>NW_027271426.1:1800000-2170000 GCF_040938485.1 Diadema antillarum
ATTTCGCTTGAAGTGACTCTTTGAAGTACGGCAACTGGACTTTAAAAAATCAAATCATGCACGCTATTTGTGTTAAATGTCAGATTGTATAATGCTGATGAAACAAAACAAAACAAAAATACAATGGGTGTACCGCAGTAGCTCCTGAGCGGATATGTCAGAAGAGCGTGGATATAAATGATTTCTGTATTAACCAGAGGGATGATCGTGATGTACGAATACATCAGTCCTGATAATTTTGTAGGTGAGACGGTGGCATCTGGTCAACACATGTCAAACTTTGAACAGGTTAGTGTGGGGTGATGGTGTGTGTTTGGGATGGGGTGGGGGAGGGGGTGGGGATGGGGTCTTCTTACCTGCCAGCTTTCGTCACAATCATTTCCGTCCCCAGGGAGTGAAACTCGTCCCACAGCGCCTTCATCTCCAGCTTCACCTCCACCCCGGCCACCTTGGCGCTCATCGGCTTCTCGTCCGCCTGCCGCCTCTTCTTCAGCGCCTGCAGGTCCTGCTCGCCCGAACTCTCCCGGCGCCCGTCGCCCCCGATGCCGCTGCCGCTGCTGGGGCTTCCGTCGCTGCCGTACGCCATCGGTGAGGACTCGCCCGTGTGCGAGCGGTCGCTGACGGAGTTCTTCCGCTTCGGGTTCGGGCTGGTGACGTCCGTCTGTCCGTTCAGATTGGCCGCGGTCAGGTGGTTCGATTCGTAGTCTCCGTTCGCTCTCGTATTATTAGTCCCTGCCACGTGAAAAAAAAGACGCGTTCATACCTTCATTAATCGCCAATGAAAATGATCTCAAAAAATGAATCTGCGATTTCACATCAACGATGACAAACTCTTTACTGATTTCCGTGCTTACTTACTGTACTAAGGGCATTTTCTTTCAACTATTCTCCCCTCTCTTTCCTATTCAAATGCCATTAAGCAATTGAACACCGTCTTATTTGACTTTAAATTCTGTCGCACATAATGGGGTCAACGATTAAAATACTTGTCAAGTTGGATGCCTGATTCAATGTTCTGATAGATGTGCGTCGAATGCCTGCCTGACAGGAAACGTGCCACACTCACAATGTACAGCTTATTGCAAGGTAGCCACAAATCTACGGCGACGATAACAGTACTTCGTACTATAAGGCAGAGCACGAGCATTCTCGTCAAACCTGTGAACAACGGTGAATGCGTTTCGTAGTTGGTGCTTGTCTCATTGTTGTTGGTGATTGCACTATTGTTTCTTTCTATTTAGATTTCACTTTCACTCTTTACGTCATCTTTTTCAGCATGTGTTCAGTGCGGACCCAGCGTGAACTCTGTGGAGTAACCAGGTTGCGTTATCCAACTTTTCCCGGGAAAGCAAAGCAACTCCCATTAATTAGACATCGTGTAAGTATCATGTACAGTTATTAGATCTGATAATACGGCTTTATGCGATCATTGTTCATATCTTTTCACGACCCACAGCCAGACAGCAGGCGGATCGAGGCTTCATGCTTCAGAGAACGTGTGCATACGATACTCAGCGACATTATAGAACGACGTCATAAAGACCATTTTTGCAACAAAATGCAGGTCCTGTGTTGTAGACGGCGACGGCTTGGCGCTCGAGTTGCTGTTTATGAGAGACGTTCTCTGAAAGTGGTAGGATAACATCGTTGCCGGCACGCTAAAGGTCAACAGAATCAAGGTTCTCGGCCAAAAGCGCTATTAGCAACATTTCAGGCAAAAACACACACACACACACAAACACACAAACACACACACACGGAGAGAGAGAGAAAAAAAAACGCAGAAAAAAAAACACAAACGTACGGCATACTTTCTAATAGCTTAAGTTATTGCAGAAATTTAAGGCCAATGTTTCCATAGCTAGTAAAATTTGCTATAAGGGAATCCACTGCCAAATAAATATGTCAAAACATCGTAAACTGATGCAGCTACTTATCAAGCTCGTCAGAATAAACACAAACTTGGCAGCATTAGAAAATACGACCAGAAAGATATTTTAAGAGAAATAGATTAACATCCCAATCACTGTAACATAGACGTGAAAACCAGTTAAATCGTTCTACAGTATGTCAAACTTTGACCACATCATAATTTCCAAACGCTGTTTAATCAGGTAAATTACACTGTGTTCAAAACAAATTGAGTCGTCCATTCAAATTTTACAATTATTTTTTTTTTCATTTTCTTTGAGGGAGCCCGTTCTGTGCATTCATATAATTTCATGTAATATGATCCATAATATTTCAAATAATCATAAGGTATTCTTTTGAATTCCTTTTTTATGTAACTGTAAATACCAAATTTGTTTGTGTCAAGTTAACCTCTACTGTTCTTTTTAACATGGTACTTATGTTCTTTTTATTAAAAATGTTATATTTTCCATTGTATCATAAGCCCGAAGGCTGACTGTGAGTTTTCTTTTTACATCGTACTGAGACAAAACGAACCAACAGGAAAAAAAAATCCTTTACGCTACAACCATTTCCGTTCACTTGAGCTAAACTCACTGATTTTGCACTGGACAAGTTCGTCAACCTTTTTCAGGAAGAAACAAAAAAGATACATCTCATCACAGGTTTGATCGTATCAACATACGAGAAGTAGTAATCAATTAAGAAATCAATACAGTTACGACTCTGAACAAGTCACGCCTCGATAATCAATGCAGTACCAGTATACACGTTGTGCACACAGACACGTCGTAATTGGACTAAATTCTAGGGGGCGCTAGGGTTGTCTTACCGTGTGTTTTTTTTTTTGAACGGTCAATATAAATACGTAAATGAGTGAGTTGATGATGTCATCAAATCACAACTTGCCATAAGATTTGTGTATAAAACCTTGAAATTTCCTCTTTTTATCATGGGAAATTATGCTCCAGTCTTTTTTTTTTTCATCCAGGAATAACATTACAATTATCTTAAAATTTTATTGCAGAAAATTTGAATTTCAGTCAGTTTGTCGTGCACGAAGGAAAATTGAGATGTGATGACATGACCAGCTCACTCATTTGCATATTCATATCAGATGTTCGAGACCTGGCTGGTCCGAAATTCCCCTTTAAGGCAATGATACCAGACGACAGCAGCGAACTTGAGTGACATCCAGTATAGAGTGAACATTTCTGCCCACCGAAGTGAGAATCTTAAAGTAATGATACAGTTTTGGTTGAGATGGGGATTCTGGTTTTAACTTTTTGCGATATAATTGGAAACCACATATATGAAACATTAAAGAGCATGTAACTTAAAGAGGAATTTATTCTAAGTTTATCTGACAAAAATTGGTTTTGAAATGGCTAAGATATCCAAATACAAAGAGGTCCAAATAAAGGTGGGATCCACCTTCTTTTAAGGATCACTATGATTTGTTTTGTTTTGGGTTATTTTAGCCATTTCTCTCAAAAAGTTAAACCTGAATTCCAATCTCAACCAAAACTATACCATTCCTTTAAAGACGGCATACTCGGAATACCTGCATACTGGCGACTTTGGTCATATGACATTTAAAGTATTAACAATAATGATATAATGATAACAATGATAATATAAAAAACAGTGACTTACCGCTTTAAAGATGACATCTTCTGTTTTCATGTACATTGTATATAGGCAGTACATGTGTATATGAAAGAAGCTGAATTCAGTTTATGGTGACTATTATGTATATCGTTATGTCAATTGAATCTAAACAGAAACACGGATTGTTCAGGTGACAATGTAGGTGCGCTGCTTTTATCTTATCCCTAATTGAAAAAGAGCAGTCAATCTATCCCCTTCTCGCCTTCCTCATTCGTTTACGTATCTACATCAAGCATGGATTAAAGGAGACCTCCGGATGATTTTCAGATTTTTACATTTGAACAATTATAAATCAGTAATACTGAGGACAGAGTTTCAAAATTTATGATAATTGGGATGAAGAATAAGAATATTTTCAAAATTTATAACAAATCGAAATGAACAGGATGATGACATGGCAGAGTCACTATAAGAATGCATGAGTTGGGGCTCAAGGAAGCAGAACAAAAGAAGAAGGCATGCATAGATTATACACAGGTGAACTCGCAAGCAAGCGGTATTGTAATGGAATTACACTGCTACATTTCTAAAATATGTGAACCTCCTATGTCATCATCCTTGTTCAGTGTAATTTGTTTAAGGTTTTTCAAAGTATTGTTTCTCTGCTCAAGAACCACAATAAATTCCACAAATCTATACATGGGGTTGTCAATTTATGTACTACATGATGAGAAATTATGAAAATCGTCTGGAATGTCCCTTTAAGCCGTGCTACGATGCAGCTTTTTGATTTAAAAAAAATGCAGATGTTCTATAGCGTGTTTCATGTATTTTGCGTTGGCTTCACGGTTTGTTCTTGTACAGAAAAAGTTGTATTCCCCGAATTGCAATCACCTGGGGGGGGGGGGGGGTGTTTCATCAATATAGTCAGCGCTGACAAGTTGTCAGCGCTGACTATTTCAGTAGAATCCTTGGTTTTGATTGGTTGAGACGCTCTTGTCACTGACTGTTACTATGGTAATTGTCAGCGCTGACAACTTTCGTGAAACGGTGCCCTGATATTATTGTTTTAATTGATGTATGATGACGATGATGCAGAAATACTGACAAACCAAACAAAGTCAGACTGAATCAAATAATATCAATTCAGACCAGAAACTGCACGACACAACCATACACATTCCTTGAGTATGCCGATATATATGTTGTGCTTGAGTCATTGATACAAGAAAGTAAAAAAGCTATTTTCTTTCTTTTCAAAGCAATGATATTCTGCATACACTGGCTCTCAGCTCTATAATCTGGATTCAAATACTCAGTAACAATAGAATAGTTGAGGAGGAATTTCCCTCATATTTCGACACAGCAAGTCATGCAGTTTTCCTTTATCTTGTTTTTCTTTTTTTAGAAGAAATTTAAGATTAGCACCTCTGAATTTCAGTGCATAGTTATTCTAAATTATATTGGAATAAGCTCAGATGAAATTGGGCAGCCCAAGTTAGGGAAGACATTCAGGTTGCCAATTTGAGGGAGGAGCACGAACTGGAAGCTTTTTAATCCTTTGTGTGCTAAAGGAGTCAAAATGTGCACAAAATTTCACACACATACCTCTGGACCGGTAATTAGTGTGGCACACAGAGGGTTATATTGTGCGCGCGTTGCCAATCCAAGAATCAATTTAAAATGTAGCAATTATATATGAGGCTTATGAAACCACTGCAACTAAAGCAAGCAGGCATATACGACCATCAAATGACTCAATAAAAGAGATTTATTTGGTTTATTTTACAGAGTTTATCTGTACTAAACATCAACAATGAATAGGGGTAGTAAATTTATAATAAAACGTTGCATCATCAAACCATACAGAGGCAAAATCGAGTATCTCCAGAGCCGTTGATACCTGCAACTATTGAATATGACATGTACTTGTGAAATTTATTGTTTGTGTGATTAAACAAGAGAAACGTGCGTGCTTCATCCTTTTACAGAATTAGGCCGAAGTGTTTCGGAGGTCACGTCGAGGAATAACAAACCTATAAGTAGTAGGTCCTCATATTAAAGGAAAATTGAAAACAATGACGTAGCAAAATCTGATGGGTTGTTCAACGAGCTTCATGTATTACGTGTTGATCTGCCTTATTCTAGTCAATATCATCGTCACTGCATGCTACGAATGTTTTGTCGTTGTTGTTGTTGTTTCTTAAACAAAATAAGTTTCGATAGAAACTGCTCAAAGATATTATGATTGCATACAGGGCATGGATTACAACAATGCTGATACCTTATAATTATCATCAGAGGTGCGTAATGGATGATTAGAGTGACATCATCATAACTTTACAGAGAATTCTTCTTACGACGTCATCAAATTTGGATTTCCCGGAATGCCATACTGTTATCTTAAAACAGCTTGAAATACTTTCCGCCACTGACTGAGAAAACCTAGACATTCTTTCTGTGAAAAAACAAACCAACATGTAATCATCCATCAACAATAATTTATGTAAGACTGAGGGAATAATATAAAATAATCTACTGTCACAGTGTCACTAATTAATATTACTTCTAGCAATATGCAAGTGAACTGACAATTTATATAACCATACATCCTTAAATGTCATGCTATAGATCATATTGACAGTTTGGGGCATCAATTTTTACAACCAAAGAATAAGGAATGCAGGCATGGGCAACCTGTAAAAGAAAAAAAAAATACAACCAACGATAAGTGTATCTATAAAAATATCTGCTCCACTAGACGGTTTACTCAACAAGCTTACAGAACAGAGCACGTGGATGGGTGGAGGTCGATTGGTTTGCTCGACTGGACAGTTGTATATTAGGGTATAGGTTCGAGTCTCTGTCACGGTTATCCTGTCCATAAGCATGCATGGCTACTGTCAAAAGATGACCTTCTTTCATCATGTTCGGGGGGGGGGGGGGGGTAGAGTTGGAGAGAGGAAAAGAGTGGGGTGAGAGAGTATTAAACCTAGTCCCTGGAAGCAAGCAAATAGAATCCTCCCCAGGGGCGGTGAAGACGGTGCTCATCAATGGGGGGGGGGGGGGGGGGGGGAGGGGGAGAGGGTATATTGGTGTTTGGAGGAGGTGGCACAATGTACCCGCTGTACAGAGGGAGGAAACTGAAAAGTCGCGGCATAGTAGGAATACATTCAATACTTTAAAGTGTAAAACGGCTCATTGTTAAAGGGGAAGGCTAGTAACTGATCAGCGGGAATCAGTGCGAATGCTGGGGGATGATTGCTCCAATTCTTGTGGGATTCATTTTAGAGCACATTATATATCTATCGTTGTGTGAAAATTATTTGCTTCAGAACGGTCTCAAGTCATATTCAAGTAATGTGCAGCTTAATGCCCCGTCACTGACCAGGCATGCTAACAACCTGGAAACATTAAAAAACAGAAAAATTTTTTAAGCACATCGGTGAAAATGTGATCAAACTCGCTTAAAAATTAGGGAAATAATGAAACTGAAGTTTCGCTAATTTTCACTAAAGCAGTTCTCAAAGTCATTGCGAATATGCAAATGAGTGATTTGAAGATGTCATCGCCTCAAATCTTGCCATGAAATTTGTTCATAAAATCTTAATATTTACAGGGTGATTTTTTTTTTCAAACGCAATCATGCCCCAGTCTCAAATCATAACCTGGTAACTCACTGATCATTATATTGAAGTCATAATTCATTTATCTGAATAACATCATGTAGTCACACAGCAGAAGAGTTGAATCGTCGTCAGTTGTTAAGCATTCACGATAAATGGTAAATTGAGGTGATATCATCAGCTTACTCATTTGCATATCATCATCTGTTTGAGAACTGTTTTGCTAATACATCGTCTTTAAATTTCATAATTATATTTCTTATTCTTTAAATCTGATTTTGATAAAAATTTTCATTATTGCGCTTTAAATTATCTTTTTTTTTAAGAATTAGGTCATTTCTGGTTAAAAAAAGGTCCTTTAAGTACATACTTAAAAAAAAGACAGACAGAAAGGCCACGATGGTATACGGAACTTAGATATTGTCCTGTTGGCCAACAAATATATATAATCACTTTACATAAAAGTTAATGAAATTCAATAAAAATGGGAATGGCTTGCAATCTTTGCATCAAATCGTGGTGCGGGAAATTCGCAGTGATAACTTCTCAGGGTAGGAGTCGCTAAATATCGGCCATAGATTTCAGCAAATAATCTTTTGGTCATATATACCGACAGGAGAGATGAAAAGTGATGGCATCATTACATCATCAAATTCACATTGTGGTTGCGACCAATATCAGATCTTGGCAAAGAGATTTTATAGTTAACAAACTAAACTGTGCAAAAGAAAATATGCATTTCAAAATTCTGTAATTGTGTTTATGTTTGATTGAAATGTGAATTTGATGACACTTTGTCTATCAAAAATAAACATAAACATGGAAGGGACATGTCTCTTTTGCTCACACCTTTACTTTTACCTTTGCGAGGAATCATAACGAAAAATGATTTCAACTATTTATCAGAGGAACTTTAGAATGCTAATATTACCTTAGACAAACATGTTGTCCATTCTGATGGAAATTTAAAAACACAAATACCTCATTCGTGGGAAGACATTCATCTCTTCCGTTCCTGGGTAAGACGGAACGCCGGGGTGCGTCAAAGTTGAATGGAAATCTCACACACATAACCGTTACACAACTGGATTAACCCGTTGAATCAATATTGCACGGTTCTTTGAGCGAAGTAAAGCGTGTTGCTGACAGTGAAATGTGTTTACTGCATTTTGCTGAAGACATGTTCCCTGGATTCATATAGCTGCTAGCTCATGACGCTTCGCCCCCAACTGCAATTCGGTCCACGGGGACTAATTTGTCGGGGGAGATTATCAATACCTCGCACCGACAGGAGCCCGGTCGGGACATATTCTCGCGCCCGCTCGGACTTGGCGCGTTGTCATCGAGCAAGGAGAACATTATGCAGGTGGAGAATGGGGAAAATGGAAGAGGTCGGAGAAATGTATGATTTTTAGAATACAAACACAAACCCAGGTAAACTTTGCATGCATGTTTACAAAACATTGCTGTCTCGCATAATGTTTCTTCGTTTGTTTAAAAATACTGCTATGGACGCTGTAACTAGACCTATTATACGAGCGGTACATTTTGATCCTTTGCTATTCCGCAGCAAGTTGTATATCATATACGTCAACATTACGTGATTGTGTTTTTCAGAGGGTAGCCGAAAAGCAACATTCTTTTCTTTTAAATATCTTAACACATCTCTGATACCAAAGCTAACTTGCGAAAAGTCACTGTGTGTCTTATTGCTCTTTCCCCTCTTTTGTTGACAAAACAATAAATACAAATATTAGGCAAATTTGTAATTAGTTCATGCGCACATTGGAACAACAATACAAACCTTTCTTCTTCTTTTTTTTCTCTCATTCAATTACGCACTTCGCTCATTTTCAAAACGACATAATGCATAAGCTTGCCCAACGTAACATTTATTCATGTTTAAACAAAGAATGAACTTGTCGCTTGTGTAGACCAGATGACCAGCTTGATCCGTCAATGAGCACTAACTTTTGTGTGCATCCAGTAACCATTTCATCACGTGCAGATACTTATCTCAGTGAATTAAAAACCAACATACCTGTTGGTACAAATGTTTGGGTGTTTTTTTTTTCTTCCAAGAGCCGGCTTATTCCCAAAATTGACGTCACGTGTTACTTTCCCGTTTGAATTTTCTGTCAGTTACAGATCTCATTGTGACGAAGAGGCGCCCTCACACGCCTATGCTCATGCAGTCCAAACACTATGACAAAATGCAGGATAGAGTATTGTGACACATCTGAGTGCGTTTTGCCATATTGTAATGCTTGCCTTCTCGCATGCTGGTCTCGAAATAGCAAACGGCTTGTAAACCGGCCATAATCTAATGAATTTGTATTGTATTGTATTATTACGAAACTAGTATACGTCCCTACCTTTTCCTCTGGCCGGCCATCTTTTCAAGCTATGCTTACAATGGCGGCCCTCTGCATTATCGCTCCATAATTATAATTGTTGTAATCCCCGCTGCATAGACATGCATACTGTATATTGTATCATTAATTACCTTTTATATTTTTGTTTACGCAAGTCAAACGACTCTGTTTTGAATGTATTTTGTATATTTCCCACATGTTCATGATCATGTGCCTTATATTGATTTGCTGATTAATTTGTTGATTTGCAGAAAATAAAGTATCTATTAAACAAACAAACAAATCTAATGCATAAAAAAACAAAAAAAAAACAACAACAAAAACTATGAAAAAATAAAAATCTTACTTATATACCATTTGAGAAGCTAATGTAAGTGGTGAATTTCGGCCTAATGTAATGAATTATAATTTCGTGGACGGGAAATAATATACCCTTATATCTCCCACTATACACATCTCACATACAAGACGGAGGTGTGCTTTTGTTGTTGTATTTTATTGCTTCGCGTTTCAGCGTCTACTTTGTTTGTTATTTAGTCGGTGTGTTTGCTTGCTTGCTTGTTTTGAAGGTGCTTACATCTTCCAACTCTATACATGTATACATGATAAGCCATTCCTTCACTGTAAAAAAACATCGGTATTAGATTTAACACCACGGGTGTTAAATCTAACACCGATCAAGCTTCAATAGAGGACCACACCCACAAGTGTAGAAAATGTATTGTGATGGTGTTAAAAAGTGTTCATCTGGCACTTCGTGGTGTTAATTTGACACTGTGGCTGGTGATATTTTTGACACTGGGCTAGAGTTAATTCAATAATGTCACCGCATGGTGTTGATTTGATATTGATGGTGTTAATTTCAATGGTATAACACCCGTCCAGCTTCAACAGGAGACCACACCAACTGGTGTTACTGTGGTGTAAATGTGATAACACTTTTTTTTTCAAAAATCAAGTGCTTTATCAGAAAATTCTTTATCGTCTTGTTGAAGTTCAAAATTAACAAGAAGTGCAGTAACTAAGAAACTATTCAAAAAACAGTTTTATATTTTGAAATGACACCCGGAGGTGTTAATCTAACACCATGAATGAGCACCAGAAATTCAACACCAGCTCGGTGTTTCATATTTAACACCGGACTTTTTGCAGTGTTGTGTCATTTTGGAGAGTTTTACTCTCGGAAATGAGAGTTCTTCCACAAGAAAAAAAGAAACTTTACGCAGTAACACCTTCTATGTTCCATCGTGCCGAAAAGCACACATATTTTGTTGATGAGATAATTGTGTCTTCCTCCTGTGTAGGTGTAATTTAGTGACGCAACAGCGGGACTTGGCACTACTGAATATGAAACAAATGCTTTTTATCACAATGCCACGAGTTCTTTCCCCGCCATGATTCCTAATGATTGAAAATGTATTCATGGTGGCTTCGTAGCACACAAATATTCAATGCCAAGAGAATCTCAGCTTCACAAGGTCACATACTTGGCACTTATAATCGATGCAATGATACAGATCAAATCACAGGCTTTTTGGCAGAAATGGTAATGAACGTTCGGTGAATACTGATGTGTGTGTGTGTGTCGTTGTCATGTTGCTGTGGAGGTTCAAGTGCGAAAGATTTCGCTGTGAACATTTCAAAAAGCGCTGTCTGATATTTGCAAACATAATTTGAAGTTCATTACAAACTTAGATTCAGACAAAAGCGTCTCCTTTAATTTGCTAAAGAAAGTGTACTTGTCTTCCTAATAAGTGATGTAGAAAAGGAAGACGAGGGAAGTTTATGCTTTGAACAACTTGTCAGCCCTCCCCTTTTTCTAATATTGAAGCTCATTCTTCAAGACTTAATTTTCACAATATCATATGGACGGCGGACCCTAAAGTTACGTTTTTGTTCATGTATTCATTAAAAAAATACTACCCTATATTACGGGCAAAATGCACAAGACACCACTTTTATAGCTTAATACACATCTTTCATGAGGGCTACGAAACACCATGATAAATAACTCTCGAAATGCTTGCTTTTTGAACAGAATGGAAACGCATTGTGGACGTGAGGATCTCCACAACTTACCTCACTGGGTATAGATGCCTTCAAAAACGTCTTATTTTCATAGGGCTGTCGACAAGATCTGTGTGTTCACTTGGCGAGATCTCCAGCTTGCCAGAAACCCAAATCGGAAACCGAGGGCTTCTATCTCTCGAAAACACTGAAGCGGGCGCTCGAATTAGGTTATAAGATTACGTGGGAGTCCTAGAACTGTACTCCACACGGTCTTTCTCTTCTCTCTCTATCATTCTGCGAGAAAAGTCACACACGCAGGTAGACATTGATGGGAACCTTCTTCTATAAAATTGGGTTCATCATTTTCGTCTTTTTCTCCTCTTTCTCCTTTTTCTTCTCATTCTTTTTCTTCATCCTTCCCTTCTTCCTTCATCATTACAAGTCCTCTTGGCTGTACAGCAATTTAATTCAGCTGAAACTATGTTGAAATCACATTACCATAAGCAGCGACCCTATCCCCAAATTTTCCTTGTAATATCCAAGACTACGTTTACCAAATGACTCTTCTTCCGGTTGCTCCACAAAGTATTTCACAAGAAGACTTCGAAACACCCAACTCATTTTTTTTTTTAAATATTCATTGTCATTCACAGCTATACAGCAAAGAAACTTCATTCAAAGAACTTGCCGGATATTACTTCATTCAAAAAACTTGCCCGATATTTTCTTTTGTAAGTCAGAATAATACAGCTTGTGGCCAATCTACGCACCGGAAGGGGTGTAACAACAACAACAACGACGACGACGACGATAAGTTTACCACTGTTGAATCAACAGGCACTTCAAAGGACGAATGGTAATTGAAAACAATATATCGAGCCATTTCTCAAGTGAATATCTCTCAAAGAGCACAAGAACTTTTCGGAAATGGTGCAGCATAAAAAAAGAATCTTCTTGGACAGATATAACGATCTGAACACAATTTTTTCCCGCGAAACAAAAAGTTTAATCAAGCACAAATTTGAAGCACACCATACTAAAGTACACAATTACAGCCATTCAATTCAATCTAATTCGATTCATTAACTCTATATCCAATGAAAGATCATTTCTGTACAAAGTAATATGTTTGGCAAATCATACTGTTTTAACAATTTGTAAAAAGTGCAGGTCATTAAGGATAATAAAACAGATTTGTACGATTTAATATATATGGAAAGAAACAATGCAATGAACAACATAATATATTTTCAAAAATATTCCTTAAAACATTTTCTTTTTTTTCAAAAGGGAAAAATTTGATGGTCTCAATTTGACAGCGATGATTCATTCCAAGAGACACTGACTGGAGATGTTTCCTTCAACACTTGATCTCCTGGACCGGCCAAATCTCAACGCAATCGACAAGTCTTAATAACCATGATATATAAAGTTGGGGAAAAATGTCAACTGAGAAATGCTCAGTAATATTTACCCACATTTTGAATATCTCTATTGACACCCCTTGATATATCCAACTTCAACAGGACTTATATTATGATGATTTATATTTTGTAAGGGTTTTATCGGCGGTTTGGAGTATGAAATGAGAGTACAATTAAATTGACCTCGGTTTCACAGCAAAGTGTTTGTGTGGGGGAGAATGTGATACAGTCTGCTTCAGGATGATCTAAATTATTGACACGGATTCGATAAATTCGTTGAAATGATAATCATCATGGCATTTGGAATAAGCGAGAAAAAGTGATTTTCGCTTCCAAGAACGAGCATGAATGTGCGACGCAGAACGTTATCTTTACAAATCAAAGATAATTAACCAAAAGCAAACTTATGATGTTTGATAATCTTTTTGTTTTATAAACCTTCAGATTTGTGTTAAACTAATCTGGTGTTAAAAAACCTCATTAGGCCTACTACATGCACACATCCTGGTAGCCTTGTGTGTTTTTTTTTTTCTGTTAATTTGCGAACATGCTTCAGAATTGCTGACTCACTGTGGGTATGTAATCGGGTCGCACACGCTGATATTTTCTTGTATTGGATTAAGTCAAACGCAACACGTTTTTAGTTTAGTTTAGTTTTGTTTTGTTTCATACACCGTGCGCGTCATCAGTAATTACGCATGCAGTACCATCATCCACGTGCGCGTACGATTCAATTACCTGCCTAATCAACACACCGACATCTTGTGCAAAGTGACGAACGTGTCAATATCCCCTCTACCTGTTCTTTTAAATGTTTGCAATCCTATGAAGCAGCCAGTGAACTGATTCGTTCCTTTCTTTCCCCTCGTGATTCTCAAACCCTTCCAGGCAATTTCTGGAACCCTGGATTGGTTGATACCTCCACCTTGTATCCATCCATCTTTTCCTGTTTTTGCCGATTCAATTTAAGTAGGTCGGGTTTTTGTTATTGTTGTTTTTGTTGTTGCTGCTGCTACTTGATCTTTGCTTTTATTCTTGTTCAAATTCCGGAAAGGAAAGAATAGCTGTAACCAGAATACTTTCATGGAAATCATTCTAACACTCGTCTTGCAATGATCTTATTTGGCGATTGATGTCACGAGGAAATCATACTATAACGATTCCATCTCTTGACTACATTACGACGTTCATAATCATGACTAATCCTATAGCTACGCGTGCTTGACAATAGTAGACGATATATAAACTCATAGGGGCTATAGATAACGACATGGATCGTCTTAACCTGTTGCATGCCATGTATTGCCAGGCATACTGCACGCCATACAGTCAATTAAACGTGGCAGATCCGGTCCCGGGAGACATGGGCTTCTACAACGAACACTGATACACATACACACAGGCAGACACACCGACAGATATATACACAGACAGACAGACACACACACACACACACACACACACACGCACACTCAAAGTTTGAGGAACAATGAAAACCATTGCAATATATCAACATCTGTTCTTTTTTTATGCCTCAATCGCACCGTTAGCAGGGACACATGACACAAGACTGAGAATCCAACATTCAACATTATCAAACCAAGGAGATGTCCTAAGAGCAATCATGCAGATAGACCTATTTGTTATATTACATGCATCTCAGTTTTGTTTGGCGAAATAATTCCTACAAATGGGAGGTTTTTATGATTCATGGTTTTTATATACGACATGCAAAGATATTTCTTATAACTGTCATGGATGTCACGACATCTTAGCTCCTGCGACATTATTGGTCTTTATGTTTCTCCAACGTTTATATCGTTAGTGATAGGGCTGTGATATAGGGCCCTATGAAAGTTTTAGGTGTAGTTTGATGTGAAGATAGGGTTATGTTTGTGGACAGGTTCTATGTTTGGCCTCGCGTGGAGATATTTCATGGGGAAAATGTCGCAGGAGCATATGTCAATGATTGTCATGGCACCGAATTTTCATCTTGGTACCCACTGTTTTCTCGCATCTCATTGCTTCACATAAGCTTCAAACGCATTGTGGATAACGTCAAACCTTTCTTCTTTATTTTTATTGAACCTTACGTATTGGCGTGACCATAGTTATGCCATTTCAATGCATGTCATATATTTGTCGATACCATTGCAAGTGGGAATAAAGAAATGCCTAATAAAGCTGAATGAACTTCTACGACTTCAACTGCAGTGAACATCATATGCGAAAGTCACGATGTTCCGTCAAGAATACATATTTACCTAAAAAAATGAACACACACAGACACACACACACAGAGACACACACACAGACACAGACACACACACAGACACACACAGACACACAGACACACACACAAAGACACAGACACACACACACATTTGCGCCATTAAAGGGATGGTACAGTATTGGTGGAGATGAAAATTGGGCTTTTTAACTTTTTGCGAGATACCGAGAAAACACTTATGATATGGTACAGAGCATACCATTTTTAGTGGAATTCAAAGTTTATTTGATGAAAATCGGGTTTAGAATGACTGAAACATCCAAAAACATAGTAAAACAAGGCGATTATAATAAAGTGTGGGTCCCACACTTTATCAGAATCGCTCTTTTTTGGATATCTCAGCCATTTCAAAACCAATTTTCATCAAATAAACGTTGAATTCTTCATAGAAAGACATGCTCTTTCATATTTCATAAGAGGTTTCTCATCATCTCACCAAAGAATGTTAGAAACCTGAAATTGGGTCTCAACCAAAACTATATGATCCCTTTAAACATCTCGAACATTGGAAACTGACCGGAAGTCGCATGGAAAAACAACAACACTGGAATATTGATTCAAACCTTTGTTGGTTAGCTATAAGGAAGAAATCCTGGATGGAAAAAGCACATGCAACAGGTAGGTACGCCTAGAGCAAAAATTCGACTGCGTAAGAAAGAAAAAGAAGAAAATAGGTTTGGCAACCTGTATAGTATTTGCTTTGTCTGAACCCCGCAGATTACAGGCGGGAAGTATGAATTTAGCGATCTCCCTCTCCCATCTTCCCATCCTGCTCCTTTTAAGCTCAACGACCCCCGACATACGACGCGTTCCCGCGTCTCTATCTTGTCTTGCTTGAGTCGTGTACATGAAATGCTGAAGCCCACTCGAGGTTATTGAACATGGCAGCCTACATTTCGGATGGGACTTCCGATTGCGCCCCGAAAACCGCGAAGTGGCCCGACTGGACATGAGAAATCATCGCTAACTTCAGACAGGGATTGTGGGGTGGGGGGGGGGGGGGGCGGGCGGTGGAAGTGGGGGGGGGGGGGGAGGAGGCGCTAAGCCAAGGGCGGAGAGGTCATTGACATCGGACGTATGAGAAAACACTATAAAGAAGCATCAACTATCTTGGCCGATATCGAAAAGTGGTACCCATTGTTTGGGAACCTGAAAACCTTTCTATATGTTATTCAAGGCAAACGACATTAATGCAATTGACCTTAAGACATCTCACAACCCTAAGCAACTCCAATTATAGTTGTCATAGTTATTGATGATTCGTTAAATTACGTGCTATTCCCGCACAGAATCTTTTCATATTTTGTTGTTCTTCGAAGTTGGCAACATAGGTTTGCTGCGTGGTATACCAATTCATTATTTGCTCTCTCTGAAACGTCAGGAAACTAAGGATTTCTCGCCCAAACAACATACTGAAGAAGAATCTGGAAGCTCAGCATATAACTTCGTCGAACTGACCATTGATCAAATTGATCATGGCTGATACGAATGGGCGCCACTTGGAATTCTGTACAGGGGAAAACACACACCTCGATTCATCGGTATCTGAAAAATGTGATCGGTGAGCTCAGCTCTGCTGTCAGCCGCCCATTACACACTCGACATCCTTGTTTTACCTTCCTGTTACAATCGAGTGCAACAAGTCAAAGAGAGCACGTATATAGCTGAGTTAATGCGAACAAGATCCAGCCCTTCCTACATAAGTCTTCATTCACTATTGTTCTGCCCCTCTTCTTTCCGGGCACTTCTTTAAAACCGAGTCCGCCGCGCGCGGGATTTTTCGGAAACCAGGAGAAAGAGTTCATTAGAAGCAGACGACAGCACAGCGCAGGCAAGGCAATTGATCGCACATGATCGCTACAGATTTGACGCTGATACGGAAACTAGCCAATTAGTACTTCAATGATTCACATCAGAGAAAGCGCTCGATCTCTTCTGAACCCGCTCTTTTTTTTTCTGTACGCGGATTATCAGTTCGTCTGTCGAGGCGTGCATCTGAGTGCCTCCATGCTCAATGTGGCCTTATACTGTTGCACCTTTGCCGATTTGACGCTTGGAGTTGAGCAGACTACCTAGATACCTACAAAAAATAATGGCTGCGTTGCTGGGATGGCAATGCAGTGCTCGACATATTTCTTGGATGGTTTGTAATTTATGATCATGCCTCTGACGACTGCCTGATAGGGACGCTAAGAAGCCGAGCGGTCATCTTTCTGTCAAGCGCCGGGCGCGAATTACAAATTTGATTGGGCGTTTATCGTCTGTGGCGTGAAACAGCGAGAGCATTATGGTCAAGTACCAAGGCGTTCAAATTCTTGCGCGAGGACGTCGCACTACTGATAGTTTTACGGCCGTTATCATCGATGGATGTACAACTTAATGGCAACTTATATAATATAGTACCATCATCTAACGCAATCTGCTAATATATCGACCTCAATTTACCGTGCGTTATACGAAGGCAAATATCTAAACAACGTAATCGTGTCAGCAATGGGAGTGTGGACACAACGCTAATTTCTGTCTAAGTCTATTACCTTCTCGCTTTCATTTTTTTGTTCTCTACCGTTGTACTTATTTAGTACCGTATACGAAGGCCTTAAATGTATTAACTGAATGTTCCCGTATACGTGATACATTGAGCAATCGTTGCCGAATCATCATACATTTTGACCACCGCATGTTATTATTCCAGCACCAGGATTTTAGCAAAAATGTTAAAACGTCGCGATCTTCATAGATCTCACGAAAAATTCCCAGTATTTACAATGATATTCAATACTCTTTGCATATCCACCGATGGAACATTTTAGTACGAGTAAAAATTTCCCCACGAAGTATTTCATTTGGTAGTAAATGCATGAATAAATGAATAAAAGTATAAGAATTAATAAAAAAAGTAAATATGACATTATAAGAGATCGTGAATTTGTCTGCTTCAGCAATAAAATTGTAAAATGCTTTTTTATCGCAATCACTTGATTTGAAAACATTCTTTGTCGATGCATGCACAAATCCATTCACTACGTGGAAACATGAAATTTAAGATAATAATCAATGGAAATATCATAGATGGAAAGATGCAGGTTGTATGTTGTGGAGAGACAATTCGTATCAAAGCTGTCACTCTCGTCATAACAAGTCATTGGAGTGATAAATGTTTATGTACGTAAACTGCTCTAATAAATTGCAATTCAGAGTACCGACGAAGACCAGAAATTTCACAATTAGAGATAACAAACAAACGTGTTTACAACACTTGGGATTTGTAGGTGAGCTTGTAGCGCAGGATTGCTTCCGTTGAATTAGCACTTTTGAAGACTGTTGACAACTCAAATCAAAATCATGCAATATCATGAATCCTAGTTCGTGGTCGACAGGTGTAAAACGCATTACTATTTCAGAAATAAAAGTATTCCTAAGTAAACAAAGTCATAAAATGCTGCTATCCTACGGTTAAATAGGCGAATGAACCCAGTGACAATGTGAAAACATGATCGTGTTCTTTCTCATGAGATACATAAACACATGTATTTGCTGATTTGTATATAGGTCTGACATTAAATTTTACGATAGAAACACGAGAAACCACACGGGCAAATAAAACAATACATGAGCACACACAGTAAAATCAAGTGTTCACCCCTTGGTTACATACAGAACTTGGCTGAGCAAACGACAAACGCATTGCCATACACGATGCGATCGGCGGTGGATGCATGCATGCCACGGAGGGGGCGCGCTCTATGACTAACACGGGGAGGCTAGCTCACCACTGAGCCAGCGGAGACCTTTTTCTCGGTGGACGTAATCGTTGGGATTTCGGAAATTCAATGTCAAAGAAAAAGCGCTTCAAAATTTACGACTAACTCCTACCCCTCCCCCCCCCCCCCCCTCTCCATCGACTTGACCAACATACTCTCCAAACTATCTTCTTTTCATTTTTTTCGCTCTCTCTCTCTCTCTCTCAACTGCTTTCTCTGTCGACCTTTGCTTCTTTTTCTCCCCCTCCCAAATTCAACGTGGGTCGTTGACTTCATACAACCTTCGACGTTAAATCCATATTCGCGATTAATTCCGTTTAATTCCGCTCCACATTGGTACGTCAAAAGCGGCACAGCTGCGGGTTTTTAACATTGCACCTACAGCCGTATCAATCAGCGTGGAAGCAACGCACAAACAGACGCCGTTTACCCCCAAAACCCCGCCAGCCCGTTACTGCCAATTATAACATTAGATATGGGGCATATTCCCTCTTTTTTTCTGTTATGTTTGTTTGTCAGCGGACTATCACCTTGGCCAGTTCTGGAATTGAAAAGCGACTCTAATAATGTTGTCAACAAGGACTGCGATAAATGAGAATTTTCCTGTCGTCCACTGGAGAACGAAATAAAACCTGAAACTAGGCACATGGGACTGTGTGTCTGAATTCAAACAAAAATATATCATTGGGCCATTCCATTCTATCCACGCACTATATGTTACAATGTATCGAGCTTGAATTCGTTAAACCTAATTCAAAAGGACAAGAATGTAGAATATCTTGAGGTTGATAAAGAGTCATCATCGTCTTCATTTCCTAAAATCATTTAATGGCCTTTATCAATGTTCAATTTATGACTGTCTCAATATTATGTACTTCTTGCCCAATGACAATACTAAACACGGGGTCAGCTTGTTTATTCACTACATACGCAGAAGAAGAATAATAACCAACCAAACAAACAAAAAATACCGCAAATAATGACGCACAAAATTAACCAGTTAATAATCATTCCGCATCCAAAGACAGACCGAAACTTGAGTTGGACAGATGAAGCTTGACTTCCTAATATTCTCTATTACAACACAATCATGTGCCACCGAGAAAGCTTCAATTGTTATTATGTTCGATGGTGTCAGTAAATACCTTAGTCCGAGCTTAACTTCACTTAGGATGAAACCGAATTTTTTGTTTTCTTTTTGTTTGTTTGTTTGTTTGTTTGTTTATTGTTTTTTTTTGGGGGGGGGCTTAAGAGATGAAGAACAATAGAAAATGCATACTAATCTTGATAATCACAACACATTCTCTTCTCCAATAAATTGTAACGACGGAAACGAAACCAGGAACTATACTACTTACGTTATTCAATTCAACTAGGTAAATGTGTAGACATTTCTTTTGACTGGATAAGGTTAATGCAACTTTTTTGTTTTATTTATTATTATTATCATTTCTGTTTTCTGTTTTTTTTTTCTTTTTTTTTTTTTGGGGGGGGGGGATACATTCTGTAGTTAGTTGTATACTCTGAGATGGAAATCGTCATGGGCCCTGTTGATGTTAGCCCAGGTTAATTTCATTTTTTTTCTTTCCCGAGGACAATACCGTCAAGTCTTCTTAGAAACTAAGCTAAGAATGAAGGAATAATGATTTCTACAACTCAATGCATACTTGTATTTTACAAGTGGTGGATGAAAAAGGAGTAAATCAAATTGAATGATTGCCAGAATAGCTAAACTATGCGGTACTCACTTAAAATGTAATATGTGTACACAGAGTCTCTTGCTAACAATTTAAAGGTTTTATTCCATTCTTCTTGGGGTCGTGACGAGAAAAAAAAGAACTAAAATAAACAAGCAAAATTCAGTATTAGTCAAGGCAATTCTGCGTAACAATCAATGATTCCATTGTATTGCCGTACTAGACGTGTGGTTACACTATTAAATACAAATGAATGTGATACGATTTAGAACACGGAGCATATTATCTAATGTTCTGAAATATATATCCTGAAACTCACTGTATGACTATGGCACGAAAACTGCATTACGTAAAATAACAGACAAACACATCCTGATCCACAAAACTGAATTCTTATATGTATCTTGGGTGAAGGCAACGTTCAGTCGTTGGTTTCAAGTTTCACATAATATAGACCCTAGGCTTTTATAGATACACACTTTCAGCACTTCAATTTATTTATCTTTCTTTTATCAAGTCTTCTTTAAAAGCAGGGTAGTACCATTCAGAGCCATAATTATGCACAATTATGCCTGCTTTACAGGAGAGCCCTGCGTAAATACAGTGTTGTTGATTGATTGTGTATATGCAGATTAGGACCTGTACATTGTTGTTTTGGGGGTGTGACATTGACAACAATTAGAAAATCGGGCTGTATTTCATATTTATAGACACTGCACAGACCACCGGGAAAGATCTAAAACAACGAAAAGCTCTTGTCCCCTATTGGATTTCAAAATACGTTCCGATTTCCACTTTGATTTCCGCAGGTACAATTTTGTAATTCTCTTTTCTTGCACCATTTACATTTCACAAATATCATGTCATTTTTAAATTACTAAATCACTACTCTTCATGACAAAAAAAAATGTTCAATTGACAGACATTTTGAACTGCATATAAATCACTGAAAATATCAAGAGAGTAACTAAAACGTTTTCTTTGCTTGGTCTTGGCGCAGTCAAGATATTAAGTATCTACTTAATAACCTCATGAAATGAAGAAAATGAACTGCTCAAGCATGTTATGCAATTCTTCTTCTTTCTTTTTTTACTGTTGTTTTAATTCCTCTACAACATGTAGGCCTACTGGTACAACACAGGAATCCACATATCCTATGAGAAGTTCCCTCTCAGTTGTAAACACGAAAGAAAGAGTAAAGTGGCACACACTCTTTTTCCGGATAATTTTTTCTGATATTTCGGCGTCATTTTCTGAAAGCGAAACTGCCTCGAATATATTCAAGAAGAAAACTAGAACCAGGTGTCAACTTACGTAACTTCGACAAGTGCAAACCCCTCTAAACGTGGCCGTTAATAATAATCATGACACGGGGCAAGAAATTAAAAACTTCCCCCCTTATAGAGCTGTCAAAATAGGGCCGTAAATCTTGGAAATCATCTCCGCACGTACAAAGTACAGCCCACAGGTTGCAGTATATTAAACAGGGCTGGGATTTTTTGGACACGACATTACAATCATGATTATGACACACACTTTGCCTCGACTAGTTTCTGCTGCTACTGATGATGGTACACCAGCTAAGTCTCGCCATACGTCGATATACACGTCAGTCTACGCAGCATATGGCACATATGTCTGTATATCCGGGGTTGAGTAAAGGGGGAGGGCGAAACCGAATGCCCCAGCTCTGGGACAAGATGGTGGGGAAGCCCAAAGCCAAGGGGACAACGCACCTCAAACACTGGAGCAGCTAGGACATACAAGGCGGAGTGAAGACGGTCCAGGAGTAAAAAAAAAGGAGGGCAGAAAACAAGAAAGAGA
Organism: Diadema antillarum; assembly: GCF_040938485.1. NCBI lineage: Eukaryota > Metazoa > Echinodermata > Echinoidea > Diadematoida > Diadematidae > Diadema > Diadema antillarum. The sequence continues at coordinate 1,822,533 of NW_027271426.1, forward strand.
AAGGAAGGGAGCTGAGAGGAGGAGAAGATGGGAAAAAAGAGGAGTAAGACGCTTGCCATTCTCTGACCCTTCCTAAATCCCTGAAAATGAAAATGCTTGTCGCCTGTGTTTGTATAGCACGGGGATCAAGGCTACGCGAGCGAGTTCACCGACGTACACGCCACCGGATCAGCGCGGCAACGCCGCCTCCGCTAGCTCCATCGGTCTGGCTAGCGAGGTATACGGTACCCGTATACAGGTGCACTGAAACAGCACGTCTAGCTCCCGATGTGGGAAGTACTCTATCTTTCCTAAATTTACGCGGGCTCTTAGTACATCAATTTTGCATCTTTCTTAAATTCAGACGATATGATTTCAGATTATTAAAACATCTGCCACAGGAAGTATATCATGTGTTATTCTGATCGACAATAATAAGTGAACGAATTACAATTTTGATGCAGATGCATTCATATGATATGCGAAAAATTATACCTGCAGGTACAATATGCAAACGATCAGAAATTACACCACTATACAGCATTCTTGATATCCCAAATCAAAGTTGAGATGGAAATCACAAACTACAAATCTTGGTACATATAGGAAAAGAATATACAACGGAAGCAAAAACTAAGAGAGATTACTGAAGATTACAGTACTCTCAGCCTTGAGTAAATTATGATGAATAATAAGATCCCCGAATCCTGCGGTGTTATATTTTATGCTTATTACAGAATTTTTTTGTTGTTGTTGATGGATTTAGGCCTATAAGATGGGTGAAGCATTTCGGGGATGTTTCTTAACATACATAATATACTCAAAGTTATACTATATTGGTATCACTACTACGCATCGTCTTATAGAGACACTTTATAATCGGAAATTAGTGAATCACATAATATATATCTCTCTATTTCGATGTTTTACAAATAAGTGTTTGATTGCACGTGTGTGTTTTCTATTCTGTTGTAGGGGGGGGGGGGTACCAAATTAAGTGAGAAGAAAACTGTTTTCCCTTCATACGATTGTGGGGACCACGTTATAACATTATTCGTCTTTGCCGATTGCTTTTCAGTGGTTAAATTGAGATAATTTCTTGAGCAGGAAATACAATAAAATGACTATCTTTCTTTTTTTTTACTCTTGCCATCTTAATATTGCAGGTACAAATGCATGCGATATTCCTTAACGAACAAGTGTGAATGCTCTTGATGTTGTTTCCAACAGCTCAGTTCTTAATTAAGTTGCAACAATTATCAAGTAGACACAGGATAATTCAATGGCAAGTTTTTTTTTTTTTTTTTTTTAATCGGCCGATTGTCCTACTCTTCCCTCCGAGGTCGGCTTTCCTGGCATCTATAAACTCTGCATATCAGGAATCAACTCCTATTTTGATGGAAATTACAGGAATTTTGTTTCCATTTTGCTTTCGTAATCTTTGTTTATTCATCTGCTACGTGCCAACGGGAATACCACGTAAATACAAGAATGCCAACATAACACGTAAATACGAGAAAACATTTTAAAAAACAGTTTGAAAACGGTCCACATTAAAAAAGATAATCACCAAACAAACGTCCTTCGCTTCGCTCCATTTGTAAAGTGGAGATGATAAAGCCGTCTTCCCTTCGTTTTTATTGCCCTCTGTGTTTTCAAAAAGAGTGCCGACTTTTCTTCGATGCTATACCAGCTTCCGTCACCACCTAATAACGAGCCGACCGACAGACAGGGTCTTCATTATGCTGTCGTAAGCACGAACGAAAGAATAAATCAAGAAAACGGCATATTTTCACACCTCCCAGAACATCTTTTCTCCTCCCACTCCTCCGATTCATGTACGGGGGTAAGCACATTACTCTCGGAGATGCCAAAACCACGCACATCATTTTAATACATGGACGGACGCGCGAACTCCACCCAACTTCTCTTCCCAAACAATCGTTCACCTCTCATGGCATCAACCACACGGGGATGACATATTCCAAACAATTTGGAATCTGGTGGGAAATACGTGATATAAGAAACATGCACACATTATGCACACATATATACACAAAAGATTTTTTTTTTCCAAAGATTGTATTTCTGTCTTGCTCCTGAAAGAAGTCGAGGTGAGGGAATAAGGGGGCGAAGAGTGGAAGAAGCACGCGGATAAACAAATGCTTCTCGTGACGGTATCGACATATTTACGAGAGGTGTGAGGGGGAAGAGTTCGGGAAAGGGTCTTCCACTCCAGAAGAAAAAAAAAATATAACCCCCAAACCTGGCAGGCCGCCCGTGGGGCGTGATCGCAAGGGGGAACGGCGCGGCTGTATACCGTGGAAGAACGAACTTCTGTATTTTCCCCCTTCGCTGCGCTTGTCAGACAGGCGTCTCGATTTTTACCAATCTCTGTCACAAATTCCTGTCTCCTGTCAGAGTGAAGGCTACGTTACTTCTACTACTAGCAAAAGAGCTAAGAAACGCTAAAATGGAACAGTAATTTCAACATCAGCAGGATCTTTCATGGGAGGAGCGAATGGTGGGAGGGATTCTCTGCGTTGATGCATTCATGCGCGTCCTCTTCTCTAGGAAAGGGTCTCACACATGACACGAACAGGAATGTTACATACCCACGTGGGACGGTTATCTCCCACTGAAATAATTCAGATTGGTTCCTGGCAAGATATATCTTGCAGATGTGAGAATATTTTTGGTATATTCAGTTATTTTGTTACATTTCAACTGGGGTACCCTAAAACGAACGAAAAAGAAAAAGGTTTTTGGAATATAATAGCATGTATCTCAAAATTAAACCTTCAAGTTGATGACAATCAAAACATTAGATTGCTTCGAAACTTTGATTATGTCAACATCATACTAGGTATTGACTATTCCTAGATGATTTACTAATAAGTCATGCTAATCATTCAAATAACATATTACGATGACACACCTAGCACACATACCTAGCATGAAATGATAGTTGTCCACACTTGATATGAGAATGACGTATGGAAAAAAGGAGCGCAGAAGAGTAAAGGTATATGAAATAAAAAACAAAAACAAAACAGCAATGGCACAACGTATCCTGGTCTTGAGTCCGTTAATTACCTTCCATGTTGTGATAATCACTGTTGCTATATCTGATCCCCCACTCACTGTTCCCGTTCTGTACTTCGTGCAAAGCCTGCAGGGTTCCCACGGAATTATCCTGGCACACCACGCCGCCAGTCCCGGCGGTCAGGTCGTCCTCCTCCCCGTCGCGATCGCTGGGAGAGATCAGCGAGGCGATGCTAAACGCGTTGGCTCGGGGCGATAACGGATCCGCAGTTTGGCTTGTAATATCCATAGCCAGCCCACGAGCTGACTTATCCCCCCGATGAGTTTCAGGTGAATTTGCTTATCTGTAATTCTATTCGATTATCCTGATAAATGAAAGAGGGGCTGTAACACACAGTAGACTTCCCAGCAGTGTGAACCCGTGACAGATAAGTAGGTACCAATGAGTAAGCGTGCCCGCAGGGCGAAATGACACGCTCTTATCTGTTGCGCGTAAAAATCCGTAGCGATGACTCGATTGACGACGGCGCGTTAGCACAGACCCCGCGAGTAGAAGGAGCGAGGGAACTTGGGGCGTAGGAGCTGTCAGGAAGCGGTCCAAAACTTTCTCCAAAAGATGTGAAAAAGTGTATTGGTATGATATTCACGCGCTGAAATGACTCGCTGTATGTAAAGGTAGAGATACAGGGCTCACAGCAGACGGTCAGAGAACGGAGGAAGGGTCCGTGTGGCGGTCCGCTCCTCTTGCTCGTTGCGGGTATCAATGAAGAGAAGACTTCGCACGTCGGGGTGCCCTAGACTAGGCCCAGATCTCACCTCGCGTTGTTTGGAGATTAGAGCACAAGTGTAGCAATGATAGGTAGGTATACACACCGACAACCAACCCATCCAGCGACCACTACCACTCTGCTGTCCCCCGACTTGTGTCTATTCCTCGAGGCGACACGAAAAGAAGGGACAAATTGTCTTTCACATATTTTTGGTCTCTTACTTCATTTGTGGCTCGTAACCCATCTATGCGGTATTCACCATCTCTATATATGTCATCATTCTTGTGGCAACTCCCCACAAAAAGAACAAGATAGAGCAAAACAAAAACAAATGAGGGGGATGAAGTCAGCGACTTGTTACAGGTAAATGGTAATGAAGTGCTGGGCTCTGATTGGACAGTTCTCCGAGAGCAGAGGGCACTGTGAGGCCGCTGCGACGCACTGTGACTGAAGACACGGGGGTGAAATTATGCAATGGTCCTCGTAAATCATTGGTCCTCAAAGGCCGAATCATTTGACTAATTATGTAGATGAACGCAACGGTTGATCGCGAGCGAGAAGTCGATAGATCTTCTCGGCCGATCACAGGGATCCCTCCCAGTCGACCCCTCCACCCCCCCCCCCCCCCACTTCATCATCATCATCCACATACTCTCAACTACACATCTTTTTCTTTTGTTGGTGTTTTTTCGTTTTCAGTAAGAAGTTTCCATAATTCGACCCTTCCTCGTATCACGTCACCTGTCGATTCAAGCAGAAGACTTCCCTTGACATTATTTCATGTACGCAACGACGTAATAATCGAAAGTTTGCTCACTTTTGCCCCCTCAAAGAGAGGGGGATTCTTTCGTCAACTGGCATAAAAAGTGATCACTGACATTTCATTCATCCTCATCATTTGCGAGATGTATTCTTTTTCCCGCAAAGTAGTGTTGTATAATATACACGTATTTTAAGTTTGATATGATTTAAACACATTTTCAAAATATGTTTTGACTGAAAAAGTCGTATCTTGTACCAAAACGGATATGGTGACACCTTGGGCAAATCTGACAGCGTATTGGGAAACTTGTGACCGTGAGTTATTCACCTCAAACGAATTGAGTCACTCAGATGGCTATTATGACGTCATAGCTCTCCTTCTGACTCAGAAAATGCAATCAAGAGAATTTATCTATTCGGTTATAAACAAGGATGATTTGACGCACTGAAAACATCACAACTTTCCAAATCAATTGAATCAACTTACAGACGCATTTCTTATCTATTTCTTTTGTTAGATAATTAACTTACATTATTTTATTCAGCCATTCTACTTGCACTTTGGCTTAATTCTTATAGATTTACAATCAAAGTCAATTGCTAAGAATAACTTTTATTGGTAATAGTAATCAATCATTAGCGGATTTACAGTTTAGGAAAACATTGAATTGTAAAATGTCTAATTGTCGTTATGAGAGAAGGTACCTTTCGGACCGATTCTAGAAACATCGTTTCAGAAAAAAAAAAATGGCTGTATTTGGTTTGAGGTATCAATTCATGGGTAATTACACCAATTCTGATTCTTTGATATTGAAAACGCATTTGTTTACCATGTAAGCAAACATGAGGCTCGGCACCATCATTGTAACTGGAATTGTATGTTTTTGTATAATCTTTTCATTTTTGAGCGCATAGGGACATTATCACTTTGTGTTATGCGCTATATAATAACTGTTAATTATTATTATAAAATCATCCGAAAAAACAAGGGTTACTGTACATAATGAGGTGTGTGGTTCGATGTTTCTACACCTTTTCTCACGTAACAGGTAGGACATAGGCCTATACCTCTTTCTTTTTCTGCTCCTTTTCATACCACTAGTTCCTTTTCTTATGTCTTCTTCTTCTTCTTCTTTTTCTTCTTCTTCTTCTCCTTCTTCTGCTCCTCCTCACTTTTCTTTCTTTCTCCATCTTCCTCTTGTTCATCTTGTTCATCCTCGTCTTCTTCTTCTTCTTCTCCTTTTCTTTTCTTTTCCATTTTCCTCTTCTTCTTCCTTGTCTAGTCCTTTTTCCATCTCTTTCTCTTCGTCCCATCATGGCTGACACGTCTACCAGTCTCTATCCAATCTCTGGAGTAACCCACAGTATGCCCATCGGTGACTTCTCTGGTTTACCGGGCAACCTCTCCGTGCATGGTCTCGTGTGTAAGCACTGTTTTGTCCATTCCGTGCACCCCTCCTCCCCCGGACTCACCCTACCCCCATACCTATCACCTACCCCACCCCCACCATCTCTCCATCAGCCCTGGTTTTCTCATTGTGTAAACGAAAAACACTGATTTTTTTTCTTTCCAGGAGTTGCCAATAAAAACCATGCCCTGCAAGTTCATCAAACTCCAGCATCTGTATGAAGAGGTTCTCTTGAAACGGCCCATAATCCTTGACCACTAAAAGAATAGAACGCGCCACATTACTTACGTTTATACTCCTATGTAATGCTCAATATCTATCCAACATAACGTATAGTGAATTCGAGCTAACTGCGCGATGGCGTTCTTCGAGTTTGTGCAAAAAAGAAAGTGAGTTGTTGCAAGCTCCTAATTGACTTCAATAAGAGCGGAATTATCACGGTCAAGAGGCCATCCCCACGAGAAAGTGATTGAAAGTTGATGACATAAGACTTTCTGGATCAAACGGATGAGCAGACACAGGTAATAAAAAGCACTTCACCCTCGCTCTTCGCAGACACTCTGAGAGCGTGCTCCGAGTTACGTTCCTCTTTCTAATGGCATTTGAGAGAGTACACACGGTCTCAGTATTTTCTTAAAAACAAATTCGAATGAAATGTATGCACGTCGCGTGCATGAATTAATAACTTTCTGACGTCTTCGTTTACTTTCATTTCATTTCATTTCATTTATTGTTTCTGCATGGTACAAATAATCAAAGAAATCAATGTTACAGAGAACAGAGATATGATATAAGAGGGAAAAAATTGTTTTGTTTTGTCAGGAAACGTCCAAAATTGACGTCTGAATTTCTCTTTTCAGTAGGTATAGAATAATGTAGGAAGTAAACAAATCATTCATTGATTTCATTGATTTCATTGATGAAAATCGTTCAAAACCAACAAACGCATACGACTGTAGCTAGTTGCATGTGTTTCTTTGAGTTGGCGATCATTACCAATGCGTTTTTACACTGATTTCGGGATAGATATTTCTTAAACCAAGAATGTTTGCCAAATTTACTCTTCAAAATCAGTAGGCCTATTGTTTGAACTCGTACATAAAGAGATTTTAAAATGTTTTCCATGTTTTCCATCTTTCTTACTTTAAGTACTACGTTTTTCTACAGAATTGCATAATCATTCTATGAAGATGCTCTTGACATCTTGTGAATTTCGGAGATTTTCTTGCTATTAGAATAGATTTTTTTTTCTTAGTATTATCATTGTCATGTTCAAACTCGTCTTCATTATTTGTTATTATCATTACCATGATTATTATCATCATCAGTAGAAGCATTGATGATATTGTTATTACTATTGAATTATATTCTATGATTACGACTGTAGATATTCATATGATGTTATCAACATAACTATCACCATTAGCAGTTTTGTTATCATCGTCAGAGAGCAGAACGTAAGACAGTTTGAATAGTCCTTACTTCTCCAGTAGACGGATCTGTGTCTATGTACATACAACGTCTTTATTGTTTGACTGCTTTCGTCCACAATAAATTATCGATGTTAGTGTAAAAACTCTCTTTGGCTGAATAGAGAGAAAGAAAGCAAGAAACCAACTGCTTTGCATTCCTGGCGTTGCTTGGAAACACACCACTCTTCTCTGGACCAAGAGCCATGAGTTATTCCTCGGGACCCGCAGCTCCCCCCGCCTGCCAAGCACATCAGGTCCTTTCCACGTGGGTATTAACGTCTGGGCTTAATTGGATTTTCACCCCGAGGGGGGAAGGATAGAAGGATCCAGAGAAGAGAGGGGCAGGAAGTGTGGTACGAGGTATTGGTGGTGGTAGACATTTGGTATAGTAGTGGTGGTGGAGGAGGAGGAGGAGGAGGAGGAGGAGGAGGGGGGGGGGAGGATGGGGGGGGGGGTAATGTGTGCTTTAGGAGGAGGGAACGACCAACTTCTCTTCGACCTTCTAGATGTCTCTCTTATCTAATTTACGGTCATCGTTTTCTGGTGTGTGTAAGGCGATACGGCATTCTTCAGGAAGTGTGGAACGACTTCGTCCGCGCCGCTACATCTTACGGGTCGTTTGTCACTGTGGAGTGTCCAAGCCGTGATGTTATCAAGGTCCTAATGTTGCTTACATCTCGGTGCTGCACGCCAGTCTCGTATGACTTCTTGCTGTTGTTTTTCATTCCTCTCAAGATGTAGATTTAACAGTCAGTTCTCTTTGGGGGATCCATCTTATTAACAGCATCGTTTTATTATCAGTATCATCAACCGTGTGACCCCTGATTTGTGATAGTCCCTTTAGACATCAGCCCATGTGTGTAGGCCTTCAATGTTTCTAAAATGTCTTGACCAATGGTATGCAATTACAATGAGGCATCTTTAAGTCACCTGACCCACATGGATTCCACTTATTATCTGCCTACTAACTAAAAATAATTCGGCAGACAACAAAACAACAGAAGCTAATAATATTTGAACTTGCACATGCTAATAACGCACTTACTAGAATAAACTTACAACAATTCAAATGTCCCTTGCTTAGTTTCCACTGATCTCAGTGGTTCAGTGATTGATTGAAAGATAGCGTGGCCCAACTCGAGGGTTCACCCTTCAAACGATAGCTTCTTCCGGATAAATCGCTGAGTGTTGAGCATGAAATTCAAGAATACAATGCTGTTCGATCATGAGTTTCAATCACATCGCGTGTAGGCCTACATAGAAGGCGATTTTTCCCCACGGTATCAACAGGTTTGTTGTCGCAGTAATCTAGTTCTAATCCCTGTATACTTTGAGAACACAGCATGTACCGAAAGTAACATTTCCGCACCAGATTCTACTCCAGAAACTCGCTCTCCTAAATATATCTCTCATTTTGATTTATCATAACGTTTGCTCAACCGTTGTGCCTTGATCCAGCTTTCATGAGCTATCTAGTCAAGTGGATTATTGTTGAATAGGGCTGGATGAAGTGAAAGTAGCATTTACATCCTCACTCTCCAAGTTTGAGAGCTATTTATATAGCTCTCAAACTTTTAGAGTGAGGATTATAGTGTAACAAGCGTGGCACAAACCCGGAGAAACCACGTCAAGGAGCAAGGCGATCTTTTTTCGATGCTGCAGTGTAAACAGTCCAAGGCCCCTGTTCAAAGTTCCTCGAAATATTTTTTCTCCTTTTTTCTCCTTGCTTATCTAGATTTAAAGAAAAAGTATGCGACAGTATTGGTAATGGTTTCTGAGGTACAACATACACTACAGAAATGTTTTCGTTAACAATATAATATATATATTTTCGTTTTGTTTATATCTTAGACACCTGAAATTTCATTACTAGTACTACTGCTAGAAACACTAAATTTTGTGCTTGTAATTTCTACTTCATTTATGATGTCTTAATACAAAGTATATTTTGTTCAACGTTTAATTTGCTTTTTGTTTTTTATCATTTTCACATAATATATATCCATATCCATCAAGTAGTAGATATTCGGTGTTTTCCATCTTTGTGCCATGGAAAAAAAAAAAGAACGAAATGATTCAATATTTTTGAATTCGACAAAACACGCTATGCTGACACCGTCAGATCTTCAACATACTACTGCCAAAATGTAGGAGTCATATGCAGTGCCGTCTGCGCGCCTGCAAGGAAAGTGCTCCTGTGTCTTTCCACAACGACTAAATATCCATGGGCGCCGCCATTTTGTTTTGCTTGATGATTTTTCGACACCGTACGTTCCTCAGTGCATGCTGCGAGTGAGAGTGACGGAATGATGCCCGCCGCACTTTCGGAACAAGCGAAAATGGTAAGTTACCTTTCCCTCTCAAAATGTAGCTTTTCTTCGCATACTTAGAGATCCTTATTATCTTGAGACGCTTTTTGGAGTAGAAAAAAGTGAGTACAACCTGCTCTTGAGCTCGCTAAACCTGATAGGTTTCGATAAGAAGAGTGTTGGGTTTCGTTCTTTTTCTTCTTACGTCGTTCAAAATGGTTTTGGCGCAACGGAGCACGCGTGCGGGCAATGCAGACGAGACGGGTGCTGCTGCGATGTGCCCAAGGCTCTGTGTGGTGGGTAGTCGCAGTACAGCAAGACTATCGTGTGACATTTTGCACGATCTGGTTGCTCTGAACAGGCTCGAATGTTTACTTTGTTTACAAATGTTGTTCCCATGACTGCCGGGGGCACCAATGTCCTCTGCCATCATTTCCGATTATTATAGCATTTGCTTCCTATTTCCATCCTCGAAAATCATCAACATCGGTGACAGTTGTAAGAAAAGCGCTGCTATGATTCGAAGCCATCCAGCGTCCAGGACAGACAACCTGTAACTTCAATTACTCTACTCTGCACCTGACTTGTAATAGATCTCTACTCTTCTTCTTTTTCTTTTTCTTTTTTTAGGCCAAAGAGAGGCATGCTAACCTAGACCACGTTTTGCACTATCAGTCTCTTGCTTACTATAGAATCAAATCATCCAAGCTTCTCAAGTACACGGTGATTATTATCTCGTGGACTGTTGAGACTTCGACGGCTTGTAAGAGCCTTTAGAGAAGGCACGGGGGTGGCATGTTGATAACACTATCAACGATGCTGACAGTCTTCCCATTGAGATGTATTTCATGTGAAGATTATTTCAAATCTGTATAACTAAGGCTACATAATGCGTTTTGTCTGTTGTGTGAATAGTGTGTGATATTTGTTGCAGGAAAAGACAAAAAAGCAGCATTTTTGAATAAGTTGTGCTAAGATTGTGCAAGAGCAGTATCAAAATACATTCTATACTAAGTAGACAGATTCGTCTGTGGCATTAGACTTGGTATAGGGCCTAACTTACCTTGAATTTACCTTGGAAAGCCCACACCTCCATCTTACACTCTATTGGTAGATTACACAGTGTGGCAGGGTTTATAGGCTTTGGTAGCCTATCAATAGTAACCCAAATTGGGCAATTATACAACACTGCAATAGGAGTGTGTAGTACTAGAACTGTTTTCCTGAGTTTTCCCCCTTCCCTCATTCACCATCTCCTCTTGCTGGAGAGACTTTGCATGAGAAAAAAAATGTCGCGTAAAAAAAAAGGCCTTTCGCCATGCAGTCATGTCCTAATTACAAGACAAAACACATCACATTGGAGAGGATATTCGACTCCTACTTGTCGCGTTTACCACGTTGGGTCGGCATGACGATGTTCTCACAGCAGGCAGTGCTGAAATGTACCCCGGTGCCTCGAGCTGTTTCTGGACTACTGAAATGTCTTCTACAGCTGATATGACGTAACCCAAATCAACTGAGCATACCTCCCTGGAGAAATGAAGAAAAAACAAAAATGGCGGCAACATCACAACTCTTGACATATGAACACTGGAAAGTGACCCAGCAGTTGTTTTCTTTCCCCTGTTACCAGTGTTATGTCAAGAAATCAAGAAGGTTTTTTACAGATTGTAGGCCTGATGCTCTGAAATTGAAGTAAAATTATGTACTTCATCATTTTTGTTTTAAGTCTGTCTGTTTACAATATTTGTTTTTCTTTTGAGATATTTGATTTAGGCAAAAGTTAGAACTAATCCTTCATTTTGGGAAAATTAGGGTTATGGATGCAAGATTACAAATGTATAAGGAAAGACACTGATTCCTTTGGGGCTGCACAGTAGTCCAAAAGAAAATATTTTATTAGAATCGCTTCAGCCACACACCAAACACTATCTGACGTTAGAAAGCTCGAAAATTATTATTTAGAGTAAAACTTGAGTAAATGAATGAATAAAAACGAACAATTTCAATACAATGTGCCAATATATGGGTGAACAATTTGGAAAATACCTTAAATAATTGTTCTATACTTTTAGCGGTGCACTCGTAAAATGTTATTATAAATTACTGCATACTGTAACATTCATAACAAAACATTATTTTGCTTCAATATCTCTAAGCATGATTTCAATGAAAATTTTGTGCAAAATGTGTGTTTCATGCTAAATGCACTTTTGAAACAAAAGATAGGATATATTTGACTTCGGAAGAATCCCCCCTCCCCTTTTGAAAAACCCATTCTGTTTAGAGTACAATCTTTCAGCAGTGTTGAATATTGATGAATTTCTCAACTAAATGGCTGTGTATATTTAATATTCAGTCACTACAATTCTTCTTTCGAAGTTCACGAATATATATAAAAAAATATACAGGAATTAAGATGAAACAAAAAAAATGAAAACAAAATGTTTTGTATGAGTGGATAGGCCTATAAAAATCTGTGCATAATTGTATGTTTTATTAAAATTAGCGATGTTGCTGATAGTTCAATGATAATGATTTTCATACTGAGAGACCGGAATAATAGGGGGATTTTCATGTTTCAAGTCGGTAGTGAATGTCAGGTAAGTCGGTAGTGTGTTCATAAAATAACTACCCTGTATCGAACTATTACTAGAGAAAGAAAAAGCATTAAAGAAATATAAGAACACTCAATACACACACACACACACACACACACACAGCACACACACACACACACACACACACACACACACATATATATCATTCATCCTAATAAGAGATTGAAGTGCACAGAGTGCTCCTCAGTCTAATAATCATATATTCTATTTCCCTGCAAATTTTGACCAACTGGTGCAGTAAATGGTTACATAGATTTACCTTCTGATAGAATATTGGCGTACTGTCAATGATGACTGTGTATGACAGTCCCACCTATAAAAACAGCTATGTGTTGCAGTGTATAACTTGTATCAAGAGTGAATTATCAGGCGTTGGGATTCTTAGATCTTGAATATTTGCCTGTTTAGCGTTGAGCTGATGGAGAGTGGTGGCTAGTGCAGTGAGTTTAATTATTCAACTATTTCTTACTATTTGTCCTCTTAATGTTTAATAATCACATTTACTTTAACATAAACTCTATTCAGCATTATATTTTTCTCTCCTTTATTTAAACGAAATCTTCTTCAAATCAATTCTTTGCAACGGTTTCTCTTTTAAATGTGCGTCCGCATACTTTTGCTGGTGTGCGTTATTTTATAAACCAACTCTTCTCATGACACACATGATATAGGCCTATTCGTAGTTACCGAACATGCTAAAATGATTATGAAAACACTGATTACATATTCACGAAACTTTTTACTTTCTCTACGTATTATAGGTGTCTGAATACCGATGTAAGTCCTATCAGATATTTTCTTTCTTGTATTTTATGTTACCACTTCTGTAGAAGTGCTGTGTTGTCTTTTAGTTCAAGTGATTAAAAAAAAAACCAAGACCCAAAGAACAAGAACGAAAACAAAACAATGCTGGGGCTTTTGCGATGTTTATAATGCCAACTTTCATTTACGAAGAAGGAAGAAGAATAATCATACGATTCATACGTGAGGAGAGAAATAATATTGATGTACTGCCATCACCATGATGTGGGTAGCACCTATTTAAGACACAAAATGATACGGATTTGGCTAACATTCTATAAAATTGTCAGTGCTCCCCTGAAAACCATGCAGAGCTTATTTTTTATAATGACGAATTAATATCTAAACACATTAACTCTGTTTTGTACCGAAAAGTATGATACCCAAAAACTGCCGTTTCTTAAGATTGGTAAATTCCGAACGAAATTAAAGAGAATACACGGAAACGTAGCCCACTTGTATGGACAGGTATTATGGTTATATGCAAATAGTATAAGAAGTATATTTTTCATAAAAATATTTCAGTCATATTAGCATTTTACATTCGCGTATTCAAGGGATGCGTGTCACTTTATATCGCGCAGGGTAATTCTCCCAAAACATTAATGGGGATGCAATTCATCTCCAAATGAATTACCAACAACAAGCAAAATTTATTTTTGTTGAAGGTATCAACCGACGCTCATTAAAAGACAAAAACAAAAATGGACCTTACTTCAAGTAGTCTGGCATTGTAAAGTAAGAACGTTTGCATTATTCAGATATTGAAAATAAGCCGATGTGCTTGCACTTGCTTGTGTAGCGAGTTCAAATAATGACTGTGAACATTTCCACGATTATGAATGTGACTCAATGACTCAAAAGATTTAACATGCGCTCAACTGTATGCTGTGTATGTTATGGTATGATGGGAAACGCAAACGGGCTGCAATATATTGGATAGAGTTGAGAGCACTAACATCGTTCCTCTCCGAAAAAACAAGGAATCGGGCAATAAAATCGCCTGCACAACCAAGATGTAATGCGACACCCCGAGTTCGCTGGAATTTGACCTCGCATGTTTACATACGACCCGCCCGCGCCCGTTGTACTACCATAGGACCGCAGAATAGGATGCGGAACCTTCTCCGCATGCTGTATGCATAACGCACGGTCGTAAGCACAGTGTGCGCCGCATTGGTGCATCCAATACAGCGCCTCAAGACTAGGGGAGCCCCTCCTTATGCAATTTGCTGCTTCCATTATTACTCCATCAGATCATCATTTGTATCAATTGATGGAGTCTATGGAATCTTTGGTGTCATATGCGATGCGAGCACTGATGAAAATCTATAAATTTTGATTAGCATCCGCGAATTCGTTGCTGGCAATTGATAATCAGTCGATCATGCTGAATGTTCAGTATAGGCAGTAATAGAGCCAATTAGAGGAACATTTTTAGTGTTCATGTCCACTACAATTGACGACCTAGTGGATATTCCTTGCATTATACACCAAGGAGAAAGTGGACAATAGAATACAAACACAAACGACATCGATTTCAATGTAAAAGTTACAGAGTTCGTTTTATGAAGGTATCCCATAACCCATGCTGTATAGGCCCTTTCTGGCTTTAGTATAAATGCTCCTATGCAAGTACATCTTGTACTAACAGATCTTTCATAGTAGAGTTAGGAACTTAGGTAAAGACAAGATGATTCCTGCTAAGATTTTGTATTTGATTTTGTGATTATAAAAGCTCTTAAACAAAAGTAATTGCAGAGTAGTTCGTTCTAATCCTATTGACTCTCTGGAAAATAGTGCTCTATTCCTGCTGTCATTTTTACTCCCGATAATTTCGGAGTTACCTTTGCCATCATAATGAATGGAATCAAGCATTTTATTTTCTTTCTTTCTTTCTTTCTAACGCGAAGTCACAAATGCCTATTGTATACCATTCGAGCTATTAAAGTCAGGTCTGTCTATACCTGTGTGTGTGTGTGTGTGTGTGTGTGTGTGTGTGCCGACATTCATTTGAATTGCGATTGATAGAAGATGGAAATGATGATGCATTTGATATGAAAATGATAGAGCTATGATTTGAGTGACGAGTAATGTGATAATGTAAGACAGTCCGTAATACCGATAAATTCAGTAACACTAACGACAAAATAGTAATGAAAACAAAGTTACACGTATATCTGTCGAGTGTATATTCGTAAGTATTTTACGATCCCGTGTGCAATCCTAGTATAGCTGAAGAGCGGCAAACCATAGCCATAACTTTTGGTGCTAATCCCGACACAAATCAATTTCCGGCTGAGCAAGTTGGGAATAGCCAACCGTTCTCCCTGAGTGTTACCCGAACGTGAACTCGTGACGTCATCATCGACTAGCCTGTGTCTGCGACCGTCCGAAACCTGCAGGGGTTCACAGCCCTGGCTATAAATGGGAACCGTTCCAGACTCCGACATACAGTCTCAAGATTGTAATATGTTCATACGGAAAACAAAGCAATTAGTTTACACCCGGCAACATCCCAAAACGCTCATAACTAAGAGTATATATGACATTTCGTTCAAATGGAAATCTATTGGAATTTCAATTTTTCAAAATTTTCAAAATTATGGTCGTGATGACGATATCTATAGGTCTAATAAAATTCAGAGTAATTAGAATTTTTTTATGACGTGCTGTGATTATAATTTGATTAATTTTCTTCTTCATTGTGCTATGTTTTCGACCAAATTGTTACTCTAAATTGATTTAAATTTGTCCTCATTTTCTCTTTAAAGGTTTGTCAAAAAGTACTGGCTTGCGCGCACAGACACACTTGTAATGTTCATCCTTGTTCCTTTAATATTTATCTCTTCTTTACTTTATTCTCCATATCTCTCATTTTCTCTCACCTTATATACACATGTGTCATTGGGGCTGTCTTTCCCACTTGAACACACACAGGCATGTACAGACAAACACACACAGTCCCAAGCACACAAACACACACATATACACACACAAACATACATACATTCATAAATAAATGCATACCTACACACTAACACAGGCACAGACACGCACTCACATTCACACTTCCAAGCCATCGAAAAACACAGGTTCATTTTCCGAACTTCCTCTTTACAAGCGACGGGATCCGCTCCCCGGGCCCGGGCGGCAGTCCAACAAGAAGACGTTTCCTCCCCAAAGGCCGCGGGGTACTAACTGTGAGTCAGACAGTCCTAATATAATTGAAACTACATGTTTGGAGAGAGGAATTGAATGGGATTTTTTCCCCTCATTTTTTGCGGGTCCTTTTATTATCCTACGTTCCTTCCTTGTTCCAATATTAATCACCGTCTTTTAAAGAGTTCTGTGGAATTGTCAAGAAAACGAGAAGGTCATTATCTCATGATGATTTTGGTGATAACTGTAAGAGTAATCCTATCTACTGCGGCTGGGAAAGATGATAAAGAAAGGAATGCGTAGTGCGTTATAACCGGTCTATATCTATTGTGATTATTTTATTTATGATGCCGTATTGAAAACAACTCTTTTTTTCGCTTCTGCATGTTACATCATAGTTTAAGCATGCGATGTCATACAGGCCTATAGGTCATATTGTTTTAAAGGAGAAAGAGGAAAAATTCAAAGCTGAACCCCAGAAAAAAAACAAATGCAATAGATTCTGAAAACTTGTAACAGCAGTGTCAGACAACCCTCAGAGAATAGTCGTTCGAATTCCATGATAAACCGCTCATTTGACTGCTTATGATACCTATGGTGTCATCAGACGAAGCTGTTCATTATTCTGCCTAAAATCCTACAGCAGTATGTGAATATGAAATTTTGTAAGGATATTAGCTTTATTGCATATACCGCTCAACCGAAAGTAGGTTCCGTGGAGAGAAGTCATTTGAATCTTATGGTGTGTAATTATGAAAAACGTGGATTGTGAATCTTACGGAAGTGACGACACAGTCACGTGAACCCATGGGTATGTCATGTCGCGGTCCCCTTGCGTAGGCATGTTTCGCAGACATACTGACCCACAAACTGTTCAACTTTCTCTTTACACTGATCTAATTCTCGAGTTTCATTGGTCTGATACTCTTAAATGTACCGAAAGGAGACGATATACACCTGTCTGTCGAGAGAGGTACATGCGAGAAAAGAACTTTATGCTCTTTGATCGTTAGAGTGTCTGACTGACGACTCTTTCTTTTTTTTTTTCTTGCTTTCTCGACATCACTGGCAGAAGATTAGAAGCTAGCCGTTATTTACAACGGATGACTAATCATGTACAAAACATGGCTTTTATGTCGCTCGAGACTGCGATGTAAGACCTCATTGCTCTGCAATGAATTAGATCTGTTTCTCTCCCCCCTGATTCTCATCGGGTATTATACGAGTGGGGGGGGGGGGGGGGGCGAGAGATGCAAATATCATACTCTGATCTCTCTCAAAGTTTTACGAGCGACATGAATGTAAGGTTTCGGCGCGCAACGAGAAACATATGGTCAGGGAACAAATCACTCGCAGACGACTCAACAAAAGACGCCAGACATGTGCTTGTCACTGTGAATTTCTGCCCAAGCAACCTGATGAATTTCCCGCCTTTTTTATAACTCTCCGTCTCTCTTCTCTCGTTGTCCTATGTCTAAAAGCCTATTCAATCGCTCTCTAATCCATTGGCGTCTTTTAATAGCTTTTCTGCCTGACTTTGATATCAATTGTCCGAGATAGATAGTCAGCAGGACAGTGACCGCTGGTTAAGAAGTATATTATACCCATTTTCATCTGCTATGCATTTCCTGAAACTGAATGATATATATTTTTTCTCAGTAGAGCTTTCTCTATGAAGTCCAGAGCGAAGTTCACATATAGCCAGAATGGCTGAGGTATGGAGCCCTTGGAATAGACAGGAAGGAATGTTCGTATCTCAACCTATCTGTGTGTGTTACTGTTTTAGATGAAGAGGAGGGGGAAAACCACGACTGATTTAGTCACGAAAGAATTCATAAAGGTATGCGTCACGAAATGAAAATTGCGTGTTGATTTTAAGTACGATTTGTTTACACTATAGTCTAGAGTAGTAGGCCTACATTCATTTGGAAGGGAATACTATCGTCCTTTTATGTGCGTGTGTGTATGTGTGTTCGTATGTACA
This sequence comes from Diadema antillarum, assembly GCF_040938485.1. Taxonomy (NCBI): domain Eukaryota; kingdom Metazoa; phylum Echinodermata; class Echinoidea; order Diadematoida; family Diadematidae; genus Diadema; species Diadema antillarum. The sequence goes on from NW_027271426.1 coordinate 1,840,847, forward strand.
TGTGTGTGTTTGTGTGTATGTGTAAAGAGAGGTATGACTCTCACTCCCTGATGTGTGTGTGTTTGTGTGTGTCAGTGTGTGTTTTAGCTGCGACAACAATGTTTCTTTTCAAATAGCAAAATATCTCACAATAACCAGGTATGTAAGGTTTGAAGCACACCGTAATGACAGCAACTTGTAACGAAGTAACAAATGCATAAAGGGCAGAAGTCCAATCATAAGCAGAGGACAGAGAGTGTAATGATATGGAATTTTCGTCTCTTTACAAATCTAGACTTGAGAGAGAAAACAGGCTAGTCAATATGTTTCCGATGAGACGGTAGCAAGCACATTTTGTCCAAAATCGCGTTACTGCTTTTTCGCCGATGAGGCGATGATGATCATCACGTATGTAGGCCTACACTATACTATGGCTTAGCCACAGGGAGTGAATTTTCTTGAGTTTTCATCATCGCTAAGGTTCCCATTTCGAAATGCATCTAACAATGTGCATGGAACTTTTATTTCTCTTGTCTTCAGGTCGAAGTAATGGGGTCCTGACAGTAAATGCTCATCAGGTGGTCGATTACTTTTCTTCGACGGTATTATGTTGACCATGGCAGCATATTGACATTATCCGAGCAAAATCCTCACTCTGTATTTTAACCGATGCCACTCTTGACAGACACTCTTGTTACTGTTGTTGTCGTTTTTGTCCATGAAATGAAGGGCTGTCCTCTTCATGACCAAACTACTGATGTACTACCGGATCGTAACCTGTGACCTCGTGGAGGTCAAGATGAGATGCCCCATCTATTTCCCGTCGCGTGTAGGTCAGTACGCGTGCAGCCGCATAGAGACGGATCTGTGTATGTTGGTTTACAGCGCTCAACCATGTCGCATTATAGGGCCAGCGTGTGATTAACAGCAGAAATGGCGGTAACGAATATAGCAAATCCTGGTACAATTCATTGCCAAACATCGCTTTTTGATGTTCAGTGGTATGTGTAGTTAATTGCCGTAAAACGACGACAACGAATAAGGCTTCTAGGCGTGGGATTGTGGCCGAGAAAATGTGCATATCGAAATGAAGATAACCTGCTGCATGCGTTGAACACAACAATCACTAAATGTAATGGATTGGTAGGGAATATGCCTCAATTTTGTTAATTTGCAGCAACGTTATGTTGCTTTGGGTACTGATGACTTATACAGCCAAGAACTTGTATCGTATTATTGTAAATCTAACTTTATTTATTCTTTTATTCTTTTTCTCTTTTGTCGAACGGTGTGTTAAAAACCCGAGCAAAAGTTTGGTCAAGAGCAGTCAAAACGTGCTTATGAGAAAGCAAGCGCTATTGTTTACATCCAGTATTACAGGAAATGGGAGCCAACTACAGCAATATCAACCATCTTTCAAACTTCCATCTTAATGATAACAAGACAAAATATGACAACATACTTACTGAGGAACGAATTCAAACGTTATCATTAAGACATAGGAGGACAGGCATACGAAACTCTACTCTAAAAAGAACCAAACTTTATGTGCCTTTAAACTTTGCATTTGCAACAGGGAGGGACCACCTAAGGTGCATAGCTTCTTATTACAACGCATCGCGTTTCGAATTAGTGAAAATAGGCAGTGACGCTGATCACAAACTTGTGCTTTTTTAAGGTTTGTTTTGTTTTGTTTTTCATAATAGCACGACACTCCCCATTTTACCTGAAACAAAAGATGGCTATACTGACCCATTTGATTTACTCGGTATTCGTCTAACTCGGCATCTCTCTTTGTGAATCAGACTAAATATATTTTTGTCCTGTCATACCGCCACTGCTCTGGATATCCACAATACATCTTGTCCCAAAACCTCGAAGTCTACATACATTATACAGTCCCCTCGCTAAAAACCACTTTCATGGAAATTATCACCGGCGCCACATTCTTTGGTGCTGACTCGTTTTGCACTCTCGCTTGTCGGGGTACCTTGCATGCATGCATGCAGGCAGGCAAGTGGTACAGGCAGTAGCCAAGGAAAGCGAGTTTTGTGACCTCTGTGGAAGGGCTGGTGACCCCTATAAACCTAAAACACGTAAGTGTCCTTCTCAAATTTCTCTCACAAGTCGAAGAAGAAAAGGGGAGATATGTTACGAGAGGGAGAGAGGAAGAAAGAGAGAGAAGGGGGGGGGGGTGGGGTGGAGTGGAGGATGAGGACGAGGGGTTGAAACATCACCAAAGTCGCGAGTTCTGCTATGATGGAAACCAAATTGCCGACTCTGTGCAGAGCGCTTTATCTTGGCTAGACTTTGCATCACTAGACGTGGGTGATAAACCTTCGAAATGAAATTTTGTGGAGCTTACAAGTATATGGCAGCTGCCGAGTTTCCATTCTTCGCACACCTATCACTGAGCTGTGCATTCATGCTGTCATTCGTTTTCCCCCAAACATTGTAGGCTTGATGTAGGCTCTTATTGTTTCGTGTCGATTTTTCAAAGGTTAAAATGTGTTTATCTGCCACCATTTTATCCGAGATTGCAAGCTTCTTGTGAGTATTTCACCCAACAGAAAGGCATGCGTCATTCAAAGGGATAACTAAACCTAACAATTTTTAGTTCAGACGTAGGTAATTGGAAACGCAGTTAGGGCCTACTCCATCGTACTACTTTTTCACCCGCCTCGTCGAGAGGTGCTGTATTCATATCGCGAAAAATAAAACTTACAATTTTACACACTCCTTCAGCTTAAACACAAAGAATAATTAAAAATTGAAATCTTCTTGACATCCTTAGCAATAGCAGGTTGTGTGACCGTAAACTTCTTGTGGGTGACGCATCTCTGAGAGTATGCCATATCTTGTTGCTGTGAAAGGTATAGGCATAACCTTTGGAAAAAAGAAAGAAAAATGGTGTGTACTCTTATAAACGGCCATATCTTACATCAATATTTTTATTTGTATTTTTGTTTTGTATTTTGGATGGCTTGTTTCGCTGAAATTATATGATATTGTAGGCCATATATGATAAACATTACATTTCTTCATGTCTATTGTGAGCCTGTGTGTGTGTGTGTGTGTGTGTGTGTGTGTGTGTGTGTGTGTGTGTGTGTGTGCATGACTGATCGATAAATTGCCGCGGGACAGAACTGATAAGCTTGCGCATGTCAGTACCAATTATAAAGTACCGGGATATACTAGCAAGATGAGATCATGGCCTGATCACGCGACGAAAATGGTCTTCAGAATGCCTTACAAAATACAACACCGGAAACTTTCCAAGTGTGACTTTCGGCCTACTTTTCTTTCGTGTTTGCTGCATGTAGGCCGATATTTTGTTTTACTTTTTATTACTGATTGCCCTGTTGTTATTGTTGTGGGCATTGAACGCGGTGGTTTATGTTCATTATTCATCGTCATCGATTTCGCAGTACGTAGAATTCAGCCATCTAATGCGCATAAGTTACTTTTCATGACAAGCCCCGTAATGGGCCGTATTGTATTCATAAAACTTGATCATGGTTTCTACCCCACTTTCCTCCTCTTATACCTGAATAATTTTTCTTTTTATTTTGCTGTAAAATCTCTCTTTTGGTGGCACTCCAGGAAACTGGGATCGTAGAGTGAGAGAGGGAGAGGGTTTGGCCGTGTGATATTCTCATTACCACCCCGTACCCTCATCTCCCCTGCCCGAATGCTTGCCTCATCAACCCGTCCCAGGGAGACAATGGGCATCGGGTTTGATTGGCAACTGTCACCCCTGTCAATTTTCGCCCAGCACCGTTTTTTTTTCTCGAAAATTGCGTCTTCGGAGGCAACAACTCTCGACAAGAAAGGAGGAGAACGAGGAGAGTGGAGATAAAAAGAAAGAGGGTAAAAGTTTGTGTGTCTGAGGGAGAGAAAGATTCGAGGGGGGGGGGGATGGAAGAAGAAACGAATGGAAAAGGTCTAGCATCCGCACCCCATAATGACTATTTCATAGTTAGTGTACAACGCCACGTTCGATCGAGCGAGTGGTGCAATGATAATTGACTGTGGCGAAGTGTCATTGGCCTTTTTTTTTACTCTCTCTTTTTCTCTTCTTGGGACATTAGAAAGTACCATGAACTGACGCCAGGGGGATGTTAAGGAGTGGGGGCTTCTTTAGCAATTAACATAATTTTTCCCCCGTACACTGATTTTCTACACAGCTCTCCCCAACCCAAGCTGGAGGCTTATAATGTGGTGGTATACATTATAGCTTTTGTTTGAGGAGAATTTGGAGAAAAGAATTTTATGATATTTAGGCAAGAATCAAGATTCTGCAAAGCTGTGGTATATATTTTTTATTTTTTATGAATGAATTAAATGTTTTCGAACGTGTTTTTTTTTTCGTTAATAGGGATATAAAGGAACAACGTGAAAAGTTATGTTCTCTCAGCAGAATATTGTCATCTTTATGGACAACGTGATCGTTGTTAGAGAATAGAGTATGGGCTTCTCTATTGATGTAAAGGCCTTCTCGCTGGGAATCAAGTTGTGGCTAGTTGTTCAGTTGAACAATCGTTAGGTAACTGTAATTCGTCTGATTTTTGTCGCCTTTCAAGAAGTCGTGATCACTCGTATACAAGACTTGATGTATCAGTATGAGAAAGTGATCAAGCGTGCATGTCATTTAGGCCCTATATGAAAATATACTCCGAGGAACAAACAGTTTCCTTTTAATATACCGTTATGTTGATACTGTATAATCTTAGAAATTCAACTGATTATCCCTGATGGTATTTTACCTATGGCATGGGCGGGCTGCTAAATCAAGTTGTAGTACAAACGATATAAGATCAAGATACCAACCTGGCTTTTTCTATATTCGTTTAGGAGGTAGGCCTATAAGTTGGCTGTTTGAATATTTAACCACGCTGGCAGGTTATCGTGACAGAAGTGGTAGACCTAGATCTTTTTCCTGGACGTTAAGACTTTAACGATTTCTTGCCATAGGGCCATGTTTTGTCATTGTTCAGTATGTTAGCATATGAAGTCATCTCTTATTTCACACATCCAATTATATCATGAATATACCTATTGGTACGAGGCAGGCATGTTATAGGACCAACATCCTTGGCAGTATAGGTTATGCAGCTTGTGCTACATGCCCTGAAGTACAATCCAGTATCAACGAATACTTCATAAATGCGTACATGAATTGATTGTTTGTCTTCTCGCAAGATTGCCATAGTATCCTTCTATCTCAGCGACTGCTTGGTTGTACATTTTGTCCCGAGAAATTGAGAGAACATGGCATGTGAAAACCGCTTGTGATCATCCCTCCCCTTTCTTACACCCATGTTCGCGGGTTGCACGTATACTTACTAAACTTCGTGCGCCGTGCCCGAGCGTTGCGCGGGGAGAGCCGGGTGCGTGACCTTTGACTTTTCGTACCGACTGAAGTAAACGAGCTACCAGTCACCGACGTACGGCGGACACACTTTTCCACCGTTTCTCAACTACGTAACCTAGTCTGCACTGATAGACATGAAAATCATGTACGTGTTGTAGTGGGTGAAACTTTCTAGATTTTCTTATTCCTTGTTGTTTGTTGGTTCCACCTGCCGTTTGCACTGAGAAAAGACCCTTGGATGTTATAATTGTCACTTTATCGAGAGGATTTACAGAAGAAATCCGTGGGAACCATGAGGCTTTTTATTGTCGATATGATAACTATCGAAAGGTCTGAAATTAGAATAATAAGTAAGTTATCTGACCCCATGACCTGTAGGCCAGCCCCAATATCCATAATTTTGATTCCAGTACTACAGACGGCCGAGAAATATGACGGGTTTCATCAAATTTATGATGTAAATTTCAGCATTGATTTGTTGTTCTTTTATTAAAGTCAAGAATGGTATAGAAGAAAGAAATAATGCATAAAAAGGGGAGATGAGATAAAAAAGAGAAAAATGCAATTGTAATATTTCATGTGGGCCTATATGCAGCAAAAGGGATGCAAAAGTTTACAACTTTTTCTACAACCGTGTTGACTTGAGACCCCAGCCTCCACTTCTGTGTTGTTCTTTTCTCCTAGAAAATATATTCACCGCGACAAAATTTGAGAAATACGGTCGTTTAGCGGCGCCAGTAGGGCCTGCCTATATAGAGTACAGTGACTTGTTCGTTTTATTTATTTTTGCTGTGGATCTGTTGAATTGTATGTTGGATCCTTTATGTATTTTTGTGGATCTTTTCTGTGTTTGGTTTTGTCACTATTTCTTATTTCTGTAATGCATGTCGGAGTTCCAACTATTTCAAACGAAATGAAGCTGTAGAAGATAGATATGACAATTTTCATGAGGTCAAAGTTGGACTCAAGATTTATATTTTCTCGTTGTTTTATCAAAAAGCTAGTTTGTTTCTGAAACAACTATGAATCGTTATTTTTATTATGCTATGTGAATCACCAACATGCAGTAAGACGGAATATTATATCAAATAGCAACGAGCAAACTTAAAGTATTATAGGCCTATATATGAATGAAAGACGTACGAAAAATAGAATGTAAGAGTTTAGTCACTTCTAGGACACTCGTTGCTTTTCGTTCATGATAACTATATAGGCTCCTATTCCCTTACTGAGCACTGTATTTTCAAATACTAGTATTGCTCTTTGTCTATGAAATTAGTCTACTTTTGGCCCTACGTGTTAACCAACTTCTCAGGAAGGTAGTATTCACGGAATCAGAAATTTCGTCAAATCTGTCCGAAAGAGCACGTAGGTGGACTGCCGAGAAATGAATATAACTTTTGTATGTATAGGGTACCATGTAATTCAATGTCAAAATTCGATTTATTTTCTTGTTTAGAACGCTTTTCTTTTGTGTGTGACATTTTGTAACAGATGATGAATACCTCACCAAATCATTCATTGTGATCTATGTTTTAAAGAAACTGAAGAACAAAAGCACTTCTTGCTTTCTCTTCAGAATGTCGTGGATATCAAACATGAATCGGTTAGAAACGACTTTATCGCACTAGCTGTTCTGTAATATCGTTTTCTTGCCGACGCATAAACGCCACAGTAGAATGGACTATCGTTAAATTCGTCGTCTACGCAGACCGTACGGAGCCTAAGCGTCACACATCACGTAAATCAAATGCTCGCCAGGTCCCAGACAGGCAAATTCATGTTAGCAAACCGACTGTATGCCTTGCCATGCCATGTCACGCAACGATGCTGTTTTCGACGGGCGTGAGCTGCGTATAATAGTTACCCGACTATTTGGTGAGCATTTATTCAATCCGACACATTAATTGTCCTTTCCATTATCTGGGCATAAACGATGTCCCGGGTATTCACGGGTTATCGTGAGAGCGATTTTTCAAAATAAAATTATCCACTTGAGACTGACACTTCTTGCTTTGTACCAATATCGACGGGACTTTCTGCCATCGAATTCCGCGAAGTTAATGTGAAAACAGTCAGATGTATTAAATGTATTTGATGGGCCATCCATTAAAGCGGGGATGTTTGTTTAACAGAAATGGTATAAATGTTTTGACCCGGAGCCGAATTTCCCTCTATTTTATGTCGGGTGATTAGTCTGATAAGAAAGAAAATTTGCAGACCTGCGTAAAAAAGAGCGAGAGTATAAATTTCTTCGTGTGTAAAAGCGCAGACGATGCATTGGGGACTCCGCAAAGTCAGGCGGTCAAGTGCACCGTAGTTCTGATCAGTTCCAATGGGCGGGAAAAAAAGGACGATGGTCCACATTAGTGGACCATCTTTGTTCGGACCTAGAAGATAACGTGAAAAGATACTCCAAATATTATGGAACAGTTTGGGCTTCCATTTGTTTACCTAGGAGGAACGCATTGATGGGAACTAATTTATTAAGCCCGGAGTGTTCCTTGTCCATTAGATCGACATTGATTTACGCTGACAAACCCCGCAACACTCAAGGGCGACATTCCTTCGGTTGGATATTAGAGACCAACAATAAGTTTGGAGAAACCCCGATATTTATTGCAAATATTTGGCTGTTTGAAGGTAAGATTCTGCCCAGAAGTACTTCAAAAGATAGTAGGCTAACCTTTACACTATTTTTGTCTTTTAATCTTTATTCAAGCAGAATAAACCCTGAGGTTTTGGAATGAAAATTTTTGACGTTCAACTCATGGCCAGAATGTCTAATTTGCACGAAAAATTATGAGCATGTTTGTGAGATAAAAATGCATATACGCATGCAAATCCTTCAGGCGTCTGCTGGATGTTGCTTTTGGCAACAAAGGAAAATATCAAGGGCTGTGTCAAGAACTAGTTTACACTTCTTAAAAGCCCTCACTGCCTGACAACCTCCCTGTGAATTAACAATTAGTGCAGATGAATTCACTTTCCAAAATATCAATAAGATATGAATTAATCTGTGTGTGCTACAACAACCTGTTACATAGTGAAAAAATCGGCACCGTTTCAGATGATAATGCTATATTAAACTATAAAGATGTTATAATTTATCATTGTCTCAGTGAGCTCCTCTTTTGTCTATTTTTTTTCTCGCGAATATATTTAACGAATTATTCATTAGCTTAACATCAATGTAATATGATCCCCCCCCCCCACGACTTAGCTAAAGGTTGAGGCTAATTTGGTTTCCAACATTGGCACTCTCCAGCTGTGATACTGAAATCAGACTGAACTATTTTCATCAGTATGGACCGTCGTCTGCGGTAACAAGCAATTCGGAAAACCAAATACATCAAAAAATACGCGACACTTTTCGACATTAAAAATGCAAAATGGCCATACAACACGCTGCATATCATGCAGCACACAACAGAAAATACATCCAACGCAAAATCACAATAATCACAATAAAAGAGAAAGAAATGGAAGGAAGAGCAACAGACCAATTTTCAATCCTGGATCAATGAGATTTATGAATCAACATCTTAAAAATGAAATATTAAAAAAAAAACACATCTTCAGTGAGCTATATTTCACAAGTAATTTTCTTATATGTCATGATAACTGATGGCTGATGTAAAATCATTATGGTCTCAGCTTTTATAGCCCAAATCTACTCGTTTTTGTCATTTTAAAGGCATGATTTACCATTTGCAGATGAAACAAAAACCCAGTATTAGTGCTTTAAGATAGTTCTTAAATGTGAGTTAGGGATAGAAACAACCACTGTAAAAAATTGAATCTATATTATCGATGCTAAGTATTGTTAAGTATGCAAAATGTGAACAATAGTTATAATAAAAACGTTTCCAGACTAAACCGTCTACAGTTATGGTTTATTAAGAAAAATACTGATATCTCCTTATATTTTAGGCTTTATTGTGAAAAGGTCATATAGTAGGATGTTTTGTAATACAACAGACCTACACATATGCATCAAATGTAATGATATCTTGAATTTTTTTTTCAAATCACCGCTCTCAAAAGTAAAGTGGACCTTTCAGATAGCTACATCTGTACCAGGGAGAGTGATTAAAGTCAAGAAAGGAATAAAAAGAAAAACGAATTGCAACTTTCCGTATGATTCAAGCATTTTATTTCCAACATTTCAGAGTATCGCGGCTGTGATTACGAGACAAGCCGTAGAGGGGGTGCGATCTATCACACATTTTTTTCCTCCTTGTCGCTGGACGATTTTTTTTTCCTCAAAGCGCAGACACTGTTTTTGCATTATGATTATTTTGAACATTTCAGAGTAACCCCTCCTCCCCCTCCCCCCCCCCCAAAAAAAGGGGTATATTGTTGGTTGATTCTGAGTTTGAGAAGTCAAGATAAGATTTGTATTATCTAATCCTTTTTATGTAAATAATTATTACTACAAGTGTTACAATTCTATTTCTATTACTATTATGTTACTATTACTATTACTATTACTATTGCTACTACTGTTACTATTAATTGTACTATTGCTATTACTACTACTGCTATAATAGGCCCTACTACCACTGCTACTACTACTACTACTACTAATACTACGACTAATAGGCCTATTTTTATTATTATAACAATCGTTCTGCAGCAGCTGCTGCAGCAGTAGCAGCAGTGTTTTGCTTATTGTTGTACTGCCAAGCCATGTTAAGGTTATGTATAGTAAAATTTGTCATCGCGAGACTCGTTTGATCTTCTGGGTATTGATTTAGGCGTATATATACTACTATAGGGTCTAAAATCTTTAATGCAAGTAATATGAGTAGTACTATTTACTATACACGTAACTTGCAGTCCCTTCCAATCCGTAACAATGGTTGTTGTTTTATTATTTTATTTTTTTTTATTTTTTTATTTTTTATTTTTTTTTTTTGGGGGGGGGGAGGGGGTGGGGGTAATAATAATGTCTGAAGGAGGCTGATATTTGGCAAGTTTACCTAATATAGATTTCCTCGTGTTAGATTTCAGCTCTAACTGTCCTATACATAGTATTAGCATCCAGAAATTACTGAGTTTCGTAATCTTTGCTCCCAATATAATTGAAATGTTGCCACTTACATGTTTTATTATTTGGACCAGTAAATTTCAGCTACAATAACTGACTATCTATCCAGTTTACGATTTTCCCTTGTTACCCCCTCCGAGTCGAAAGCACTGGTATCAAAACTCATTGGCAATTGGTAGTGAATGAAAGATTTCTTCACACAATGACGGTATTTTCCCCCTCGTTAGACCGTCTATAATGTTTTTCTAACTTGGAAGTAAACCATGGCAATTCATCAACCCGTGCCCGGAGAGGTGTGTTAAATTAATCACCGTTTCTTACCCTCTATCCAAGCAGGACGGCGTGTTGAATTGAATGCCCATGACCGCTCATATAAATACGAGCTCCCGAGGGGTAGCCTATGGTATAGCCAGCCGAACAGACGTGCCAAGTACTTCCGATTGGGTCGCCGCTGGTGGCAGCCAAACACAGGAGCGTCTTCCAATATGATTGTGTTTGTGACTCGTTGAAAAGCAGGAAATTGCAAACACAGCTGTTTGTCAAAATGTGACATTCTCGTTCATTCAGTTCCCTCTTTGTTGACAAAAAGTCTGTAATTACATTCCAATGGCTGTTGATTTCATTGAACTTTGGTTGTTTACCGACCGATCCATTCACGTGGCACCGTAAACTGCTACCTACTTCCCATGAGGAAACAAAATACCGAAGTGCGTAAACTGTGGATATAATGATATAATTCTGAGATAATTTTTTAAGTCATGTCATATTATTACGAAGGCAGTTGATGGTGAAGTTAGAACGAAAAAGGTAGGCTACCTCATGACAATGACAAGCTTCCCATGAATACCCAATTTAGCCTCTTCGGTGTTGGCGTAGAATTCTCACACAAGGCCCTTTCAGTGTTCTATTCTATTACATTGCCAGTTCATCATTTAGAATTTATAAATACTCTTTGAATAGAAGGAATTACAGTGAATAGCTGTTCTTGTTTTTGTTTTGCTTGTGTATGTGTATGTGTGTGTGTGTAAGTGTGTGTGTGTTCTTGTCGAACTGTGTACGCGTCGGCCGAGATTTGAAAACAGGATCTCCTTTGTAAAGAACCTATAGAACCGTAATCCAACATACCATGCCACTCACTAAACGGATGCTGGCTGATAACAAACAAGACATCCACAGGTTGGCCAGCCAGTAAACATAAGTAGGACCAGGGAGATGGACTCTTCCACCTCCCTGCTAGGACTCTGGACCATATAGCTCATAGAGCTCATCCGAGTTGGACGGGGAGCATAGACAGGATCAGACTGACAGATAGATAGGCCAGGCAACAGGAGAAGAGGTCGTGCAATCGGAAGTCCAGAGTTCGAATCCTCGTCAAGTGCCTACCGTCCTTGGACAAGATGTTTTCACCCACAAAAGATGCTACCCTGGGGGGGGGGGGGGGGGAAAAGAAGACCTTATTGTGAAGAAGGAAATGAGATTGAGAAGAAAACGGAAGAGGAAAGGATGTAAGTGGAAGGAAGAAGAAATAGGCAATACTCAAGAAGAAGGTAGAACAGGTGGTTTAGGCACACGTTTGTGTAGAAAAGGAGTAAAGTAGAATATAGGGAGCGAGAAACGAAACAGTAATCCAGTTGTATCACAGGCAGGTAAAGAACACAGAAGAAAACGTACGGGACTGAAGGAATTTGACAAAGAAGAAAAGCAAAACAGCAGCACAGAAGAACCAGAAAGATACCATGATGGCGAAGGGAAGAAGACGAGCAGTAACGGACGAGAACAAAACCCAGAAAGATGATAGAAAATGAACGGAAAGAACAAGGAAAGCAAAAAGAGAAACATTGGTTGTATTGTATATCATTACATAAACACTTATCATGTCCTTAGTGTGTGATGTTATAACAACGATTATCTAAGTATTTTCAACCTCGGCTTCGACAAATCACTTTTCGTAACTTTCATCCTTAAATTGGGCACAGCGTCTTTCCTTTGACTGTTTGAGCGTTAACAATGTCCCTAATTTTGCCCTCAGCAGTCTGATTAAACGTCATCATTGATAAGCCTTCCGAGGACAGTGTTTAGATGTTTATTTTGTCCTCACAACGAATAAGAAGAAAAAAAAAAAACAAGACTCACCCTAACGGGAACGGAACACTGTAAAAACATAGGTGTTAGATTTAACACCACGGGTGTTAAATCTAACACCGATCAAACTTCAATAGAGGACCACACCCACAGGTGTTGAAAATGCACTGTGATGGTATTGAAAAGTGTTCACCTGACACTTCGTGGTGTTAATTTGACACTGTACCTGGTGTTATTTTGACACTGTACTGGTGTTAATTCAAAAATGACACCACATGGTGTTGATTGGATATTTGTTGGTGTTAATATCAATGGTTTAACACCCGTCCAGCTTCAATAAGAGACCACACTAGCTGGTGTTACTGTGGTGTAAATTTATTTTCACATTTTTTCAAAAATCTGGTATTTTGATGTAACATTCTTGATCGTCTTCTTTAAATTAAAAATCAACAAGAAGTGCAGTTCCTAAGAAACTCTTCAAAAAGCAGTTTAAAATTTGGAAAGGACACCCGGAGGTGTTAATCTAACACCATAAATGAGCACCGAAAATTTAACACCAGCTCGGTGTTCACTATTTAACACCGGACTTTTTGCAGTGAAGTATCAACAAGTACAATAAAGTGAAATAGAACAAACTACTTGCTGGTGTTTTCTGTTCGTAAAAGATACCACTCGTTTGACATCTACCTTGGATTGTACTCTGAACACAATATAACTACCTCATTTAATCCGTTTTGTGTTTTGTTTTGTGTTTCGACACGCATGATGTAAATCATCTTACATTAACTAAACTGTGCAATATTGTCCACTGCAGTGACACAGTTGCGGGAAAAGAAAGAACGGACGCAAGCAAGGGTTAAGAAACCGATGGAGACGAAGCTAGTGATCAAAATTTTCCCACAAACCTTCATTCCAATCTTTACTGAATTCTCCCTTTTGAATTACAGTCAACGGATTAAAGTGTAACAAAGCAAAACAAGAAACAAAAACAAAACAAAACAACAACAACAACAACGGAAAAACCATGAGGCAATAACATCCTTGCTTTGCCACCAGATCTCTGCTTCTACATTTTCTCATCTGTCTCGTACCTAAAATACTGCTCTTATCTATACACTCTCAGCAGTACAGCACATCTAAAACATGCATTTGTACAGTCCAAAAATTTACCAAGCCAAAATACATGTAGTTTGCTGTTGGTTATGGTGATAACCACTATCGCTGTTGGTAAACGTGAGATACCATAGCTGTGTTCCTTTTACCCCCGTCTAATAAAAACCTCTTCCACTGGAAGATATGCATTGGATTGAGGGTGGTGTGGTTGAACTTAACAGAAGAGAACAGAAAGCCTCTCTATTCCTCTCAGACAAAAAAAAAAGTTCATGGGTTGGTTCGCTTCGAGGAATTTTCCACGGGGTTATCTTCCTCTGTGATTTCACCTCCCCGCTGCATTCATCAATTTCTTGTCATCGCCGTAATCCCACCAAATTAATAACGATTTTCAGTATCCCGTGGCTTTATAGAATACCCGATTGCAAATCGAGAATCTGTAAGTTTTACCTGGGATAGATGCAGTGGTCAAGGAATCATCTACAATCACCTGGGAATTTGGTAATACCACGAGGCTCAACCGAGTAAGTCCAAGACGGTCCTTTTGAAGTCCACAACATAAGTGGTTAGAGAGGGGGAAATATGGATGTTCCTATTCAAAAACCATACACGAAAAAAAAATCGAAGTTTTCAAGGTATTTTTTGGACACTTTTCTTTTTAAAGGTCTGATGTACTCCAATGACATGACCCTTATCCTTACGACGATTCATCATATATGACACAAGCTTTCTTGAAAATATGACAGGTGATGACTTCCTTAATAAATTTGAACGTTTATAATCCCCACAACGAAATAATCAAGTGACTTCGCGCCATGTTCCTTATTGGCTTTGGTGGGGGTTTTTTCTCGTGAAAATGAAAGTGAAATTTTCTTGAATCAATACGAAAGGAAAAACTTTCGTAATCGTCAGGTATGTGTATTTCAGAGTGTGATGTCAATTTGCATCTTACCTACAGTTCTTGGAAAATGCATTTTCCAAGCAAAAACGTGCAACTAGTAACATTTTGTAAAAGAAGAAGAAGAAGAAGAAACCACAAACAAGATATAAAAGCATGATGATTAACTATAGCTCATGTTTACCTCCTGGATATCATGGATAAAATTACAAGTTGAATTTCAAGTGGCAGCTATAACGTCTATTTTGCTTTTGTACCTTTGTTTTGCAGTTTGAAATCTGTTAGTGAGTCACTTCAAATAGTCATTGTTTTATCTTTCATTCGAAGTTTCGATAAGCGTGGAAGGCCAATGACCTTTTAGCGAGCATTGAAGGTTGCGAGGAGAAAGAAGAATACCGTGCCAAAGGAAAGAAAAAAATGAATCTGTGTTCGTATAAGGAAATTGGGAGTCCCATATCCAACTCATCATCATATCCTATATTGTATCCTTCCGAGATTCCAGTCTTATAGGGTAAAATGCATCTATTTTGATGAAAGTGAGTCCACAAGTATCATTGTAATTGTGCAGACTTTCACATTAACTTTGTTGTCAAGATGCGGGAGAACAGCAAATGAATGTTGATGCGGGAAGATTTATCCGTAAAGCGGACACGTCCATCTGAGGGGTGGAAGTATGTCCCTCTTATACCCCTCTGCACTTCCATCAAGAAGCAGCTCATGGCGCTATGAGTATGACCAGCAACTTTATGGAAGATGTGATTTTTTTTTCGAACTGTAGACTAACGAACAACATTAAGTTCGTGGTTCTATCTGTTGAGGCTATTTCAGATATCAAATGCAGCTACACGTGTACTGGCTATTTCGTTACAAAAATCAATGGTTATCATAATCCACCTCATGAGGGAACAAAGTTCGGGGTAATGGCATCCGTACTTTCCTGTGTCTTACCAAATGACAGTTTCTTTATGTCCACTTTTATATGGCGTCAAGGTCTTCGTCGAATTTCATTGTTCATTGTGATTACTAGTAAATCTGGTAAAAACCTGTGGATGCATGGGCTTTGAAGTTACTATGATTTGGGCTGCGTCATAAAAAAAAAAAAAGGTTACCTGCCACCGTCGTTCTCTGCACTAGGCCAATGTCAAATTGATTTATGAGATATAATCAGTCATATTTCTTTTACAGACGGGGTCAAGGGATGCCGAGTCGGTTCTGAGTAGTTTAAGATGACCTAGGTGGAGGGACTTTCGGCGAGGAGAGAGCGGAGCCCGGAGGGTTGTGGTGTGAGGCCAAGGTAATGTGGCTTTAGAAAACTGTGCGGGCCCGGGAGGCAGCTTGTGGCAGCTAAAAATGGCGACACCAGTGGCCTAACTTTGCCTCCGTGGATGCATGGTTCAACTCCAAACTAGAGAGAAGACCCCTCTGCCATGGTGAAATTAAGCCGGTTGGTTTTAAGGAGTGTTTTCTCAATGTTTGTATAACTTGTTTGCTTTGTCGAAAAGGAGCAGCTTTATTGCTTACTATTATACAGATATATCTAAGGCATACCATTCACTTGACTCATCGAGCTCACGGAGTATTACAGGCCTTCCCAAATATAAAGTAGTCCTAATATGCGAGAGGAACGTAATAAAATCCATGTGGAATCATTTACATCTGTTTGTTTGACGACTTTTAAAAACAAGTACACTTCTTTAGGTGTTTCAGTTACCCTAATCTCTTCTCAACGACAAAGAGATGTATAGGACAGGCCCTACAGAATTAACATAAATGAGAGCACCGTTTCCATGGTTTCATAAAAGTTGTCAGACCTGACAAGTTGAGTGACCAGAGCTTCTCAGCCAATCATTCATAACCAAGGATTTTACTGAAATTGTCAGAGACTGACAACCACTTGTGAAGGCTGACAACTTTCATGAAACGGTGCCCCAGACCATCTTGGGAGAGACGGACGCTATAGGCGCCGATCCTGCCGATTGTCTGCCGTTTAGTATTTGGACTACACCAGTCCTGTATAATACCGTGGAAAAAGAATGGCTTTTATTACGTCACAATGACCTCCATTGTCTTGTTAAACCCAAGTTTTACAATGGCCGGGGATGACTGCTGACATCATTTTGTTGAAATAAGTTCATATAGAAAGGGCCAATTATTAGCTCTCGATAGTGAATTAGGTTTATCAATGAGTCTGGCTCTGTACTCTAGACCAGTGGGGATCCTAAGGACAATAAATTATGCCAGGCAAGCTGACATAGATTGTTGTTCATGTCGAAAATAAGCATGCTGAGTAATACAATCATATGTATATTATAATCTATATCATAATGTTCGATGATATACATTGTAGCCGAAAATAAGAATTGTAAAGCCATGCCATACAGAAAACAAATGAAATGAAATCAAATCAAATCAAATCAAAATTTACTCAAAAATCTAAACTCGAGTACTATATAGCAGTGAATGATTACAGTCGTCATAATTATAGGGTCTCATGGTTTTAACTCCTTAAAGAGGAAATCCATCCCAAAAATAAGTAAACTTCAAAAGAAAGAGAAGATTATTCCCTACTGAAGGATACAGAAATGATGAGAAATATGAAAGATATGACATTTTTTAATTTTTTTTTTTCGGAAAACATTTTCTTGACCAGTCCTTATGAATATAGGGTCTATACATGACCGAGTTGGTAATGTCATACCTTCACATTTTTCATGTATGTCATTTGAAATTCGGAAATGTTGCTATTTTTAGGTAATGCAAGTAAAACCATGTTCCCATACATACCTTGATATATCAGACTTGACACTTGTTCTTTGGCAATTTCAAAATGTCATTTCTTCCTTATTTCTTATCCGATTTTTGTAATTTTTGCATCGATCTGTAGGGAATATTTTTTGTTTGTTTCTTATAAAGAATTTCCATTCTCGGACAATAAAATTTGGAGTTTGTTTGTTTGTTATTACAAAGTTTATTTATTTTTGGAATAGATTTCCTCGAAAGATGGCTTCCAGGGTTCGCACTTCACCCCCTCCCCCTCCGAAAAACAAGAGCAAATCTGTACAAGAAGTAAACATTTAGAATTGTCCCTTGCCCTCACCCATCCTCCCCCTCCCCCCCCCCCCCCGCCCCAAATAAAAAATGAAGAAAAAAGAAACGCTAACAACATCCAGCACTCGGCCGTCCAACTCTCCTCTCGGCGACATTCCCAGATGTCTCCGAGGTCCTGTTTCTAGACAACGAAAGTTTTTCTCCAGAAGTTTGCGAAGGATCACATCGGGAAATGCCATTCGAGTGAAATTGAATGGGATGTTTTGCTGCTTTCATCACAATCAAGAAGACCGACAAGTAAAGCAAGCAGAAATTATCGTTCCTTCTTCTTTTTCTTTTTCTTTTTTTCGCCAGGCCTCGACGAAAGCACGTGTGTGTGTGTGTGTGTGTGTGTGTGTGTGTGTGTGTGTGATTGTGTGTGTGATTGTGTGTGTGTGTGTGTGTGCTTGTGTGTGTCTTTTGTGTGTGTTTCTCCCATTTCCTCACTCAGTCAAAAAGACGTCTGTTAGATCATGGACCTAATGATAGGTCCATGGTTCGATGCAGTTTAAATCAGTAGTCCGCGTATTTTTACATCACCCCATTTATCGTGTTTATGGAGAATAGCATGCAGTTGAATACACGTACACGTATAGAGAGGTGGAACCCGATTGAACAATATGAATTGAAAATGATATTCTATAATGCTAACTACTAATAAAACATATATCATGATGTTGTACACGTAATGTAATTATAGTATAGATTAGTAGTTTAGTGTCGAATAATTATTGATTTTCGGATCGACTGGGGACCCATTTCATGAATAATCATTGCATCACAGGTGCTGATCTCAATAAATTTAAAAAAGAATATCACAAATGAACTTTATTCTGCTTATGCGGAAAGTGGAACTACGAACTGGCTTGCTGAAAAGTTTCACGTTTTCCTAAACATTTAGATCGTTGAGGTGATATAATGATTGACCTGTTCTTGCGGCTCTCAAGTCCCAGTTTTCTTTGCACACGAATCGCCACGTTTCCATTATGATCAATGCCTTATGTACCTATATGCTCGCAGGACCACTTCGATTGCACCCATCTCATATGCAGTCATCGGAGGATTTCAGCAAGATTTCGACCTTTTCTAATCAGGCGTTCTCTCCATTAGCATGAACCACACTCTACTACCCGGGAAAGGTTTATCATTCTCGTATATGAGATTGATCAGATCCAAAACTTAATTGAGGATTTAACTTCAGTTTCAAGATTCAAGGAGATCCAAGGTTCACCAGTACATGTATGAGATGAATCTTCCTCGCTGGCCGGAGGAGGAGAAATGCAATACTTTACATAACTAGTGATCAAACGTCTGTGTTTGTCCTTTTCATCTATTGGATTATGACATCATGACCAGTCATCAGAAATAGATGATACAAAATGTTGCTTCCAAATTGAGTTTATTTCGCCACGTCTGTAGGTAATGTAGGAGGGACTTAACGAACGAACTGATGACTGAGAAACAAATTCAGCAGTGATCTTTCCATTTGAAAAAAAAAGGTTGATTTTTCATTCAGAAAATCTATGAGCGACATTTTGGATTTCATTTTAAGGAAGAAAAGCACGGACGTGAAGCAGCAGCAACAGCAAATTCTGTGGTGGTAGCGTTCATGAGAACGAAAGCCTCTTTTAGTGCAATCGGTTACCGGAGTTAATGGGTTAAGCAAAAGGGGTGAACAAGCCGACCTTAAGACCCGCCTTACTTTCTTTAAGCTCCGTGGTGTTGTGTTCCGCGTCGCCTGATCTCTCGCCCACGTGTTATCGCCACTAACCTTGCATCTCAACTGATGGCTTTCGACAACCAATCCACATCATGACATGTTCTTGAAGTACCACGATGCGAGACATGCTGTGTACTCTTAAAGCCCCTTGCTTGCAGTTGTAGATGAAAAAACAACAGCTTTACGGGTAATGCTTTAAACAGTAAAAAAAAAAAACAGTTAAAATAGTTTTAAATGTGAATTAAATGTAAGTTAGGGATAAAAAGAAACACCATGAAAATGTTATAGTCAGTATAATCAATGTCAACTAATGTTAAATGCACAACATGTGAACAATAGTTTTATTAAAAACCGTTTCTAGAATAAACCGTCAACAGTTATGGTTAATTGAGAAAATTAGCGATATCTCCTTATATTTGCGGCTTTATTGCATGTTTTTTTTTTTTGTACAGTAGGGTGTTTTGTGGTACAACTGACCTATACATATGCATCATATGCGACCATTCGAACATTTTTTAATAACTGCTCCTAAATTTTGATAATGGCTTTAAAGGTTCCCTGAGTCCCGAGAATACAGTACTGTATACTGCTGGAATATAAAGGTGCGTGTATTTGATTACTCGCGCCTGAACAAAGCCAGACGCGATGATAGAAGGCACTTACAATTATGTTGATGTTATTTTAAAGAAAAGGGAAATGTTAAAACGTTAAAACTGAAATAGTCATAGCCCTGAATTTTCAGCAACCCGAACCTAGAATTAATTAGCCCCTAAATTTCTCTTTTGACTCCACTCAAAGTTTACTTTAATGGCAATGCTGTCTACTAGTATTTTCACACAATGGATGTCTGGGATATTATTTTATTTGATAGTTTGTTGTTTGTTTATTAGTTCCGTTTCATGGTTTCTTTTTTTTTTGTCCGAACATCTTCACAATTTATAGTCACATTTATATAATAATGTAAAGTGTATTACTCGTAAATTCAAAAGCATTACTGAAGAAGAATACATGGCCTTTAACAACAAATCTTTCCTAAAAGCCGAACCGTTGTATAAACGGAGAAGGTATATCCAAGAACCTGAAGGAGGTACTGGAATGGCTGAATAATGTATATTAAAACGGAAGTATGATAGTATATAATATTATAGGTGCCTATAAAGTATATAAAGTATATAGCGCAGTCGTATGCCCGTACCAGTATGTACTTGAAGTACACATGCTATTTCCACTAACTGCCTTAAAACAAAAAACTAATAACAGACAGTTCAATAACATTAACGGAAAAAGGAAGTAATAATAATAATAGTAATATGAAAAAAATTAATGCGTATTTGATTTCAAGAAATACCTGTGTTGTATGTGTGTGTGTGTGTTTTATTAATGCTCTGATAGATCTTGATATAGAAGCTTTAACGGCGCCACTTTTATTTGTTTACATTATATTTTTGTTTTCTTTGTTTTCTTTTTCATATTTCCCATCTATCAATACTTTATATCAATACTTAATATAAAGAGAATTCCATAAAATTGCATTATTTATAAAAAAGTTCACATTCCCTCGACTTGTTAATGTCACATTTTTACGGTAAATATTGTTCTCCTTGCTTTCTTAAAGAGGTAGGTCCTACGTAAGTCAAAAACACTTTCATTTTGCTAGAAATATTGAAATATGCTGAATTCTGGTTACACACGCATACACACACACTCACACACGCAAATATACACAACACATACATAAAAACACACACAAATCGAAAACGAAATCAAAACAAAAACAAAATAAAACCAAAACCGACCATTGACCACAGATTTCATTTTCGAATCAATGACACGGTGTTTGTACATATACAGCAATTAATGGAATGTCAACTTCCAACAAATCTCGTGAATTATATACATATACACAGACGTGATCACTGCTGGCCGTCGATCGCCACCAAACGACAACCCAATGAGTGATTTTTACGGCAGCGCCTCGCTTGGGCGCGACGAGCACACACTCCTGTGAGAAATGACAAGGGGGGGGGGGGAGGGGAGGGGGAGGGGGAGGGGGAGGAAGGCACAGGAACAGAAGTGTAGTTACATGATTCACGAGTTATATGTAAAAGGTAAGTTGACAAACAAGTAAAAATTACGACGTTGGGGTGTATCCGAAGATATAAATCTCCGCAGGGCCGAGTTGTGAACGATTGTGATAAATTAGGGTAGGGAGACACGCACGCATGCGTACGTACGCATTAAAATTGATCTGCTTTCGTAAGTTCTTAGACCTTACGAATGCGGTATGAAAAGTCTTTTGACCATTTATTTGAAATGAAATGTAATTAATTGTTTTCAATAATGGTATTTCTCGAAATATATAAATGTATATAAGATTTCAGATTATGTGAGTATACACGAAAATATTGATTTCCATGAACACATGATTATGATAAAAATGGCCACTATAATGAGACGTGAGTCGAAAATGTGTATTTCTTCATGTTTTTTACGTATATCTCATGTGTATATATATGTATGTATATATATATATATATATGTAGATTCACAACAGTAGTTCAATATAAAAACTCCGTGAGAGACGTAGTTTTCGAGAGAGACGAATTTTCGCCCATTGGGCTTTGTCAAGTCAATACATTATTTTGACATTATCGATTTGTTTGACGTGTTTATTTATTGCTTCGCTTCGTCGTTATTGTTGGGTAATCATTGCAATTACAACTCTTTCTATAAGTTACAACCCAAGAAGGGGCTATAAAACGAATATGTCAAGAAATATAATAAATGTCAAATGTATTGACTTGACAAAGCCCTATGGGCGAAAATTCGTCAAAACTACGTCTCTCTCGGAGTTTTTATATTGAACTACTGTTGTGAATCTATACTTTCTTAGGGCTCCGAGCAGAAACTAATTGCTGTTATGTATATATATATATATATATTTATATATATATATATATATATATATATATATGTATATATATTCGTGTGTTTGTGTGTGTGTTTATGTTTTTACTCAGAGTTCATTTCCAAGAAGTGCTAAACCCACTTTAAAAAAAGAACCCTTCAAAATTATGCAACACCACAATACCCGAATGGGCGTTCCGCATTTTGATCGTTTTGTTTAAAGGCTTTGTATATAATATAATAATTTATGTCTTATAGATTTGCCCTGATAACTGCACTTTTGGTTCACTGGCATTGATGACAAATCCACTGAAGTCAATAACTTAATTTTCCTAAAATATAGATTGAAACCAATTTCGGAAGAAGCTTCAGGTAGAAAAAAAAATATATAGAGGGAGATAGATAGATAGATATATTGCAAAGGTATGTATCAATTGTATGTCAAGGTTATGTCTGGAAATTTTGCTCGTCAACCTGGCATCATTAGCAACATGATATGCAGGTGCATGACGTGAAGGCACGTTACGGTTCACATCTAATCACGTGACCCAGGGGTTGCGCGACACTGAATGGGATCAAGTACCCGTGTTCTCATTCTGTCGTCATCGGGTTGGAAATTCGCGACGAGAACGGGAAAAGGAAAACGAAGATGACTTATGTCGCGGGTGACTAGTCTTGCCATTAATTTGCGATCGTCATGCTGCTGCCGCCGAATTACATATTATTTGACGAGATGTAACAATGTCTTTTTGCCTGTTCAAGTTCTTGATTTGTTTTTGTTTGTTTGTTTGTTTTTTATTCTATTTTGGGGAGGTTTTTTTTTTTCGTATGTATGTTTCTGCATGCATGGCGTGCGTATACGGTAAACTTCAGAAGATGTGATTGTACGAGTCCTGCATTCTAAATACCAAAAAGGTTGTATATGTTGCGTATTAATAAGGCAAAGAAGTTCCGCTTTAACGCAGTATAACAAAGGTATCAAGATTATTGTGCTTTCTTTGTTATACTCTAGTGATATGAGACAACGAGATGTGTAGGCCCTATACTATCGATAATATCTTAACCGGACTTTATTATCTAACATGTTCACAAAAATAAATGATTAAGGAGGAGTTTGAAAGACGTATACAGTTCTGCAGTACATAAGTTTTACTCAGTTTGTACAACTAGTGTTAAGCCATTTATATCACATGTAATCGAGTGGTACTCTTTTGACGGCTGTTTTTTTTTTCTTCTCAATATTACATATCCATCGCTGTATATTATCAAAGAGAAAACAAGCAATTGCATATGTATGGCAATCAGCGACGCAGATATTTTTCAAACTCAAACTTGTCACGTATATATTATGGTAAGAACAGCGTTCTGCATGTTATCTCTTTCACTTACATTTTTTCCTTTTGAGGCCGTCAAAAGGAAATCAATTCAATTCAATTCAGTTCAAACATTATTTTCACTTTTTTCAACAGAATGTATATACAAAGAAATATGTTAATTTTATGTAATGAATCACAGGCAGCAAAGAATAACAATATGTTCATGTCTGTAGTCAGTACAAGTAGAGGCAAAATACATTATTATTTTATTTAGCGAGTAACGCCACTTTTTTCAAAGCTTTTGACCGGTCAGTCTACGAGTGGACACATTTTCTATTCCAATACCATAACCATATTCTATTCTGTAGAATGAATTTTATAAGAAAGTTACGGAACAGGGGGAAAAGTTGAACACAGGGTCGCTTTTCTGTTATTGATAGTTTTTGGTTCATTCTCTCTTTCCATCGCCTTTCTGGCTGCTCGGAGAGGGGACCTTGTCCCATGGGTAGCGCATAGAGGAGGCGAACAATCCTGTCAAAATTGCGTAGGGGAGTTTCACCGACCTCTCATAACACAAATAGCAGATTGCTATCTCAGCTCAGTTGCTGTTAAAAGCATTTCTTCTTCTCTTATATCTCGTTTTCCTCTTCTTTCCTTCCCGAAATCTCTTCCATAGAGAAAGAAAGAGAAGAGAGAAGGGAAAAGGGAGAGATAGAGAGAGAAGAGAATACAAAAACATAAAGAAATGCCCTCTCCCAGTTCGTTTTTATGGACCACACGTAACTCGACAGACACCTATATAACCTTTATAAAGAACCGAGATCTAACGGGGCATTTTATTTATCCACGTTTTTTCATTTTTTTTTTCTGAGATGTTTTTATTCTCTTTTCTGCGATGCCTGAATCGTGTTTAATCTACCCTAGGCAATATTTGAACGGCTGCTACTGCCAGTTACAGCGTGCCCCGGCTGCCGACCAACCGAGTCTCAATTTTTAAAGTGGAAGCTTTTTCAGCTAATCCAGCCATCCCCATATATAGCCAAACTTGTCTGCCTTACAGGCACTTATACAGGCAGCAACCCTGGGGTATTTTCGTAAGAAAATTAAGTGAAAATGAGAATGGCAGCTTACATCAAAGCTTGTGCCATAGAAGAACACTAGTTCTTTTTATGAAGGAAAAACAAATAAAACAACCAAGATAGCAGATGCAGAAGTTGAATTGAACCATTTTGATAAAAAAAAGTACACACTCGCTATAAAGTTCGCCGTGAATCTCTTTCCAACATTTTGGAAAGTTTTTGCCATTTTATTCGTCATCAATGTACGGTAGTGCAACAAAGTACCCCGTTTTCCTGAAATAAGGCTGAAAAACAGACAACACATTCTATATTATTATCTACAACTCGTAGTGATGATTTTTGCTTCCCATGTAAAGTAGGGCCTATACTATATCAACTACTGTAGAAAAGAAGAGTGTGCCGTTTGTCGAAGCGTAATGCTGCTTGACTTGACACTTTGTGTTAGAAGTTTGAAGGACCAGTGAATGCCCCCCCCCCCCTTATGTGTTGCAAAAGAACTACAGTTCTTGACTCCCATCATTATCATTCTCGTAAAAAATTTCGGGGCACCAACGTAGTCATTCCGAGAAATTACATTATGCAGCGAATGTTGTGCTAAACTTTTTATTGGGGCCAACTTTGATGAGAGCATCCGAAAGACCTGTTGATCATACATCGTCCATAATGGCGTTTGTCTAGCTGTGTGTGTGTATGTGTGTGTGCATGGTGCATGGTTGTCTGTGGTGGAAATGGCTGTCCTTATAGGAGGCTTTCTGGATGTCACTTTTCAGGAACAGGCCATTTTACAAGCACGACAAACACAATTATTGTTGTACCGCCAGTTTTCCGTTGATCCTCAGTCACATGCATAAAATACATGTATCAACACACACACACACACACACACACACACACACACACACACACACACACACACACACACACACACACACACACACACATTGAACACATGTATGAATACATATATAAAGTTAACCGCACTACAAAATGTCCATCAGTGGAATGGCGTAGAAATGTTGTTTACTGACAAGCGTAGCATTCCGTCAAAAAAAAAGATATAGATCTTTGCCCAGTGCGAGAGAACTTAAAATTGAAAACTGCCGCGGAATTCCCACTTGGTCTACTATAAGGTTCAACGTATGACCGTGAAAAAAAAGTATTCAGCATCTGTCACAGACACGATCACATCAAGGTGTATGGAACTTTGAGATCGTTATCGATACTATGTGTCTCCATGGCGATATGATCTTTGGTAACTTGCTATCGAACAATCATTCGATCAAGAACAAGGATTTGATATCGTTCCGATCTCCATGAGTGTATACAAACGCGTAGTCAAAGTGACAAATACGGGACTTCGTGTCTCCGTGTGATCATGATGACAAAACTTTGAGTGAGGAGAGATCAAATCTTCAAAGCATTGTCATCACCTTCTGATTACCAGCGAAATACTTTTCTGAGGTTTAAAAAGAAATCAACTCTTTATTCGCCTCCTGCTATGCAAGGTTTGTTGCCACTTGGTCTATATCAGATAGTCTACTTCCCAGTCCAACACAACTGCGGCTAAACTCACTTGATCTACCATCAATTTCGTCTATAAATGCCAGTTTGGTCTACTTCCCACTTGGTCTAATGCCCAGTTTGGCTACTTATCGTTTCGTCTAATGACCAGATGGTCTAATTGCAGTTTTGTCTCCTTCAACTTTTTCCCATTTTGCCTAATAAACTGTGGGTATTAGACGAAGTGGGCATAGCCCATCTGGAAGTAGACAAACTGGTAATGAGGCTAAGTGGCAATTAGGTTAAATGATCATTAGACGAACTGGGTGTAGACGAAAAGGAATTAGACCATGTGGGTTGAGACTAAATGGTTATTAGACAAAGTGGGAGTAGACCAAGTAATAGATCACCCTATAGGCGATACACGTGTCGAGTACGTATGACATGTGAGTTCTTTCACAGTTAGGTTGCAGTTGTAGTTGGAACATTGTTGCACTTTGATTACAAAGGATAAAATATATTGTTTTTTAGTATTTTTAGCGTCATCCAAAGTGATGCGTTTATTGCTAATTATCTACCGCAATGAATTTCTTGTTTCTATGTATTGCTCAGTAGTTCATTTGCCAAGTGTGAAAGTCGGCTTTACACACACAGATATCATCACACACAATGTGTGTAATTGCATTCGTACATTACATATGAAAAATACACCATAGCTCAAATTGTATGAAACATATTTCTTAATTATAATTAATTATTTGAGCTACGATTTGTGAAATGAATGCTTTGCGCTGTATGTATTTCTTTTTTGGCGGATGGAAATAAAGTATAATTTGATTGATTTGAATTGAATATAAAAAGGTATTACCGTTAATTGAATATTAGATATGTGTTCCATATATTATTATTATTATTATTATTATAACTACTACTACTACTGCTACATAAAAAGATGCTATATATATACGCACACAATGCTTAAGTAACTGTAATCATTCAATATGATGAATCTTGGCAGTACCATCATGTGAGTTTTACTGCTGAAAGGGAGAGAAAGAGCTCGATTTGTTTCAAAGAAAAGCTCTGTAGAGGAACATTCACATACGTGAAGCTCATTCAGTGCGTGAAAATGGATGGTCATCATGGTCTGTTTCGAAGACAGACGGGAGAGCATTCAAGGACCTCTAGGTGCGATGTGATGGCGGTATGTTTGTGGAGACTGTAAACAAGGCTGGACATAAAATCGTCTTTTATTGGCGGTTTTTATCGTTACGTTTTTTCTATACCCTTCTCTTTACCTGGCTGCATGCATGCGCCAACATGGCAAGCGATGACACTCGTCATCATGGCACACCGTTGACGGATGATGGAGCTTATAGCATTGTATGATGAAATACAGCTCGAGCGTTGATGGGGTAGAAATACGCTGTCATCCCCCCCCCCCTCCAACTTCCTTTCACTTTATTGCCTCATTTCTTGTGCCTTGCAATCGTCATCAACACCCTCATCTCAGTATTGCATCATAAACGCAACCTCGATTGTCATTAAAAATATGATAAGAACCATAGAATACGAAGGTGCGAAATAATTCAATGTCACGTATAGGCGTAAATTGCTCTCCACCGCGCATGTCATCTGTTATGTACGCCATCCTCTCACGCCAGTGTCGCACCTGAAATAAAGCGAAAGGAGAAAGAAAATTACTAGGGACTAAGCAGGGTGTGCATTCGTTGTTGAATTTGCCAATTAAAATTGTACATTATATGTATACCTGGGAAAGTATTCTTCAAAAACGACGGAATTGATTCGTGTCGCCATTTTAGTGTCACTGACGATTCCTTTTGCGAGGATGCAAAACACAGTAGGCCCTACTGGAAAGAAACGGCTTCAATGTATGATAATTGCAAATATAATTTTATGGGGTGATCACGATTTTTTTTTTTGATTGTGAGTTATCACAACTTCTTGTGTTTCCTGTTATTGTTCACTTATTCACTTCACATCAATATCTTATCCACAATCACATTACCAAATATTTTAGTTCCTTGTAATCATCATTGTCTGTGAATCGTTACCAGTGTTCTTATCAAATGCGAAAATCTGATGTCCAGTTCCTAAAGTGGGTTGGCCGCTGGAGAACCACTTAAACTAAATCGAACCTGATAGGTCCCTATTTGTATGTATATACAGTATATTACATATATATATATATATATATATATATATATATATATATATATACATGTGTATATATCCTCTTTTATGGTGAAGACACTGGTAGTACATGCCTTAAAGTTTTATAGAATCTACCTCAAAATGTGATGACTTCTTCTCTGTGTTTCTGTCCGTCTATGTCTGTTTATCCATTACTTTTCTCATTGATAGAATTAAGGAGTTGACAGTGGGAAACAACCTATAGCGAGTATATATGCCGGCAATACCTTTCTCACTTAAAAAAAAAAAGAAATAAAAAGAAAGCTCGGCATAGAAACAGATTCAAAGTACTCAAATTTACTCCAAAACTCAGAACTCGACGGTGGCCTCGGCATCCACATACATGTACATCTGTAATAGAAAAAGGAGAACGCGGTATAATGAACTTGTTTAAATGCCTGCGGAGACTTAGCCCGAGAACAGTGTCTCTCCTTTGTACACCTATGTGCGTGCTCTCCATAGGAACACGCATGATACACATGTATATCATTTTTTTTAATATAATACCACTTTATTAACATTGATATGTAGGAAGCCGATGGACAATGTGGCTTTGATGTTTGTGACCTTGATAATATGGAAAATTGATACACAATATGTTCATGATACATTTTGTATTCATTTTTTTATGTACCTTCTGAAATTTATCCATAGTAAAATGCAATAATTTCTACTAAGGTTTTGAATGAACGAAAGTGATTAATTAATGCAGGCAGACTAGGGGTGAAAATGTGTTATGACTGATCTTTTATCAGTATAAGATCGAAACTGCTGATCTACATTTTAACAAACACGTCGAAAAAAAGGAACCAGGGATCCCCAGCCTAGTGGTATAGTTTTCACTGCCTGGAAAGTAGTAGATAAGGGGTTCGAATCCCACTGGTTACCTTTTTGGACATGTTCATTAAAGTGTAGATCAGCAGTTTTGATCTTACAAATACATTTGTACAGAGGATGGCAATTGATTAAAAAAAAAATTCAGCCATGGCACAAGTTGAAATTCGTTTCGCAAATGCTGTATCACCTTAGCTGGTCTTGTCTACTTTTTTTTCCTTCTTTCTCTATTTTCTTCCACATTTCAGCTGCATTCCATGTGGGCACACGAGCGCGCCATCTTGTTTGTCGCTGTCGCACGGAGGTGAGGACTTCACAAATCAGTTGGGGGGCTCCGAGACAGGTGTACAAGGCCCGAAGTTTCGGCGGGTCCCCGAGTGCTCGCCTAATGGGTCCCCGAGGGCCGCCTTTTCCGTGTCTCAACTGCCTCATAGACCTTGGACCAGGCGCAAGATATATCGACAGTCTGAAGAAAGGCGGTAGATTTTATTTTTCTCCTTCTTTTGGTTTTATTTTTTTCTCTCTCCATTCTTGCAGGCCAATGTGTAAATCACTTTGATAAACACGTAGTAAAAAAGTGGTAATTAATGCTGAATGGGTGACTGGAACTATTTCAAGGAGGCAGGGTATTTTTTTAACGGATTAGGCCATGAAATGGTGTCCAGTCTAGCCCAGGGAAAAAGTACATCCGCGAAAGTCGAGTATTTAACATCTTACGGAGATTATTCATTGTTCAATATCAAGACGCAATGCAGAAGAGTATAGAAAGCGCCTAAAAAGGACTGAAATATTAACATGATCTTGCAGATCCACTGATCCCAAATCAGAGCTCGGCAGAAGCACCAACAGGCGGAAAAAATAGTTATACATGTGTACAGTCACGTGCGTTGTCACTTTTTAGATACGCATGTAAATCACAGAACTACATTCCTGCAAGTTTTGATTTTAAGCTTTTAAGCTTTAATGTTAATATGTTATTACAGTTTTGAATGAATTCATAAGTTCAATTAGAAGTCTCCTAACTTTCCGAGACATTTTTTTTACACAATACAACGCCATTTCTGTTATATTTATGTGAAATTATTTTAAAGAATGATTAAGAATTTCCGTACGAACAATACGAACAGTACGAACAGGAAGGTTACACGAAACATTTTTATAGCGAATGAGTTTCAAAAAGAAATTGTTTTGATCAAATATCTTATTCAGGAGTGTGGGTGTGGGTGTGAATGTGTTTGTGTGTATGTGTGTAAGATGAAGTACCGCATTCAATGATTACACCACTTGTAGCATTCATGTTCGATTTGTTGGGTGTTGGTCTGCAGTTGATGTTTAGTATACCAAGGTAGTGGTTTTCTAATTCACATGCGATAGGCTTGCGTTAAAGTTCTCCAACAAAAGGTTATTAGTGATGCTAGGAAATAAATTGTATTACGCTCTGGAACTGTTCATATTGGTAGATAGCGGCATGAAGAAGAATTGAGTATAGCTGTACTTTGCATTTGTGATGGAAGTCACTACATTTTAGTGTTATCTGGCAGGTTCAGTATACTCTTGTTCCCTATGCATCTCTTTCTGTGTGTTTGTTTCCATCGGCTTTTGAAACCCATGTGAGACTAAATGTTTAAAGATAAATGCGAAATGTTGTTCTTATTATCATGTGCAATATTATGAGCAGCAAAAAGACCACAATAGTTTCCTTTAAATACAATAATTCGTTGACGGCGCATAAAACGCTGATATACTGTTGATGTTCAAAATGCTGGAAGAAATTTAGTGAGGTTATTGCACATGACTCCAGTTCTCGGACTTCTGGGATTTCTTGGAGGAGGATGCTGTGGGTATACACGGAGTCTACACACAATTTTGTGAGCAGGATTTGATTATGACGTATAATTTCATGATACATGTATTGTATGTGTATGATTTTATATCATTGTTTATGTATGATTATGATATTGTATGATTATATTATAGTGTATGTGGATGTAATATAAACCGTGTGTGATATGCGTGATTATTATGCTTCAGTGCCTAAGCTATATCAAATTGAATATGCTAATCTCTATAGTGAAGTAACTGCGATAAACATTACTGTCACATACATCAGTATTTACATAATTGCATGTACTTTGATCAGCGGTAATCTCTCTGATTTTTTTTTTTTGTTTACTTTTTTGTGTCCACCAAAGTTCAGGATTGTCTTTTTTTTTCAATGTTTCATGTAATGTCATGACCAATGGAACAATTATGCTTTTCATTTGTAGGCTTACATTGTATAATTGTATAATAAACTTGTCTAATGATAGCGTTATATACGATGTTATATGTGAATATGATGTATGTGAATAAATGTTTAAATGTATACATGTGTACATGATTACATGCATTTTTTTTCACACCGCCTATCTAAATGTATGGGAATAAAATGTCACGTGAAATAATAAAGATAAAGCCTCAGCCATATGAGTGTCTTTTTTGTGTACCGTTGTCTGTAGTAGAAAGAACTGCCACACACCTACTACCAATATAATTAAAGATAATGTTAAAGTTATTTCCAAGTTGTCTTTCATATAATAATTTCAGTCGAGCAGAATGTAAAAAGTTTCATGAAAATTGTACATGTACCTAGAATGAGGGAGTTTCAATTTACTTTTTTAAAGGACAAGTTCACCTTCATAAACATATGGATTGAGAAAATGCAACAATATTAGTAGAACACATCAGTGAAAGTTTGAGAAAAATTGGACAATCGATGCAAAAGTTATGAATTTTTTAAATTTTTGTGTTGGAACCGCTGGATGAGGAGACTACTACAGCTTGTGAGTCATATGCGTACAACAGTATAAAGAAAATGTAAAAGAAAATTCAACATATTTTCACTTTTTTTCGCATAATAAAAGAGCACTTGACTTGCCTCTTTCTAAAGGCAGGGGGAATAATATTACCCATAACATTTGTCGGTAACGAGTCAGGGGAATGTGTACTTTTTTCAAAAGATGGAATTTTGTGAAATTCTCTTTATATTTTCCTTATATTGTTGTACGCATGTGACATCTAAGTTATTCATACACTGCAGTAGTCTTCTCATCCAGCGGGTACTGTACAAAAACTTCAAAAATTCATAACTTTTGAACGGATTGTCTGATTTTCCTCAAACTTTCAATGATGTGTTCTACTAATATTGCTACATTCTCTCAATCCTTATGTTTATGAAGGTGAACTTGTCCTTTAATGACGTCATCACCGCACAATTCTCTCATTGACCTGTGCATAGATCTTCACTGTTTCTTTTTTGTAACTACTGTACTGTATCAAAGTGAGAACAATTAGTTGTATGCTTTTGTCAATTTTCCTGCAGTAAAAAGAAAAAAAAACAGTTGAGGGTAATTATTTCATCAATTCAATGTAAAATTTAGTTTTGTATACATGTTATACTCTACGATGATTTTCAGGAGGGAAGAGACTATAATTTGAAAGTTATTGCACAATAATATTTTGCATAATACAGTATCTTCGAGTGCAAAGAATCAGCGAAAGAATACTTATGAGAGTTCTGAATTGTCTTTGTGGTTGTAACCAACGTTAATCGCTACTGAGTGAAAACAGGTGAAATTGTGAAACTCCACAACTTTTTTTTTCCTGTTTTCTTCAGATTGATGAAACGTCTACCATTTATTTAATTTATCTATTTCATGTGAAAAAAAAAATCCAATTGGAAATAGACATTTGAACACACATACTAATTACAGAAAATCAATACAACGTTGTATGTTGATGAAACGTCTACACTCATTTCATTTATTAAATTTCATTTCTATCAAAAATGCAATTGCAAATAGACATTTGAATATACATAAAAATTACACAAAATCAATACAACATTTGTGTTGATGAAACGTTTAGCATTCATTTCATTTATTTATTCCATTTTTAACAAAAATGCAATTGCAAATAGACATTTGAATACCAATGATTATACAAAAGCAATACAACATTGGATAAAACGTTTAGAATTAATTTCATTTAAATCTATTTCATTTCCAACAAAAATGCTATTGCAACAAATATACATTTGAATACACATGATTACACAAAATCAATACAGCACTGCATGTTAATAAAACTTGTAGTACGTGTATTTCTGTACGGCTGTATTTCATTTCCAACGGAAATTCAGTTCTAAATAGACATTTGAATGCACATAATTACACGAAAGCAATACAACATAGTAGTCGAGCAGACCTTGTAGATTGCAGTCTCTTCATAAACAATATAACAAGATACAACAAGAGAGGCAATATTGCCTTTAAAAAAGAAAAGAAATGCAAGAATTCCTTTAATAACCTACTTCTCTGCATCTCAAAGTCAACTCAAACATAATTCTAAACACATGTAGGCTTTGTAGGCGCTTCAGAATAGAATACAATGTAATTCATGACATTTTCCTTCTGTGGTTTTTGTGACAAATTATGTGCAATGTACTAGTAGGGCCTAATGAGTTTTTCTCATCTAATTCTCTTCAAAAGGTAAGATATAAAATGTGCCTCAGGAACGCAAGTGAACATATGTACATAGATTTGAAATGTATATTGTATATAAATTGTACTGATTCACGAAAGATTTTGCCAGTACACGTCGTTGTAGAGTTAGAAAAGGAATGTCTGTGTCTCCAACCGTATTTCTCCCTTTCTCTCTTTCCCGCTCTCATATTTTCTTCTCTCTCTAAGCGCGCGCACACACATACACATACACACACACGCACACACACACACACACACACACACACACACACACACACACACACACACACACACACACACACACACACAGCAAACCCCGTAACATTGCTGATAATTAACATTACGCGGGTGTTGATCTCGGACAGCTCGGATCCCATGGCGCACATTTGCCAAAAGATCTCCCCGAGAGACGGCGGAGAGAGCGCCATAAATGTGCTAACAGTCCGCGGCGGTTTTCGCGCGCCGTTTTCTTGTCAACCATACACACACTTCAATAAAAATGACCGGTGAATGAACAATTGCTAACTTATTGCTCCTGTCAGCGTCCGTCTTCAGTTTTCTGATCCAATCCATAGACGCGGATGTACAATCACGGTCTACCGTTCTTCCTTCCTCTTCTGTTTCTTTGCTCTCATTCTGGTCGTGTCCACCAATCACACGAATGCTGAAAACCCCCAGAAGAGACTGTGTACAGAAGGTCATTTCTATCGCGTTGACTTTGCATGCCCCCTACTGCTGTCTCATTTTTCATGTTAATCTCTATTTTAATCACCGTTTTTGTAAGTCATTGTTTCGCTGAGGGTTTTTCGTCGTTTTTCTCGTCCAGGTCAGAAATGGAGGCAAGGTTAAGGGCCCATCACATGCCATTTCTCACGCCAATAAAATCAAAGTTATCGCAGCTGCATTTGGTACCCGTTTTACCACTGACTGCGCCCTTCGCCCATTTATGCCTGCGCCAAAAGTCATCGACCTGAACGTACGAGTGACCGACAGATTCCTCGTTCTGTAGTATATGCAATAATGGGCAGAATTTGAATAGGATATAACACAATTAAGCATAACGTAGACTAATTGATGTGGACAGGCTTTAACGTGTTACTAGTGAGACCGTTAGCAGCATGAAGATGAACACCCGATCCATCTCAGGACGTACCAGGCCAAAATCATAGCTTATTTTGTCCTCTCCTTATTTGGAAGGTTTTATTACAAGTTATCTGAATGCCTTCTCACTCCTTATTTTTTTCCCCTTTTTCGTATTTCTCGAAGATGAACTTGATCTGTTAAAGTAAATCTATATATCTGAGCAAGAATCTCGGTATCAATGTTCGAACAATCTTCCCCTTGAGACCACGGCACTTCTGGAAGGATATCTTTTGATAACCTTAGAATTCACGATTAACAAGGGATGCTCTTATGGTATGTATTTTCTGCAAAAGTCCCCACACGTCAGAACTTGATGACAAATAAACACCTTTTATATGCGAGTTCGAAGAGCAGCACTCAGCTCCACTCCGCGGCTTCCAGATTTCTCTTACCCATGGTAGGTCAACCTTCTTTAGTGACCCCGGTTGCTCCCACGTGACCCAAACCAATAAATCACTCCGAATGGCCTGGCCCAAGGGTCGCCGCTAGCGGGCAGTCTGTCATTAATGTGGTCGGCTGAGTCGGTGTGATCACAGCTAGCTTTCGCTGGTCCCCGCTGACCACGAATTCGTCAAAGTCAAGCCATCTCTCACCGCGTACTCTGATGAAGGAGTTCGTCACCCTAGCGAAACATTACAGCGACTGTAGTCACCATCAAGTTTTAACCTGACTCTTCAAATACTTTAGACATTCATATTTTTAGTCCTTCTTGCAAAAAGAAAAAAAAACCTACCCAAAAGTGCTAAAACAACCACACACAAAAACCAACATTATACGACGCAGAAAATAAAAAAGTAGTTTGAGGAAGTTGGTGTTTGTCGACGCGTAGGATACAAAAGGCGAGGTTACATGCATGAGCTCACTAGTACAGACCAAACTTGGTTTCTAACCAATAATGATAATAATAATAATAATAATAATAATAATAATAATAATGATAATAATAATGATAATAGTAATAATAATAATAATAACAATAACAATAATAATGATAATAATAATAATAATAATAATAATAATAATAATAATAATAATAACACATTCTTATATAGTGCATTTCAGACTTGAAAAGGATTTCAATGCGCTTTACAAACAAACAAACAAACAAACAAACAAACAAACAAACAAACAGATTATACAATAATACAAAATATAACAACAAAATTTAGTTTACCAATCACATTATATATCTCCACAATTTAAACGTACATAAAAGGTCAGAGTTGCCAGCACTACTGAGATAACTACATTAATAACTTCAAATTTAACAATCATTATAAGCTACATAAGCTAATAGTGATAATAATTACCCTTATTTGAGGTTCCTACGAGAGAACGAAAACATTTTTCCTTTTTTCTATTCTTTTTTTTTTTGCTGGTTTTGTGGTAAAGTATTCATGAATGTGAAACTGCTCGAAAGCACATGGTGCTTCATAGTACAAGAAGTTGTATGCAGCTCCAAAAGTTTTACAAAATCAGAGTACAGCAAAGAATAATGACAAATGTTTCGTACTATGTAATGGTTATCTCCTGTCGACCAAAATTTAAACGAAAATTTAAACCAAAACAACAACCAAAAAAAAAAAAGGATTGTAAATGTAACTTCACACGATTTTTCTCAATTTCTCCAAGTTTACCCCATTCAATGAATAAAACCAAATTAGGATAGCAGAGATTGTTTTTTTTTTTTGTGTGTGTATGGGGGTGGGTGGGTCCAATAATAGTTCCTTCCATCTACCTGTTATGCTAGAACATCTCGACTTGATCGTGACACTTATTGTATTTGTTTTAGATAATGACCATGCTCTTGTTTTGCTTCCTTTCCACGCTGAAATCATGGAGATACAAGTTCCATGCTCAAACCATTTTTCTCTCAATCAAGTTACATCTGACACATTTATGTCCCTCTTTTCTATTCTCTCTCTTCTCTCTCGAATATATTCATATATTCCTCCCAATCTCTCCCTATCTATCTCTCCCTCCCCCCCCCCTCTCTCTCTCGCATCTACTACTTCATCTCTATCTCTCTCTCTCTCTTTCTACCTGTCTCTTACCTTGTCAAAGGCATATGTTGCATATCCCCTCTTATATTCTCACGAAGGTGAGGAGGGGGGGGGGGGGGTGGGTAAGCTAGATTGGGTCTCATTATCACCTGCACGCGGAAGACCCACGGCTCGATCGGGTGGAGATGTCAGTCGATCCCGTACGACATCTGGATCCGTCGAAGATATCAGCCGCATGCAGAAGTTGATTTGTTCCGGTTTCTGTTGTACTTGTGTCACTGCAGTACAGTTTGCATCGATAAAGTATACAATATTCACTGTATATGCGTAATATCTATGTAAACATATACATGTATGTTCAATTCAATTTTGCTTTCCATCCATGGAATGATAATACAAATTAATGTATAAATATAGATAAATGTTTACATGCATATATACGAGAACGCAAGAGTGCATAATACGTGTATATACAGTGTATATATATATATATTTATATGTATATAATGTATATATAATGTATATATATATATTTATATATATATATATATATATATATATATATATATATATATATATATATATATATTTATTTATTAAAGTGAACAACTATAAAAACATGATAAATGATTGGTGGAATTGATCCCCTTGATATTGTTTGTATTACAGTGTGTACGACCATGCAACATAACTAAAACAACAAGGCAAAGGCACAGATTGTAGTCTCTAATAAGATTTAAGAGGTAAAATCATACAAAGGTGATAATCCAATACCCTATCAACTGTTGATTTAAAGTCATCAATCTTGTCTATCAACCAAGTCAACACCTATGGTAGTGGGAATTTTAATGCTTCTCTGATATTATGGCCGTTTAATATGCTGGGTACACTTTTGTCTATCAGTATCAAAACTATATGCTTGTAGTAAATTTTTCTCTTCTCAGAAGAAGTGGAACAAATGTGTCAACTGCTTTGGGCGTGTGGTACCCGGATGGCGTATTTCAGTCATCACAATGCTGCTCATAAAATACTTTAAAAAACCTTTTTTATCCAGAATCTTGGAATATGAGACATCAGGTGTACACGATACACCCCTTCTCCCCCCCCCCCCATTTGCATTCAAGCGTGTGAAATGAATCGCAAATCATATCGAGCGTACAAAAAAAAAAGAAATATAGAATACTTTGTGACCCCATCAGCACGTTGCACTGAGAATGTATTGTCGCAGATATTAAAGCTTAAATAAGGGAAATTTTGACGTAGAATATCGTGCCATTGTTTAACAATAAAAAGAGTGATATCTAAACTACTTTCAACCTAATTTGAAAGACTACAAACTTTTCCTTTTTTTTAATGAAGCATGCTACCACGATGTTTTCAATTTACCTATTTTGCATGCGCTTAACTTAAACTCAAAAGCGTCTAAAATTCAAAAGACGTGCTCACCTGTTGCCAGCTTCCTTACCCAGGGTCGATGCGTTGAAAGAAAGTCACTGTGGGACAAGTTATTTGTCATTTGAAAAGTTTTGAGTTTGAAAGATACCGAGTTAGAAATCGGTATGTTTGGCGCATTTGCCAGGCTTTCATTGGATCACACGCATAAAATTACACACACACACATGCACGCAGGCAAAATATAAGCGCACTTAGTTCAAGATTTCACTTAATGTCGCATTGTATGAAAAACTACGAAAAAGGTCCGTCTTGGTGCCTATGAACATGAAGAAGAAGTAAGGCAATATATGATTTGATTAGTAGATGATATCTTACAGTAGTTATATTTGAACTACATTCTGCCGTCCTGTGCAGTATTGTTATCTGTGCGTGAAGATTATGGCATAAACAAGTCAAGTTTTATTCTTTGAAACTTGAATTTTAGCACAACTCGATCATCTTAATTGCGCGACAAATGATTGACATTTGGTTTGAATGGACGTTGAAAGACTTACCAGCAATTTATAGAACTATTCCATCTGGCCATGAGCCCCAATTTCATTGTACTTCGGAATCCAATTGAAGTATGATTTTAAAAATAAAAATAAATAAAAATGGGATCGGTCATCCCGCCTTACTCACTGGAGGTGGTACAATTAAATAAAGTGGACAGGTGTGATAGAATCCCTGACGTAGAAATATTAACGTTATGTTCAAAAATGTACATCTGAATTCTGCGCTATAATGCCATACGACGTGATGATGAAATATATAACACGAAGGTTTGATACCTAAAAGTTACGGAAATTATCTGACAATAAACCTCTACACAAACTTGAGGACGGATATAAATATAAATATTTCGAAAATTTGGTTTACAAATAAATGAAGTTGGATTCTAATGCATTATGTCAACTTGTTTGTCTTCATCGTCTTATATATATATATATATATATATATATATATATATATATATATACATACAGAGAGAGAGAGAGCGAGAGAGAGAGAGAGAGAGAGAGAGAGATTCATGGAATTGCATTAATGCCATTATGACTTTACACTTTATAACATCATGCAGAGCTAGAAAAAAATCAAAGGGACTGGGCGCATTTTTAAAGAGAACTTGTGTTTATCAAAAAAAAAAACAAACAGCAGAGTGTCATATCATATTTTATGATTGAAACACAGCAGGATGTACTGTTGCTGTCTTTATAATTATGTGTGTTCATGTTGTCTACAAACACCCGCACGATTTGATGTAACCCCAACCTCCCATCAACCCCCACTCTTCTGCTCTGCAGGGCTCGTTTTCGGCCAATTCAGCCGACGCGACGCTGCGTCTCAGCGGGTCTGTCGGCACACCACCTTCAACAATTGCGCCGACGTAATTCAGCAAAAGCCCCCACCGCTCTTTAAACAAAGAGGAAAAACCTCCGAAGATTTCTCCACCTGAGTAAAAAGAACTTTCAAACAACGAGGCTGACCTTGTTTTTTTTATACCTGATTTCTCGCATCTGCCGTCACTTCTTTAGACTTAATTATTCTATCATGAAGCTGTTCTGGAGGTTATTGCTTCTGCATTTGATTTAGGTTACATGCTTTAAATCATTGTCCTCAACAAAGGTATATCATCATTGTCACTGTCATAATTATAATTGCCGTAACACGAAGGAGACACAAAATGAAAATATTGTAAATCTGATAATAACAATGGCGATAACCAGGATTCAAAGCTGTGCCTCCTTAACTTTAGGCAAAA
The DNA here is from genome assembly GCF_040938485.1 of Diadema antillarum. Classification (NCBI taxonomy): domain Eukaryota; kingdom Metazoa; phylum Echinodermata; class Echinoidea; order Diadematoida; family Diadematidae; genus Diadema; species Diadema antillarum. Next base: position 1,880,865 of record NW_027271426.1, read on the forward strand.
ATTGAAAACGAAATCAATTAGTAGGCTTGTGCTTGAGTGAGTGCGTGTCATTGTTCCTACATTACAGACTGTAAGCAGTTCTCAATATTGTTTTACGACTGCAATGCATATCTCAGCAGTGCTGCCATTGGCGATGTCGTGCTTCTAATCTCGACGATATCGCTTCGAGCATGAGGTAAGTGTTAGCAGGCATCAGAAGAAAATTCGAGACTTAAGTTTCAATAAATACAATATTTTTTACCGGTTTGAGAACAGAATCACAGTATGACTACTTAAAATTCAGTTCTATTTGCTTTGCAAATCAGAAAATATGTTTTTCTTTCAAATCTAGCATCTTCGAAGTAATAACCGCCAAAATTGTCATCGACCGTATCAGAAATTGAGGTATGAAACATTAGATACAATCATTTGGTGTTTCTTTTTAACATAACATCGACTCATCTGCATCACATTAGGGCCTATGTCAATAAGTCGTGGTATCTATACATTCTAATATCTACGCCCCTCTGAAATGTCACTTCAAGGCATCGTAGCATTTGCCTGATTCATGATTAAAAAAAAAAAATATATATATATATATATATATATATATATATATATATAATTTTTTTTCACATTGTTTGAATTATTGATCGACCTTTATTGGTTGTTTTTCTTAATTACCTTTTTTTCGGATTGAAATAAACATGCCATTTAGCTCGTGATCTTCATAGTTATTATCTCGCTCTCTTAACTTATGAATGTAGATTATGTAACACTGAACACCTGATACATTTTCTTATACGGTCATCACCGAATACACGCTAATAGTGCGTATGTCATTAACTTCAACCTTGTATGATTATTTAACAGGTGCCGGAGAAAAGACTTGACCAATGGAAGCAGCATTTTGAGACCGTGTTCTTCATTAAAAAAAAAAACAAAACAAAAAACAAAAACAATTTCCTCTTTTTTTTTTCTTACACCCGTACGCATAAGATGTGATGTATGTACCTCATTACTCTTACTACAATCAGGCGGGTACTTCGTTATTCTCATGTTAAACGGGTTCATATAGTTTCGGTCGAGGTTGAGACCCAACTTCAGGGGGTGTTTCATAAAGCTGTTCTTAAAGTTGCGAACAGCTTAAGAGCGACTGGTGATCAATTGTGATGCGCTATACTTATCAGAATTTCAATGATTCAGCACAAGAACTGATCACCAGTCGCTCATAAGTTGTTCGTAACTTTAACAACAGCTTTATGAACCCCCCCCCCCAGGTTTTTACTTTTGTTAGGGGTAAGATAATGAGAAATCTCTTATGAAATATTATGAAAACTGTGTAATTCTACAAGAAATTCAATGTTTATTTGATGAAAATTGGTTTTGAAATGGCTGAGATATCCATCAGAGAGCAATCGTAATAAAAGGTGGGACCCACCTTTTATTACGATGGCTTTTTTGGTATCTCGTAAAAAGTTAAAGACCTAATCCTCATCCCCACTAATGCTTTATCATCCCTTTAACTCTGTAACCGTTTTCATCGTTTTGGTGCTAAGACATCGCTTCTACTGGGGGGGGGGGGGGTGACTGCAGACAAAAACAAATTTCAAAATTTCATCGCATATATCTTCTCTGCTTTTTTAAGGGAAATATGTGTTAATAAAAGTCAATTTTTCTTTAAGCTTGGTTTTGGGGACACGCTGTCTGGGGCTTTCGTTAAGATTATTTAAAACTGCATCGAATCTTCTTCCTCCTCTCCCCCCCCCCTTTCGTATTTAAACGTTCGAAAACCAGCAGGCGACACTCCATGTTGGTTCGTACAAGTCAAGGGTAATCCCGTCGATTATTTTTCAGATCTCCTCTGCTTATTTTCGTCGATGGACCGAGGTCCAGGCTCCGCCTCAATTTGTTTATAACCACCGATCATGTGAAAGCCACGGAAATCTCCCGATTTACAAAAGTGTCAATCTCTGATGTTCGGGGATGGGCGCTTTTTTCACCCTCTCTTTTTCTTTTTCTGACAAGCGAAACTCATAGAACGCGTCTTTGGTTTGGCGTCACCCGCGTTTCTTAATGTACGTCGTATATATTGTGATATCAGCGACATGGTTGCCATGGCGATGGAATGTAACTGTGATAGCGAAACGAAGCTTTAGGTAATATACAGCTGACATTAACTTAATTGCTACATAAACATTCTAAACCATGTCATTGCAGTCCTTTATGAATATCGATCGCAACAGTCAAACAGGCGCCGAAATATCCACTAAGCACACAATCCTTTTTTTTTTGTTCTGAAATCCTTATTTGATTTCCTTCAAATGATAAGTATCAGTCATGAAGCAAGTGCAATGTCGACAGTGTAATTTCACTTCACTGCATTTTCTACAGTATGAATCCATAAAAACAGTTATTACAAGTGCTTTATCTACAGTAAAATTTCATAACACAAAAAATAGCAATGAAAACATAAAACCCTATACCTCATTTGGGATTTACAAAGAAAAGAGAAATAAAACCAGATTCATGACTAGCACGGTCAAACAATCCTAATTATTAGCATTATTCTCTGTAAACCTATTAAAATTCAGTGACAATCACCCTTTCTTTAAGTCATTTCATCTGTTCCCAACAAGATACAATGACCAAGCATTGCGAAAACAGTCTCTAACGACCTCTTGCCGTCACTGTGATACTGGTGATCAATTAAAGATGGCTGTTTAGTGACATGCAAGATGAGTTAGAAACAGGTGATGGAAAATAAGATTGAGGGAGTTCTTCATATCTCAAACAAGTGCATAATTATAATAAATGTTATACTTCTTCTTTTTGCGAGAGAAAGAAAATATTTTCAGACGGATGATTTCTGACGATAACGGTTAACTAGAAATAGTCTGCACAAAGGATATTTGCAATTCCATTAGCAACTAACTAACTCACAAAAGCAAGAAGGGGAAAAGAAAGATGAGAGTGCATTGACTTTTGTATAAAGAAGATTGGCGGGAACCTGTTTTATCTTTTCATTTCTTTTTTTTTCTCAGTAAATGGATAACGTCATGCTTGATATTATGCTTTGGCGTTTGGTCCGTTGAACTTTTTTGCTCGGGGTCGACTCAAGGTCTTGCCCTCGATGTCCCCGCGTTGTCACGTCACCCGTGACGATTGAAGAGGTTTCACGTAACATCATGATTTGCTCGAGTTGCATTAAACCACCGAGTGAGGGGGAAATGCCGAAATTACCTATGCGTCAAAGGTGCATTCTATCACTGTTTTCTGCTGTTCGTTTCATTTAGAAAGATGTATACAGGGATGTGATGAGATTGGTTTTGTGGAAGAGAGCTGTAAGAAATGTGAAAAGAGAGTTATTGCAACAAAATGCACGTATCATCTTCGCCTGTTTTTCTGATCATTGTGAATGTTGGTCTTCATTTCAACAAACCAAAAAAAAAAAAGGATATTTCGTTTGATTTCATATCTTTGTTATTTTGATCTTAGATTGAAACTGGCTTTTACGTAATATAATGGAAGCACTCGAAAAGAATCGTGATTGAAAGTGGTTCATACGTGATATAATGTAATACTCGAAAAGGATCCCGTTACCTGACATTATAGGCAACAACTTTGTACTGTATAGTACTTCCTCACGATTAAATCGTGCACTTATCAGAAAAAAAAAAATCATACGATTTTGACAGAAGGATTGTACGCAATAAGATACTTATTTGAATTTTCATCATGAAAATGAAAAGATTTTGTCTTTAATTTCTTGCGGAACACCTACGAGAACTCTCAAAACCGCACCGGCGCTCTAATTCAAGGACTTCTTTTTACTTTGCACCAAACTTGACATCAAGCTGTGGTGTATTCATATCAACCACGACAATGAACCTGCTACCTTTGCGGACAGGAGAAATGTCATTTCAGTTCCAGCGGTTTTCAGAGACAAATTTAGCAAACACAATTAAGTAATCAGTGCATGCAGAAATGCACTGTTTTGACCTCACACATGCTCTAACACACGTACACACACATTCACACACACACACACGCACACACACACACACACACACACACACACACACACACACACACACACATACTGATTAGATATACATGTACATCTTGAACATTGTTTTATCAGTGATTCTCATATACAGCCTGTGGGAAGAGCAGGAGTGATCGAGTTGTCCAGCTAACCTCTATTTGTACCCCTTTGGAACTCCTCCTTTTATCCAATCCCCCATTCCCTTAATTGATGCTTTGCAAATTTGAGGAATGACCAGACGCTGTGATGTAAATATATGGAAAATATATGATTGTGTATTGTATGTGATATATACATATATTTGTGCCTCCTGTCTAGCGAATGCTTTCTTTTGATCAGATTAGACTTAACCATAATATTATGCCAATCTATTTTACACATTTACACCAACAATTCAATTCAAAGTCAATCCAATTCAGTTATCATTTATTTCCGTCCAACAAAAGAGTGAGACAAAATACAAAGAATACGTTACACAAATCGTTTTTTTTTTGTCAATTTGCTAGAAATATAATCATAATGCTGTGTGGATGGTAAAGCATATAATAAAATATATCCACAATCAAATGGAATAACCAAGACCAGGAATGCATACTAAGGTTGACAGAAAAGTATGGAAAAGAGTGGTCCGCTGAACATAGGGCTTGTAAAACGTGGATCACTCAAGACTTAACTTTACGTAGCTAATTATATCATCCAAAATCTTTTCATGTACAGCTAAAATATAATAGCTTTTCTATGTAAAGCAGGTAATAAGGACGCATCGTTACAATCAGTAACTATTTCTAAGTACAAGAAATACAAATTCATTTTGAGCTAACAATTTTACAATCTGCAGGTTGCATAAACGGAGTGTCTACGCCTGTCATTCGAAATTCCCATGGACCGCATTTAGAAAGAATTCAGTGCTGATGGACGTATTGGTCTCGAGGATATGAATGATGTTGTTTTAGGAAATGCTAATGTTAGTGTTGTTGTTTTTTTCTACAAGCAGCCGATACTTGCAAACGCAAAAATCTAGGACATAATCAAAGTTATGTCTAAAAAGAAAGAGTAAAATCTTACAAGCACAACAGTGAGAGTTCGATCACAATCGAATGAAAACTGTATAAAGAAGTTCTGAAATTGTGAAGTTTCGCTAATTTTCACAAAGCAGCTCTTGGAGAGTCAATGTGAGCAATTATGCAAATGTAAATTGATGATGTCATCCCCTAACAATTTGTACAGTACAGTATGTACATAAAGTCTTTAAATTTCCAGTTTTTGATCAAGCGCAGATATGCCCCAGTCTCAAATTCTGATATATCTACACGTAAGTAATCATTACTTTGAAGCCAGTCTGCCGGAAAAAAAAAAGTTTCAGACATGAATAGCAGAAAATTTGAGTTAATATTGTTGTCAACAGTTCACTCATTTGCATATTCATAACATATCAACTGTACGGGAACTGTTTTGCAGAATTGAGCGAAACTTCACATCGTCATAACTTCCCTAATTTTTCTCCGATTTTATCACATTTTTACTGTTGTGGTTGTAAGAATTTACTCTTTCTTATCAGCCTAAACTTATAACTCGCCTGGAATTCCCCTTTAGAAGTATTGCAAATAGCTGTCAATGAAAGGACGAACTTAAATGTAGGTCATGAATATAATTGTTCTCTGATGTCATGACCTCACAAGAACTTTTCTTGTTTGATATATGAAAAAGAAAAGACATCGCACCCCGATATGAAATTATTGTTACCAGAGAGGAATTTTCGGAGAATTGGTTGTGCAGTCTGTAGTTGATAAAACTTGGAATAAAAGCGCAATATTCTTTATATTTTCGTGCACGTACAAACCAGTAGGAGAGTTGGGTAGCTAAAATGCATATCATATATTCGTGCATTGTATATTTCTATGAGGTGAAAATATGTACATCTCTTAATGTTCAATCACTTATGTTCTTATATTCGATTCTTATGTCCGACTTTTTATGTCTGTTTTTATGATATTTCTACAATTCTCTTCGTCTGATTTGCGCTTCAAAATGGAGGAGGGGGTATGAGAGAGGTGAAGCGAAACATAGATATATAACAGGTGCTCTGCTTTAAATCTACCTGTTCGAAAAGAATTTACCTGTGCAAGGGATACACATAGGGAGATGGGTGGGGGGGGGGGGAGGGGGGAGCCGGGCTCCATAACAGGGGAGGGTGGGGAGGGGAAGAGCCTGGGAGAGAGTAGAGTAAGGTGTCCACAGTTACAGGTGAGCAGCAGGTAAGTGGGAGCTGGACTGACTCACCAAGAATGCTCCCCTTCCGCCCGTCTCTCCGGTTGGATCGCGTCCCAGGAAGCGCAGCCCTTCGCCACCTTCTCGGCTTTCGAGGCGGTCAAGGACCCGGTGTACCGGAACAACAGGGGGACAGTCATCTCGTAGCTCTGTAGTAATCACCATCTGGCTATATACCCAGCAAGCAAGCTACCTCTAATCTCTCTGTTTCTTTTTGTTGTCTTCATCTTCATTGACATCTTCTCCCGTTTTCTCTTCTCCTTCTTCTTTTCTAGTTCTGCACCACTTCACAACTGGGTAAATCATTGAGAACAGTTTTTTAGTCGTTTTGTCACGAGGACAGTGCTGTCATCTCATCAAGCATCATTGTGTATGTTTTTTTGTGACGGCCCCTGTAATGTGGGACGTGGAATGCCATAAAAGAGAACATGTAACAATCTACTGTAATTTGAATCTAAATAATGTATTCCGTTTGTATGTAAAACTTTGTTTTTTTTATAGAAAGTATTTTTACCAAATTTCGTTTTCGTTTTTTCGTTTGTGCATTGTATTCTTGAAAAAAAAAGTTGCAGAAAATAAATAAATTGAAATTGAAGAAAAAGAAGCCCACCAAAATAATGAGATTGACAATCAACATTACATTCATGTTTTTTTCTTAATTCATTCTGCTCTGTTTCTATACTTCTGCTTCAACATCATGGTCTTCTCTGCTTTCTGTGTCCTTTTTCATCTTCCTATATTCTCATGATTGTGAAACTCTCTCCAGCTGCAGAGCAGTTCCCCTCTACCAATGGAAAATTCCACTTGCTTTCAAGTCAGGATCAAAAGCGCATCCACATCATTTTAATCAGACAGCCATGATGCAGGGGCATATTTCATCTGGTGTTTTGTCAGTAATTTTCATTGACAAATTTGCTCTCAGCCAATCTGAGGCAAGAATTTCAGTAGCTTAAAACACTAACTTGTCAATGACTGTCAATTTTTTTTTTTTAATGAAACGCTGCCCCTTGACCTGAATAGCTTTTGCAGCGAAGTAAAATACACCTGCGCATGAATGTCTGCACTTAGGAATATGAGTGCCATTATTATCATCATTACTGCTATTGTTCCTCTCCATCTCACAATTACATGTCATATCTCGTTTTTGTCTGTTTGCTTGTTGATAAGAACGTTAATAGATATGAAAAAAAAGTTACGAAGACGCGTGGAGCATGCAGCTTTGAAATGTATTGTCATGTTTTCTTTTTCTACTTCAGTTTCGACGTTCTCCTTAATATTTGCTTCTCTTATGTTTTCTTCCTTTTCATAACTTCCTTATTCTCATCCTCCTTCCTGCCATATTTTTCATTCTTTTACGTTCACTTTTTATTGGTGGATTCCCTATATTCATTTTATTCTAGAACTACTACAACAAAATATTTTCCATCACCACTGCGAACGAATGTCAACTTTTGTTACTCTCCTTTTCAGTATAGACTTCGTGTTCTCTTTTGCTTCTCTTTTATCTTATTTTCAGCATCAGTATCACATATTCATTTCGTTATTGTTAATGTTATTGTTCACAACTGTCGAATTTGCTTATCTTATTGTGAGTGGCTATCTTTCGTAGTCGTCACGTAATCTTCATCGTCATTATTAGTATTTCCCCACTTTTATCGCTTTACCAATCATTCTTATAAACGTCAGATTGGAAAATTGCTCTGAGATTCCTTAGAGAAAATTATGAGAGGTAAAGTTCTATGCAGTATGGAAATAATGAAAGAGTTAGGTACCGAAATATGTTTTTAAAAAAAAAAATCGATTTCACATAGATCTTGCATAGTTAGAAGTAAGCATACATTGGTATAAATTGAAATAGGGGGGGGAGAGAAGAGAGGGAAAGGGATTCAAAAAATAAAGGGAAGGGGCAGAGAGGGAGAGAGAGAGAAAGAGCAAATTATGAAAGGCTCGCACGGAAGATTATTCGGGGCACCTAATTTACCCAGCAAATTGCTACATGTGTGAAGTGCTGTAGATATGTCCGTAATGATTACTCGCGCGAAAGGCGGCCGTTCGCGACCATTGAGTTTGACAATCAGGGTAAATATATAACCAGCAGCTAATAATGTATACGTCTCAAGCGTTTGTCTCCGTGTGTGCGTGTGTGCGTTTCCGCGGATTATGGGTCTTAATAAAGTATATTGCATTTATCCGCTGAACATGGTTATTGAAAGTTGATGTGCGCCAAGGATAGTTCGAGAGGTATATGATGTGAAACCAGCTCATTGGTCATGAACTATTTTCACTTCTGTGGCTGGATATAAATACGTATGTGACCAGGGGCATAATAACACTATGGATGATAGCACTATGCATTATGAATATCGCGCACCATGAGCTGAAACTGCCTGTCTGTCTATGTGTATATATGCAACCTAAGACTAGCGTATTCAAAGAGAACTCAGAACTCTCTCTCATTATCAATTATATAACATAATCAAAAGATTAATCCCGATCTTCAATCTTTTTCTGTCTTATATACTGAACAAAGAATATGAAAACGTGTAGAATGTGCAATACGTGTCAGATATACTTGATCTTGAATGCACTGTAATAACTTATATGCACGACAAATGCGTAATTAGCCCAAGTTCATTTTTGAAAGAGAAAGAAAAATTTCAAGAGAATTCATCGTCGAACAAAATATAGAATAACTCTACCACTATCTTGCCAAAAAGCAAAATTATAACTGCTGTATACTCTTAGGTCGTCTCATAAACAAATAATTCAGGAAGGAATAATGAATAATGCAAAAGCTGCTCTGTCAGACTGTAATCTAAACTGAGCGATAGAGGGATAATGGTTGATGATGTCAAATCTATCAATATTTATATGATCAATGTCGTTATTATCGTAATTCCCAACATTATGATTACATTATAAAAACAAATGAATAAATAAATCAATATTCAGTAAAGAATAATTAATACATTATAAATGAAATGAAATGAAATTAATTCAAATGTCCTTTCTCTGATATTTAGCATAGGACTTAAATCTAGATGTTAGTTTATCATAACTCTCTTTTTTATAATTGCTGCAGCTTTATTTTGCAACACTTCAAATTGGACTTCAAATTTCCATTATTAATAAGTTTCCGATGCGATTCCATTTTTTAAAATCCATTTTAACTTTCAGGTATGTTAGTCGTTTGAATAAAAGAGAGGATTAGAGAGAGAGAGAGAGAGAGAGAGAGAGAGAGAGAGGAAGAATAAAGTGTATTGTCTATTCAATTTCAATCTACGCCTCTCAACTTTCGCTGGGACCGGGGTAAACTTGATCGCGAAATAGTGTGTAGATCGGATTTTTCTCCCAACTATGGCAAAACAGGAAAGAAAAAAAAAGAAGGTATATATCAATCTGAGACAGAATGTCGGAGAATGGAATAATGGAGATTAACTCGGGCACTTTACACGTCACCAGCCCCACCACCACAACGTAAACTACACCGAATTTTTTGGATTTCTGGAAATTATTATAGATATATGGAACATCGCTATACATGCGTCGCGCTTGAGACTCAAGTGAAAATGGTGGAAGGGGAGAAAAAGACGAAAAGAGAAGAAGAAGAAGAAAAAAGATTCGCAGGGTATGTGGAAACGTGTTGAAATTTTTGGGGCTAAATTGGGCCCGCTGATGGAGGAGTTTATTTGCGAAGAGGTGAAAGCATGGATAACAAGATGGTATTGGGAAGAAAACGGACGCCAGTGGGCGGGAGTGACAACCACGTCGCGCAAGGTGTGAAATGTAATGTACTCGACATGTTTACACCAAACAAAATCGTTATTATGCGTCGATCCACTTCACATCGGAAACTTAAGTGCTATGTTCTCGTTATCATAGTAGCTTTAAGCTCTGCACGTTCATTTCACTCATTTACAAGAAAATTCAAACTTCACTGTGACACTTTTTTTTTTATGAATATCCGCGTCAGTTGAAGTCAAAGCGACGAACTTGTACTTTTAGATTACTTCGGCAAATCTTTTATAGCGATGATAAATTGGATGTGTCAAGTTATGTCCAGTGAAATAATACCGATAAACACTTATGAGGTGTTGCTTTATTAATGTACTTTATTTATCAACTATCAATACATGAGTTTTGAATGCAATAGTTGTAAGAGAACTAGTAAAGGCATGTAATAATCATAATGATCATAAAAGTAATTAGCATTTATCATTAATCACATTAGCCTGTAGCAATCTCCTCACTAATCTGTGGCAATTGGCTTACTGTAGGTAATATGTTATTATCATTGTTTAAAAAAAAAGTGATTCTAGGGTAGTAAAGCAATAGTTAGTGGATGAGTCCTTTTTGTCTGCAAAGAAATGTTGGCTTTTATCGCATCAACATTACATTATATTTTTCAGTGTCGAAATCACCTAACAATCATTATCATGATTCATCATCATTGTTGTAATGTGTTTCAATTCTTGATTTACTATTAGCACTAGTCTTTTCGTCATTAACATGAAACGTGCTTATTCTAACTTCCTAATCAATGTCATGTTTATAATCATGTTACCATCATTTATATCACAATTTCGAGGATGATGTCATTAATGCGATTATCCTCGTCGTTAATTCTGTTGGAAATGTTTTGCTATTATCATTTGATTAATTTGACCTACAATAATTTGATTATCAATATCATTATTTTATCATTATTATTATTATTATTATTATTATTATTATCATTATTATTATTATTATTATTATTATTATTATTATTATTATTATTATTATCATTATTGTTATTATTAATACCATGTATATTTGTTGCCACACAGAGAGAATGAGGATATAAAATGATATGATTTTCAGTTCTGAACGATGGCTCCCTAGATGACAAATCAAGTTGACTGCTGCTAACAGTCATGGCGTCTCTTGGTGATAGGAACCTACGCATCTTCTTCTCTCGTCTCTCTCGTTCTTCCTTTTTCATCTTTTCCTCTCTCTCTCTCTCTCTCTCTCTCTCTCTCTCTCTCTAACCGGATGTTATCATGTTCAGCATCTGGATACACGTGTTTTTGCGGAGACCGATGACGCTTTGTCCTGTAAAACATCACCCATTTTAATAGCATCATTCCAGGGCACCTATGTGTTTTTGAATGTAAGATGATGCATACACACACACGCACGCACGCACACACACACAGAAATATAAATATTAGAGGTTTCAGTTATGAATTGGTAATCAAATACATGCACATAGTGTGCAAATGTGTGTATTATTATAATATACTTACCTAGTATTTGAATTTAAAGCGCACATATTTGATGGCTTTATTGACAGAGTACACACCGTTACTCGTCTATGTATATAATAAGGTGGTTCGAATGAATGCATTAAAGCGCACGATCAAAATAATATACCATCATTCTATTTATGAAAATAGCCCTGCATGATATATGTTTGTCACTGTTTTTTTTAAGATGTTAGTCTCAAATCTACTCGTCCGTTGGTTTTTTTTAAAATAAGTGTGTGTGTGTGTGTGTGTGTCCGTGTGTGTGTGTGCGTGCGCGCGCGCGTGTTAGCGTGATTTTCATACGTTTTCAACAAAACCAATCTTTTATTAAAAAATGAAGTAAAAGGCAATCTTGGCCCCTTCACTCTCTTTCCGATTACACACACACACACACACACACACACACACACATACACACACACACACACACACACATACCATATATCTTATCCTTGCAAAAAAGAAATAGAGAACAAAATCAAGTTCATTTCCCCTTTTTTAAAACACGACATAACGAAAAACGATTCGGCAGTCATTAGATTTAACTGCACACTGATGCAACATCTCCGATTACCTGAACATTATCATGTACAGGTATATACATTCATAATGCATATCTATATATTCATGGAGGTGTCGTGGCTGAGTGGATAAGAGCGCTCGTCTGTGAACGACATGAGCGTGGTATGGTGGGTTCGTGCCCATGCCAAGCCCGACACGTTTGCCCTTCAGCAAGGCACTTTATCCACATTGCTGCTCTCCACCCAGGAGTATAAATGGGTACCCGGTAGGATGAGAAAGCTTATGTTGGTTGATCAGCATGTGCGCGCCTGTAAAATGGCTGCGACTGGCTGGAATGCTCCCCAGGGAGTGGAGAATGAGCACTGTTTAGTGCTGGTTGGAAATCATGTATCCAGTGACCGGGGTAATAATAGTCTGTAAAGCGCATTGAGACACTTAAGTGTGAAATGCGCTATATAAAAACCAGCTATTATTATTATTATTATATTCATTCATTTTCATAGACATACTTCAGCACACACGCATGTATTATGGCTATTATGATAAACGCTGAAATATTCTTCATCCCATGAGTGAAGTTAAAAGTTCAGAAGCTCTGAAGGTTGACTCGTCCATCGCATGGATACCGCCTGATCGCCCAGATTAGCTCATCCGACGGCGCTCAAATTAGATTTGGGAGGTGAGAAACTTTGCGATGATGATGATCACGGTAGGAAAAAGAAACCACACGATGTGTAAGATTGTGGGGGATTTCATTCTTCATATACTGTGATTTTTCCCCTCTTCTTCTAGAGCAAAAAAAATCCACATCTAGTCACGGGCAAATGAAGTCATGCCCACGGCCACCCAAGCACTGTACGCTCTCAGCAGCTGCGCAGCCCATCACGGGAAACAGCTTTGCTTCATGGCGCTCTCGTGTCTTGGAGCAGAAAGAGGGGAAACGAATGAAGAACACTTTGCATTTTCCTAAATCCTCGCAAAATCTGATTTATGTCTATTCTGTGCCTTGCACTCCGTGGCGAGAAAACGTGACGGCGGCCGGAGGGGAAAACCTGACTGAACTAATGTCCCAAATGTCTGCCCGAGCACACTTCTCTCATTGCGAGTGACGTAGTCGAAGGGTCTTTTTGTTTTGCCATGATTTTTAAAGCCGTTCCTAGCAGCTATTTAGAAGCCAGCCCCACACAGGCAGTTCGTGACTGGTTACATTTGGGGGTCGATTACGCAGCGTTTTGTGGGTCCACTCAATACTGGCGCCGCGGCGAAGCTGAGCGTGGCGGACATATACCTAAGATAGGTCCGTTGAATTACAGCAATTGCTAATTGCGAGACGTTGATAGGCTCGAGAGATAGATAGAAAGATAGATAGACAGAAGGGCAGACTCATAGATCTAAAGGTGGCTAGATAGGCGTGATATGGATAGATGGATGGATGGATGGATGGATAGAGAGAAAGTAGATTGTGTGATAGAAACAGAGAGAGACGGGGAGAGAACATTACCCTTGTGTATGCTGTTTGTGTATAGATATCATAAAGGGTGGCCTACTTTCAAGAGAGAGTTGTGCATTTTCAGAATCATTACTATTGAATCAAATCGAATATGAAATATCTTTTAAATGCAAAAACTACCAGTAAGCCATGCCAAGTGTGTGTGTGTGTGTGTGTGTGTGTGTGTGTGAGTGTGTGTGTGTGTGTGTGTGTGTGTGTGTGTGAGTGTGTGTGTGTGTGTGTGAACTTTGTATTCACTAGCGTTGTAATTAAGTAAAGTAAACTTGACGCAGAGAAATTTGATAATGTGGTTATGCGAAATGTCCACAATCTACAGTCAATATAAACTATATAGTAGGAAAACTGTTTTAATTTAACGTCCATATTTGGGGTAGAAATGTGGCTGTCATGAAATACTGTCTTGGATTCAACAGACTATCAACCAAAATTTTGATGGTAAATGTGAACAAAATTCACCGTCCTCTGACGATAATAGCGCTTTAAAAGCTTCGATCCCTTAAATTCATTAATGATTAACTCATGCTCATTTCTCCTTTTGACGCTACCTCAGATAGCTAGTTGAACCACACCCAACCCTGAAGTGACGCCGCGGCGCAGGTTCATACAATTTCTTCATGTGCCACTTTGAACGAAGGTAAACATTCCCATTCCCAAACAAAATGAATTATAATACAGATTTGTCTTTGGTGGGGAAATGACCCCGATGTAAATGCATGCATTGGATGCTGTTTGGGAAAAAAATTAAAATAGGTATTATTTATTCAATGATAGGCTTGAGTCATACGAGTGACCTCCTTGTCAATTCATGTGAGAGTTCCGTCAAGAAAAACACAGTCTTAATCCTAATTTCATTCAACGTGTCTGTTGATAGAAAATGTTATTGATGTCTGTCAAAGCATGTCATCGTTACTCTATGAATTAGGAAAATATAATTTTCATTTATCTTTCAAATCAATATTGATAGTTTGGATTTCTCTCTCTCTCTCTCTCTCTCTCTCTCTCTCTCTCCCTCTCTCATGTGAGGTTAGATAAAGATATAAATGTGAATGTAAATATGGATATGAATATGAATGTTGAAATGAATATAAGTACAAAACTTAAATACAAATATAAACATAAACATAAATGTAAATATGAATATGGATATCATAGAAATTATTATAAAAAATTCAATAATAGAAGTATGAATACATAATATGCATATCAGACACACTCACACACACACACAATAAACCTCGCACAATATACAATGCATTACTAACTGCATTACTGAAAGCAAGCTCTACTGTTAAAGATATTAGTACAAACTAACACGCAAATAAATTAAAAACGACCATCCATGACTGAACTGTTATCAGAACGAATGATAATAAATATTGTTACACCATTTGCAAAATATCCGTCTGTCCGTCATCACTTGTGTACTGCGCCCTCTGTCTTCAAATTAACGCCAGGATCGAGGAGCTCCCATTTTTAGATTGATAGATACAACCATGAACCATAACACAACGGAATAAATTCCCTCCCAGTCATTAATCCGTATCGGAAATACTCTATTTCATACGGATGGTTTGGGGTTAGTGAAGGAGATAATGGCTTTTGTATGAATTAAAGTTTGTTATAACTGGCTAGTTGACTGAGAGCAAATTCCTTCAAGTGCATTAAAAAGGCGGTTTCATCTTTCTATAACGTATAATGAAAGAGCACTTGTCTAACCTCTTTCAGAAGACAGGGGAATAACATTGCTTAACATGATTATACACGTAACAGTAACAAGTCGAAGGAAAAATATATTTCGTTTTAATCAACAAAAAAAAATCTTTACATTGTTTCCTTACTGTGACATCGCAAATTTTTGTGGCCTTCTATCTAGTGATGACAGTACGTGGATTTAATCAACTTATAAAAATTCATAGGTTTTGAACGAATCGTCCGATTTTCCTCAAAGTTCGCGAATGTTCACTACTAAAAATTTTGCATTCACTGAATCCATTTATTTATTTTGGGTGAATTCCCATCAGATGAATAAACCCCAAACTAAACAAAAGTTAGAATGCGTCTCCTGGTATTCAGAGGGAATATTGAAGCTTTCTTCTTCTTCTTTTTTTGTTGGTTGTCCTTAAGCTTTTAGTAGGGTAAAAATCCAATTAAAAGCATATTCATTTAAAATAGCGTTAAAGTAAACCACGATTGTATACCTTCTCAGTTATCGCACATAAAGCTCACTCTTTCGTCTATCATTTGATATTCAAAGGTAATAAATAAAATGAAAACATGTCTTTCCCTGCGAATTAACGATAAAAAAAGTTGATGGCAGTGATGATACTAAGTAGTCGACAGATGTCTTCATTCATAAAGCCACATGTCGTCGTTAACAAATGGGGCAAAATTGAACAACGAAAAGTTTACGTTTAAAAAAGAAATTCATGGATTCAAAAAATGTGACGTTTCATAATGTCACAAAACAATAGTATCGACGGGTGTATGCAATTTCAACAAGATTATTACCTAATGGCATCACAACTCTTTTATTTATGATCTTATAGACACGTTTCTTGTTTATTAAAAAAAACCACCCCAGTTATATAAGTCTATAATAATTTAATATGAGACATTTACGTCATTATTAAAGGGATGATAATTATAGTATATTTAGTTGAGATGAAGATTCAGCTTTTAACCTTTTTTATGCGAGATACGGAGAAACCAATTATTGAAATGTCAAAGAGCATACAATTCTAAGAAGAATTCAAAGTTTATTTGATAAAAATCAGTTTTAAAATGGCTGAGATAACCACAAAACAAAGTAGAACAAAGTGATCCTAATAAATGGTGGGTCCCACCTTTTATTGGGATCGCTTTGTTTTGGATATCTCAGCCATTTCAAAACCAATTTCCATCAAATAAACTTTGAATCTAAGGAAGATTTCCTTTGTTAAGTCTTGTTAGACGATGACATCATCACTTCCTACAATTTGCATATTATGGACTCTGACAAATATCACCGGTTCGTACGTGAAAGCAGGTGAAAAACTTCAAAAATTCATTAACCTTATTATGTCATGACCGATTTGAATATATAGACAATTCTGGTTTAATAAGGAATGGATTTTCACTTAAAACACACACCTACACCCACACACCAACACACACACACACGTATTCATAATTGATCATTCAAGTTTCAACTTTATGTCGTATCGAGGAGAGGCGCGCTAGCAAATATGGTCACGAATCGCGCGACCTTGGAGCGCCGGTGCCCATGAACGCGCCGCGCCATAATGATGAAGAAGCTATAAACTCCAGGGCGTGGTCGCACTTGTCACCCCGCATAGCACTGGAGGCAGCATGATGAGATGCTCTCCAAGGTCGGTGGGGGTAATGATGATGGGCGTTCAGTGGACACATAACCGAAGTTGACGGATCGTAGCGGCGTGGTCCCCGGGTGTCCTCCACGTCCAATCAGTGGTCAATGCCAATGCACTTCCTCTGATTGGCAGGCAATTACAAAGCTGCACTTTTGCCACTATCTTCAACATCATTCTTGTTCATCACTGAATTTTAAAAAGTATTTTCGGTAATGAAAGATCTAACCTGTCTCTAACTTATATCAATCGATGTTACAATATCATATTTAGTTTGTTAAATTTTTCGACATAGGTCGTAGATATAGACCTGTATCCCAAGTGACATAGAGAATGATACCCGAATTTCTTAATAAAGTTATTTTCTAAAAGTTTGGTCAAGTACGGTGTAAATGGCAGTATGTAGACAATGCGTACTGACGTTTTGTGACCTATAATCTAATGAATCTATTAATATTGATATTAATATTAATGATGAACTGTTGAAATATATGTGCGTATATATGTATACGTATTCATGCGTATTGTACTTATATAAAAAATATATATTCTTAGCACTTTGCGTAATGTTTACTTCACTATGATCACTTCATCTTTCATGACAATGTATTATTACTATAAGGTTTCAAAATTATTGTACACTCTTTTCATTTCACTTATAGTGTTGCTTATGCCTTATTCTCTGTTGCCAAACAAAGTAATATGTATATTCTTTTTGTCGAAAATGAAATAAAGTTGAATTGAATTGAATTGAATAATTGCTTTACTCTTGTGATATTGATGACACGAAAATATCCATACTTTGGTTGAAGAGTATTAATCACCGTCACAAATTCTTAATACAATTCCTGATGCAACGAAGAAAATGTAAATGATACGATGTATGAAATGACGTAATACATTGTGAATCATATGAGTTAATCTTAATCAACATTGACTACAACAGCAATATGTCTGTCTCCGTGTCTTCACATGTGTTCTGTGCCTACTTATGTCGTTTTCTAAGATGATTTATCACAATGGTACAATTCGTGAAAAAAAGTAGTCTAAACGTGTGTTTTAATGGATTAAAACTCATATGGAAAACAAAAAGGTCATGAGACCGCGTTTTAATTCCATCATCTCGTCTTTTCAAAAATTTAGCTCAGAGATTGACATGAACGGTTGCACATCAATCAGGCATGATCGAATATGGCAATCCAAATCTGTGACAGGTTGAGGAGAAGTCAGGAAGGGGGGGGGGGGAGAAGCGAGAACTAGAGAGGAAAACTGAACTCACGCACGTTCTCAATCGAGGTCTAAAAACGCATTCACAAAATGAACAAGGTTGTTGATAATTCCCTTCCGTCAATCTTGCGTTCTGATTGAAAATCCAGATATTTGTACTTTTTGTGTCCCGACCGGCGTGCACCTTGCCACCAAGTAAGATCGACACCACCAGACGTAAAACTTGTCAATCTCACCCCTCTCCAGACCTGTCCCCTCTTTGTTCGTGTAATGCACAACCTTTGTTTCCACTCTAAGATTCTCCGTGCGTAACACCTCACTGGTAAATGTAAAGAGGTATACAGCTCCAGATCTATTAGTTAATGTAACTCGCATTCATTGGCAATTGATAATTGATGATATAAAATAGTATGGGGTTAGCATCTTATTCTCTATGTCCTTATTCATAACTCTGATGTAACATGCATACGCACATTTATGTATCTTCGTACCTTTTAGCATCATTTATGTCATTATTGATGACAAAGAAGATTATTATAGTGAATCTAATGAAAGTGAATTGAATGTATACATAATTATGTACACGTAAATTGCAAGTTTATTCGAGTGTGTTAATGTTTGTGTGTGTGTGTGTGTTTACAACGGAAATAGGTAATATGTGATAACTTTAGCAAAGAAGAACCCCAAATTAACTGATTATAGATATATGAAAATGTTTATAGGGCCTACATTCGTATTTCTTATTTTCACATATCATTAATCAAGTATAATTAATTATGATTATTTATGTTAATGAGAATAGTGGTGTTAGAAATTGTACTTTTAATATTTAATTTTGTTTTGTAGCTTGGGTCATCAATTTTACTGTGTATCTTTACTATTTTGTACATATTTCAAAATGTATTCATGCTGATACATGTAAAATGTCCGTAATTTGCAGACCACAGGCTGCCATGGATGTTTTTCAATAAAATTCTTTTACAATTTCAATTTCAATTTCAATTTCAGTTCCTTTAATTTCGCGAGATATTACTATCATTTCTTGTACATCTCAGTGGCAATTGGCTAGAATTAGGCAAAGTCCGTTCCAAAGAAGACAGGAGATCTACCGCCAGACCATGCCAGAGTGCGGCCACCTGCCTAAAACTGTATCTATCATTATATCAGAGACCATCAGTTTCCATTCTGTCCATTTGAATAATTCATTATGTCACGATATCGTCAGTAGTCAGTTTGTACTTAAAGATTAGACGATTAAAGGTAAATCGACCAACGCTCGATCAGTCAGTTAAATGGCTAATTACGAACCTTAAAAACAGTAACAAACAAAAATGCCCTTAATGCAAACCTATTAACCCAAGTATTAAAACGTACTTTGCTGTTCCAAACCTTTACATGTATAGCAAGGTGCTGTCTCCATGGAAATGTACACTTATTTCCCCCTAAAGATTAAAAGAATGTAATAAACACTCAAAATATACAGCCAACAAACAGAGGTATGATTAGAGTGGGTATTCGAAACTGTCGAAAGATTTTTGTTCCCTTTTCCATCACGGTATATTCCGTCATTCTGTACAAGACAGTGTTGATAAGAATATATTCCCAATCACTGTTGCAGATTTTTTTTTTAGCTTTTTTATTTTTAGATTTCGGTCTCGAAGATTAATGGCTCCTACATTTCTTCATGTTTGCTATTCCCTGGATCCTGTTCAGGTAAAGAAAAATATGAATTGATATTTAAAGAAATGTTATGATTTAAGATCACCCAAGACCAAGGTGAGAACATGCTTTATGGTGAGAAAAGTAGCGGATATGTGGCATAAGTGGAATTGGCGTCGTCATAAATTTCCATAAAACGTAAGAATGCCGCCCCAGGATTATATATATGATTGGGGTTAGTGAACCCCATAAACTTGACCGTGAAGCTATCGGAGCGATGCGCCGGAGCTAAAGCGGAGCGGGAGGGGGTGGTGACAGGCGAAGGCATGTGTCAGGGACTTCGCGAGAATGATAGCACCCCGATATCCCAGCGTGATATATCATGTGTGGGACTAAGGGAATTTGTGGACATATGGTCATCTTATACGAGCGATATGATTTCCCTTTGAGTGCTTGAGGGAGGCCGCTGATTGCTTTATTGATAAAAAAAAATCTGGGTAATTATTTTCCCAAAATGAGATTTATTTGATGTATGAAAAAGGATTCGTCAAGGGTAGCACTTTAACAATATTACTGATTTGTCCGCGCCATATTTCTGTACAAATTGCTCGAAATATCATTTTGCAGATAGTTTTATTAGATGTTATGCTGATGAAATTATCGCTGTTTCATCGTCGATTTCGTAAACTTTTATATCGAAGACGTTGCTTAGTTGACAGATAAGTACCCTATTTTGCGTTTTCCTTTGACTTTTTAATGTCTGTCTTGATTCCAATCAAATTCAAAAATCTCTTTCAATTTTATTATTGAAATAGAATTATAATGGTTCAGATTCGAAGATTTATGATTACCGAAAAATGGTTTTAGATACCAATAATTTGTTTAGAAAATTCAAATCTATTTTTAGAAGTACTATCACAATGTAAGGTACAATATTCGATTAGGAATGATTGTATAAAATAGATATAACGATTTATGATTGCCTAAATAATGGTTTTAGAAAGCAATGATTTGTCTAGAAATCATATTCAAATCTATCTTACAAGTACTTTTACAAATGTCACAGGCAGTAGTTGATATGATTATAGGCACGACATAGTCATCCTTTAGTATCTGAGCAGAGCAAGAAAATCTCTACATCTTTGAACTTTGACGTAATGCAATATGTAGGGGTTATTAGCTCGAGGTTTGAACAAAATATGATAAAGGCAATCTAAATTTTCCACACGTTGCCTTTAAAGTGCAATTCCACACATTGTTCAAGTTGATATGAATTACATATCGTCGACTGAAAGGGATAGTATAGTTTTGGTTGAGATTTTAATTGGTTTTAATTTTTTCTGAAATAATTAGAAATCACTTATATGAAATATTATAGACCCATGCAATTCTAAGAGGAATTTAAAGTTAATTTGATGAAAATTGGTTTTGAAATGCCTGAGATATCCAAAAACAAAGAGGTCCTAATGAAAGGGGGTGCCACCTTTTATTCGGACCACTTTGTTTTAGGATATCAGCCATTTCAAACCCAATTTCTATCAAAAAAAGCTTTTAATTCCTCTTAGAATTGTAATGTTCTTTAATATTTCATAAAAATCATAAGTGGTTTCTAATTATTTAAAAAAATACAACTTACCATTCCTTTAAATCAGATGAACATAATGACAGAACTTCATCAAAATTGCACAAATATATTATGAAATCTCAATGGGTTTTATGATTTCACGGAATACATGCAAATTGAAAGAGGTGGTGATTCCCTTTCCAACTTGACAAAATTAACAAAATCAAGATTTTGCACCTGCAAATTCTTTCGCTCTGATAGGCATCGTTGCTAGGTTGCTACAAAAGTTTGATTAATAGATTCATCTCGTTCGTCATAATTTCTTGTCAAAGAAGGAAATTCATTAACCGTTTGTGCATAGTGGGAGGCTCGAATAAGGTGATAACGCTTAAGAATTTTGAGGTGATGGTATCATAGCTTCTGTCAGTTCTGAGTACGTGGTTGCAATTGGTAACGCTTATTTGTGAAAGCATTAGAGTAGTCAAAGTTCCATTATATTTCCCCTGGGTTTATAGGTTCAATTTTGATGACATTTCTATCATTCTGTTTGACTGAATTTGTGCTGTACGTTGATTAAAGCGAATCTTTACATAATGCAGAATAAGGAAAGGCTTCCTTTTGTACACTGCAAAATAAGAAGTGAATGTGTGTGTGTAAGTGTGTGTGTGTGTGTGTGTGTGTGTGTGTGTGTTTGTCAATGTTTTAAGACCAATTATTTTGAAAAGAATTAGTCACTTGAATGGGTTATGAGAGTCTTCTGCATGCAAACTCTTCTGCTTTTACTGATATCATTTTAGAGCAAGGTTGCATTCGCTTGCAAATAGAATATAAAAATTTCATTTTCAATATAAATAAGAGGAGTTTTTTTTTTTCTCTCTCTTTCATAATGGGATTGTCTTCATTATAACCAAATTCCAAATATTATTCTGGCTTGACAAACAAAAAGAGAGTGATATAATGAAATAACATTGTTTCTTAATGTCATACGTGCTTGCGATGATTATTTAAATAAAAGTTCTCATTTAGTTTTTGGTTTTCTTTATACATCCATGTTTGCAGGAAGAATTACGACGTGTTACATTGATTAATCCACTTGACTGATTGTGCACTGAATATGAATGAACAAGTCATATTCGGTTTGCTGGGGTTAGTAAAAATACGTAAAAATGCAACAACTTGCAAAGGAACGAAAGCATTGATGCAGTTTCTGTCTATACCTTGTTCACTCGTTCACGCATTATTTTACAATCAAATCCAAATTAACGATTAAACCAGTTTGTAAATGAATGTGTAAATTGCTGAATAGATAGATAGATTGACTGATCGATAGGTAAATAATAATAGTTAGATAGTCAGATAGTAGAGCATTAGAATAAGCACAGCATTTGGGTTCCTCTCTGAGATTACTCTGGGACCTTAGTGTACATGATAATTCGATGTATTTCCTGTTCGAACTGAAAATGGTTAAAATGAAAGTACACGTTCGAGTTTGTAAACAGCATACGATCAAGAGATACAGAGTCAAAGATTGGTTTATGTATTTGCATTACCATATCGTTCAAGGGATTATAAGGAAATGCAATACACAAAATCGCCAATGATAATCTTATCTATGATTATGGCCGGTTTCTTGCCAAGATGTGTCGTATTCTCATCATGATTGTCGTGCTTACTATTCGCACTTATTCGGCGGCAAGAACAATGATGGTGGCGGATAATATCACACGGAAAGAAAAAAAAAACCCCCACACAGATACTCCAAGGAAATTGTCATCATATATAGCTGGCGGGATACTCCAACTTTCACAACAATCGTCAATATTTTCATGCTCTGTATGTTGGTTTGGTGTGCGCCGCAATTTCCACTTCGTGTCGATCGGATGAGCACGCGCTCTAGCTTTTTCTCGAAGTTTAGCCTCCCGGCCCGTCTCCTGTATAACGGCGTGTTACTCAACGGCCCTTCATCAGCCGCCGGCGATCTTTTGGATTACCCTAGCCCGGGGACAGGGGGCGGAGGAAGGTTTCAGCGGCCTGGTAAACAAAACAGGAGGTGGCTGATGAGTAGTGCCGCTTCCTCCCGCGCCAAAAGAGATTCAAACCCCCGTGAAGACTCTTTACCGCCACGCGTTCCGCTTGAAAGGGGCTGTGGACCAGAGCGTAAAGCCGGGTCGAGTGGCGGGCGAGGCAGTTCTTAACAGCATCTATTTTTTCTCCTTTTCCTTTTTTGTTTTGTTTTTGGTGTTCTTCTTCTCCTTTCAATGTCTGAGTCCCGATCTCTCCCCCTTTCTCTCCATCTCACCTTCTTTCTCCGCCATTAGCACGACGTCTACAGTCATGCTCCGACGGAAAGGTGACGAAAGCTTCTCACTCGCTGCTTCAGATCAAAAATTTCCCCTGCACCTATTTCACACGGCAGTGAAAACATTTCAGCGGCTCCAAAAGGGCCAAGCCCATCTCAATATCCTATAGAGAACGGAGGAGCAGGGGGCAGGGGAGCATGAAGAGGGAAGAAGAGAATGAGGAGGGGGGGGGGGGGTTAGAGAAGGGTGGTTCTTCGCAGTGTTTGTCTATGCGGGATCACCTTGACATTGTTGGACAAAGTCCTCGCAAATACCCGTGATTATCGGCGTTCCTCTGAGGCGCCGGACCGACACCGCTCGACGAGGCTTAGACCGTCTCGTCATCACCGCATACTCGCAAGCGAGTGTTTGAATCTTCATTACCAGCACCACACACCGCCACTACCACTTACCACCAATGACTCCCCTACCCCCCCTTTCCCTTCCCCCTCCCCCTCCATCTCATGCTCTCGATCTCCTCACCCCCTCCTCATTCCCGTCCTAAACCACTTCTCCATTATCGTGCTTGCTTTTACAAAGGTTTATCCAGCGAATAAACCCCAACCTCTCTTCTACCAGGAGTAGAGAGTAGCTATGTACATCTCGGGATGCGGCGAGTCTCCCCCTCTCTGACTGGAGTGAGAAATTCTTCGCGCAATCCAGAGCTAGTCCGTCGAGGAGTGATGCCTGCGCCACCCTGGCGACGAGCCGGCGACGGCTTCCCTGGCCGGGCAGATGCGATTCGGTGTCATCTTTTGCGCGCTGAGCATTGCTGCCACGGCGCTGTTTACAGATTAGACATTGTTAGAGGGATGGAAAAGGGAGGACGGTATGGATGCTGAACGCATAGGTCTCTAGTGAGTAAAATAAAACAAAACAAGAACAAAAGCAAAAACGGAATCATAACTGACAAGTGTATACATACACATACACACACTCTCACACACTCACACACACACATTACCACGCCCCCCCCCAAAAAAAAAAGAAAGAAAGAAAACGTAATCAGATGATGAACACTGAGCAAATGTTGAAAAGCAAGAAAGCCTGAAATCCATGACTCATTGAAAAATGACGACAGGCCGTTTTTTTTTTTATTCATGCATCCACTGTTTTCTTTCTTTTTCTTTTCTGACTGGGGAAAACAGTTCTTTGTTTCTGTCATTGCAATACAATGGTCACATTGGGAATATTGGTATAATAATGATTATCATAATGACATTGATAATTAGAAGAATGATATCAAACTTCTACCTAAAAAAATGAAGGGTCAGGGAGCGATTTTAACACATGCCCGCTATCGCTCGAATCTAATCTCGAATCTACATTCCATGTAGGCCACCACTTTCACTGCATACAAGTATACATTATGTACAACTTGTCTATAGCACCACCAGGGGAAATGAAAAAGTGGTCGTTATTAGACATACGACCGCTACAGACAAGGTTTTGAACATGTTTTTTCTCTTTTTCTTTAGTCCGTATGCGGCAGGTGGCTGGTATGGACAGGTGGCCGTTAAGGCAGGTTTGACTGTCAATCTTACTACGATAATGTCACATGTCCGGTTACCCATTAGAAACACCTAGCTGATGTGGACTTGGGGCGCAGTGTCCTGCTCAAAAGCATAAGTGTCATGTCGGGACTCGAACCTCGGACTTCATATTGAAAGCACAGTGAGCAATCAACTATCCCATGACACCTGTGCTGACACTAATACCCAAATTTCTTATGATAAAAAGAAAAAAAAATCGACACCAACATATTAATAAAAAAAAAGGTTTCTGCCATGCAGGTGCTTGGCAATTTACTCTCTAACTTTCTGCGTTGTAAAGTTTTCTAAATTGACGAACACTGTGATATAAGGGATTGAGTTTTCACCTCATGCAATGACATCTCTGAGGGGTGCCTTTATACAAAGTATAACAAAACCATGCAAAAAGTACTAATACATGTACATAGTAATGAAAACTGGGTCAACACCTAAGCAGGAGAACATTTTTTGTTTTATTAGTGCCAAACTTCCCATTTTTAGGGGAAAAATTCTTCAGTGAGACAAGTTATGAGAGGGATGATCGCAATTCTTCGCAAGACAGCAGCGGTCTTTTTTTTTTTGATTTAATTTGATAAGTTGAACATTGCCTTTAAAAAAAATATTTTCATTTCAACATCAGGCAACGCAACAGACGAAAAATGTCATTATTCCATTCTGTGCAAGGAACTTTGGACAGTTTCTGCAACGAGTAGTTTTCTGTTCCAAATAGCACTTAACGTATATGGAGTTAATGTGCTTACATGTAAGCGTTGCTTGAGCTGTATGAGGATATGGGATAGCCGCGATAGAAGAGCTTCTAGCATGTCGTGTGTCCGTATTTTACCTGGTTGAAGTTGATATTAGAAGAGTAATCAATTTTAAAAACAAAGAAGGTACGCTTTTGAAGATTTTGTTTTTTGATGAACACGAGCACTGCATTATCCTAAAATCACTGAACTTGGAGCGACAGACACGAACAACTAATAAGACTGAGATGAAAACTTAAGCCATTGACTCCAACTCGTGGTAATTCACCATAGCCGTATCAACACAGCATAGCCGAAATCCCGACGGCAAAGACTTAATACTTCGGAAGGTGCGGGTTGGAGTTGGGGTTACGTTCGGTGAACATCTGGCTTTAAAATTTACGGTGACGAAAAGTGTGTGCCACCGAACCTGGACGCGTAACACTGAATCTGCGATTGTTTACCTGGCAATAAGTCAACCAACAAAATTCCTCAGCACTATGTATAATGACATGTCGGATAAAGCGAGAGAAGAAGACACAGACAGTTAAACATAAATAAATGCCGTCGGCAATATCGGGAGCGAAAAGGGCAACGTCATAGATGTAAGAAAGAAGAAGGATGATAATAACAATCTGTCATAATCGGGAAACACATGGATGTATACAGGGGCCAATGAGGGAGGGGCGTGGTCGGACGAAGGTGAAAGAGGGGAGCAAATTAGAACCCTTTGGACATGACAGGTTTGTAGGCTGTAGAGAGAAATAGAGTAAGAAGTACCTAATTTGTTCGCGGGCGGCTTTAATTGCACAACGGTGCTCGATGACAATCTGCCTTGCCTGTAGAAAGAAGCTCGCAAAACGATGAATGATTTGCGATAATTCCCTCGCTCTTAAAGATCATAGTATCGTGAGTATAGAGATGCGTTGACCTATCTTGTCACCATACTCAAGCATTAAATATTTGAGGGCAAAATCGAGGTTAATGATGCCATTCCTTCCTCACATTTATTCTTGTTTTCTGTCGAGCGTTTAGATAGTTATCTCCGCCTATTGTTATTTTCTTTTTCTAAGTGATTCATAATCTTGATTAATAAAAGTGTATCGCAGATGCTTCAAATTGAAAATTTGACAGCAATAAACGTTCATACAATGACTGCGTGCGTTACGCCAAATAGGAACAGGAAGATTAAATGTGTTCAGTATTCAATGGTTAAGATGGCATAAAAACTGCATGCGTGTATAGACGACAATGTCCCATGAAGATCAAGCAGTGTCGTGACAGCCACACATTTGTGATTTCAAATTATTTCTTCTTGATGATTTTTTTTTTTTTTTTTAGAAAGCTAACGATATAGCTAATTCAGGTGACCCTGTGTGGAAGAGTTCCAAATTCGGCTAATCAAAATCAATTCAATTCAATTCAATTCAATTCAATTCAATTCAATTCAATTCAATTCAATTCAATTCAATTCAATTTATTTCATATTTCTCAATGAAGGAATGTACATCAAATATAATAAAAACATAGTGAATCATAATATCCGGCTTGGATGTACAGTAGATTAATGTAAGCATGTAAAACATAGCGGTCAATCATCGTACGTTTGGTTCTATGTATAACGCTAAAATGGTTCGCTTCTGCACAGAATGGCAAAATCCATTAAAAAAGGGGTGTGTCAAAACTAATGACGCATTTTGTTCTTCGATCGAGATCACAATCATGTACTTTAAAGGAAAAACAACAAGAAGAAAATAAATGAAAAAAAAAAACCAGTTGCTATATGACATTCATGACGATATCAAATCACCATCTGCATTCTCTAGCAGGGAAGCGCACGGTATATACCCCGCGGAATGAATTCAAACTCGCCGCGAGCTCGCCGTGGTTACCCGAACGGAAATCCTGCACCATCCAACTCTGCAGGAAAGGAACGCATGCTGGCAATCCAACCGTGGATGTTGATCGGGGCAAGACTTTTTGTAGAAGCAAGGAGCTTAAGCTCCTCGGTAGAAGATGACAAGGATCCGCTCCGCGGAGCGAAGATGGTGCACATAAACAACATACACTAATCTACCGCGCTGTGTGGGTACAATGCGGGAAGAGGATAACATAAAAAAAAACATATATCATCAACATAATATCTGTCGGTATTAGTAATTTTTCAGTTCATTTCATTTTATTTCATTTCATTTCATTTCATTTCATTTCATTTATTTGTTTCCGTATCCAAATGATACAAAATAGTTATTGTCATTGTCATTATTGTCATTGCCTCTTATTATCATTCGATGATCTTCATTATCATTTCCATCATTGCTATCATTACCTGTTCAAGTTCAAGTTCAAGTTGATTTATTTCACTTCCAACAAACAAATAAGAAATACAAATAAACGCTCATATACACAGACGTCATGAAATCAGTACCACAATGCGATGAACAGAATGACATTGTACCTGTAGAAATCGATTATTATCGTTATCGATATAAATCATATTCTAATCATTTCGTCACCGTCACAATTATCTGTGTCATGACACAAGCCTGCTGCTAATGTCGATGATGCTGATCATCACATTCATATCTTCATAGGCATAACTTTCACTTTTATTCATACACTTATAAGTGACAAGAAAGCCTATACCTAAGATTATCAGTAGGGTAAATATGGGAGAAAGAGTCGATATTTTAGTCTTCTTACTTCCATCAAGAAAGTTTTTTTCCGCCATTTTGTAACTTATGTTTGGAATTGAAAGGAGATGGTTATATCCCCGATACATCTTATACGATTTGATTTGATTTATTCACAAAATGCACATACATACATTATACACAGAAATGCAAATAGTAAAAGCTACAAGCTTAGTAAGGAAGAACAATAACATAAGAGTACACCATCTGCTGTTATATGGAAGAAATCATTTTACTCTTAATATAAGCCCGCGAGATGGAACAAAAATCGGATAATATTTCCGACATGTCAGACTTGAGTCCCCGTATAATAAGCTCCGATATTCTTTCGTCTAGCTCTCAAAGTCGCATTGAAAAAGGCTCCAACTTTTTGTCGACTTTGTATGCATTTTGGTTAATTGAGGATAATAATACGGGAATAAAATACCGACCGCAGAATCTGAACATTGTTGTTTACCTCGACAACCCATTATCTCTTGGGAGAATCGCAACCTTGGGATTTTTTCCCATTTTTTTTTTTTAACCTGACATCTCAGAGTTGACCGTGAATATTTGGTTCTTCGGAAAAGGAGGATTAGAATTTCATCACATCCTTCAGTAAGTCATCGGAAACTAGGAAACACCAATTATGGATTGGTTCTCATGACAACACGAAGTCGCAGTACGTTCCATCCAGTTTGGTGACCGCCTTATTTGTTTTAATATTGTGGGGAGCGTGAGTGATTGTGAGTGTGTGTGTGTGTGTGCACGTTTTGCTTGTCTGTGTGTGTATATAGTAATGTGTGTGTGTTTTTGTGTGTGTGCGTGTGTGTGCTCATATCAGAAGGCGTTAATATTTCTGCCTGTCTGTCTGTTTGTGAAACACCGTATACATCTAGAGAAGAAGTCATCTGAACCTTGAATCATAAAAATACATTTTCACTACATCACAATCAGCTTTCTAATTCGTGTGTGATTTCTCGTTACTGGATGGGAAGAGCGTGACGTGAGGGGTTACCCCAGGTGAGACAGACATTATGGAGAAATTATTCAATGCATTCACGATCAGCTATAACGCTAACGATTTAATCGCATTTTCAGCGTGTTGCGCCGAGGACATGAGGCTCAACCAAGCTATTGTTTTCGATCGGCCCATCCTGACGGCGGCCGAAAATGGACCGACGCGCGAGCGCGCCTAATAACAGTTGATTCTCCTCAATATATCTAATTAGAATTGTTTGTGATCTTTTACCGGGAGGTTTCCTCATCAGCCAGACGTGTTGGCCGGAGTATCGGGTAAAACGTGACTCCGTCCCCACCGCGGTATTTTGAGCAGTTTTGTTTCTCCGTCACCTAGCTATTTTTCACTGACGACTTCGCCGCCGGTCTTTTGTTGTATGAATTTCACGTCTCTCTGGCGTCAGTGAGCCCCTGTGTTCGTTTCGGGGATCAGTCGCGTTTATTTGTGTAGGCTTTGCGATGGCTTACCAGTCTCTTCTTTATCATATTATGTTCCTGTATTCATTTTTGCTCTTCGAGGATATCCCATAGGGCGGGAACGAAGCGTCGTCGTCTGCAGGCACGCATCCTGGCCCCGGCGGCGCGATATGTTACGGTGACCCACGCGTAGACTTTGGTGTCGTTAGAGGCGCTCGCCACGTTTTCGGCGCCACATTTGTTAGGGTCTTGATCAGTCCAAATCAGTCCTCTACCGCAGAGAGAATAAGGTTGGATGAGGCGGCACGCTTTCAAGTTCATGAAATGAAAAAAAAAAAAATAGGGAAAGAGAGAAAGAACCTTAGCCTGAAAGGGAAGAAGGGTAGAAAATTGGAACACGGTACCCCGTGGTCGGCCGGGGTCGAGCTCGAGTGAAGGTTAGAGGCGCAAATGTTATTTGTGACGAGGAAAGTCGAGATCGCGTTGACAGACGTCAAATTAAGACGCGGATGACAGCAAGTCACAGGCCAAAGAGGACCGCAGGAAGACGTCCCCTCCCCCTTTTCACCTACATACACCTTTACAGGTCCCCTCCCCCTTCCCTTCCCGAGTACCTCACCCCCTCCCCCCCCACCCATGGGACGAACCCGTGAGACGGCATGAAAAACAAGAAGTTATGATAGAAAAAGAAAGGAAAACAATCATGCGTATTTGTTCATTGGACATTTCGTTTTGAAGAACACGACAGGAGGATGTAAATATTTCGTGCCTCTTGATGACAGGGGTATGGACCTATGGTGGCTTTGAAGAGACGTGTTACAGGAAAAAAAAAAATCAAGACAAAGCTAAGTAAAAGGTCTATATTCTCTCAGAGTAATAACAAAGAAGTATACTATGCCGTAGCCAGAAAACTCCTAGTCTTCGTGGTTATGCAAATGGACACAGGTGAATTGCAGCACAATACAGCTCTTGTTCTTTTGAATAACTTTCAGTAATCACACATATTTAGAAAGAATTACTCACTTTTCTTGATTGTAATGAGGGTCGAGGAATACAAAGTGAGGGAAAGTCGATTGTATCTTCATACAACTCTTTGCCAAACTCAATTTTATCGGACCATATAGCAACATTTTGCAAAACAAAAAAGTCACATTTTTCTTCATATAACTATTACAAGTCTAGACCGTGCAATGTCCTTTATCAGGGAACCAGTCAAGGAAGGCGCATGTTTTCATGGACGCCTTTTTCGTCAATTTTAACTTTTATTATGTAACTCATTCTGTGTTATACAGAGATCTTTACATGTATGCAGTCATCATCATCATAAAAAAAGTAGCAAATATCAAATCCAATGACCTGAACAATGATTTGGAGGCAGATTTCATAGCTGGAATGTAATGAATGAAATTGATCAGTGTTCCCCCATATCTTTTTATTCGTTTAAGATATTACAGAATACCCCCCCCCCCAAAAAAAAAAAAAAGAATACTCGTCGGCAAATCATCTGAAGGATTATAATTTGCAAGAAAGCATCCCAAGAGAGTAAGCGAGAAGGAAAAGGGAGGGGTAGGCCCCTATATTCAGGGATCTAAAATGAGAGAGATCAAGAAAGAGAGGGGAGAGAAAGAAAAATGCTGAAGCTATGTCGGCATCAAAAGAACTCCGTTTACAAATCAGCTCCCTTTTTCGGGTTAGAGTTGATGCGAGTGGTATGCCGTCACGGTTAATGTGAGTTGTCTAGATGACTTTCTTCTTTTTTTTTCGTAGTATACATTCCTTGCCAAAACTTTGATTAGGGGTCTGTTGGTCGGCAAACTTGGTTAGAGTCGTCTGCATAAAGTTGGCTAGGTACAGCCAATATTTATTGCTTTCATCAAGAAGAAAAAAGGAAGAAATTTTGAGATTGTAATGTTGTGTGTAATGTTCTATGATAAAGGAGAGTGGAAGACTGTAAATTTCCCGCAGTGAAAGGCGGAATCTGGGTCGAGTTGCATCGGTCGAGCTACCGAACCCCTTGTTTCAGAACCATCCAAATGCTGTATTCTCGAAAGTGGACAGACCAGTCAGTTTCAATACATTTTTATCTTCTTTTTCTTTTTCTTCTTCTTCTTCTTCTTCTTTTTCTTCTTCTCATTATTATTGCTATTATTGTCATTATCATTTCTTATTAATTGTTTTTATCATTATTGTTATTATTTTCATAATTGTTGGGGAGTGGAGGGGAAGATGGAGGGTTGATTTTTAACTTTATGCAGTGTAATAACGGCAAACAATCTTGCTGACGAAATTTGATTGTATTCGTTTCTAGTTAGAAATTTAAAGTGTTTGTATTGATGGTGATTGTTTTTCTATCGGCAACAGTTATATCACCTTAGTTATTGACATCATCAAAACACACAACAAACAAACAGACAAACAAACAGAAAAAAAAATGGGGCTGGAACATTTTAGCCATGTAGTAGCAAACTGACAAACATACATAGGGGCCTACATGTGCACACCATCGTCACATGCAAATAGACACCTCTTCAAACATGTCATCGAGAAAGAGGTCTTCAACCATTCGAACAAGGAGAATCCGTAGGATTTAAGCACGGAATAGAAACGAAAAGGAAAACACAAATAAAAGAGCTAAACAAATCACTCGATTTTAAAGAATGAAACATTATGTATAATTATCATTATGCATAAGAAGCACGCCAGCCCATCAATTTTCAATTGTTTGTGATGATTTACACAATTATGACAATGGGTAGATCATGATATTTTCATTAGGCATTCATTTATTTGTTATTCATTTATTTATTTATTTATTTATTTATTTATTTATTTATTTATTTATTTATTTATTTATTTATTTATTCATTCATTTATTCATTCATTCATTCATTCATTCATTCATTCATTCATTCATTCATTCATTCATTCATTCATTCATTCCGTCTTCTGCAGTCCAGTCCCATTCAGAGCCACAAAGGGACCCCTGCGTGAACATTACAAAGTGGGCACTATCAAAGTTAAAGGACAAGTTCACCTTCATAAACATAAGGATTGAGAAAATGCAACAATATTAGTAGAACACATCAGTGAAAGTTTGAGGAAAATTGCACAATCGATGCAAAAGTTATGAATTTTTTAAATTTTTGTGTTGGAACCGCTGGATGAGGAGACTGCTACAGCTTGTGAGTCATATGCGTACAACAGTATAAAGAAAATGTAAAAGAAAATTCAACAGATTTTCACTTTTTTGGCATAATAAAAGTGCACTTGACTTGCCTCTTTCTAAAGGCAGAGGGAATAATATTACCCATAACATTTGTCGGTAACGAGTCAGGGGAATGTGTACTTTTTCAAAAGATGGAATTTTGTGAAATTCTCTTTATATTTTCCTTATATTGTTGTACGCATGTGACATCTAAGTTATTCATACACTGCAGTAGTCTTCTCATCCAGCGGGTACTGCGCAAAAACTTCAAAAATTCATAACTTTTGAACGGATTGTCTGATTTTCCTCAAACTTTCAATGATGTGTTCTACTAATATTGCTACATTCTCTCAATCCTTATGTTTATGAAGGTGAACTTGTCCTTTAATGACCTTTATTTGCCCCATGCTGTTAAAATAGGCATTTATGAATTATTTTCATTTGATGTTTTATGAAAGAAACGAAATACATGACGTGATTGAAATTAAGTAGAACCTCGCTGAATAGATTAGATTGAATTGAAATGAAATGATATTATTCGGCTCTGGAAATAGGAAGGTTGTCATATTTCCATATTATGTCAGTCATGATCATACTCGTGAAGAAGGGAAAGGAATGGGGGTGGGGCCGTGACTGATCCATCACCCCGTGACCGAAGTCAACCCAGACTGAACTTGCTAGCAGATAATTCCAATCTATTTTGCCCCTAAAACAATTACTTCCCGTCCCGAGCTCACCAGATGTTATCGCAGGCTGCGCTGGCGATGTGTATAATGAACCCGACAATTACACGCGCCTTAGTCCCACACGTAATAAACGCCGTGATCCGGAAGATTTCTCTTGTTCCAATTTGCACGATGCGCTCGCGGGACTCCGGATCGTCACATCGCGGCGATCTTAATTGTAAAACCATCTCGACATGCCCCCCTTGGGGACTGAGGAAAAACTGCTACATGCAGTAACGCCGAGCATCCCAGACTAATATGATTAAAGTCATGACTGTCATTACAGGCGCTCTAATAGGTTGACGATTCAAGGATAATTGCACTGTTAGCATAGGCGCTTCGGGGTTCCATTGTAGTACTCTAAATAGGGATGAGCTTTTATACAGAGATCGGATGAATCTTTAACGCTACAATTTCACATCAAGAGATGTAGGCCCCTATGAATTTTCCAAGAGTTCGTCACTTTCATTTCTTCCTCTGCTGTAAGGCCATGGAATAGAGTTGGTAAGAAAAGAAATTGTATTTTGAGAAACTAACTTAGTTGTTGTTGTTGTTTTATTGGGTAAGATGTGCAAAATTGGCTTGAATAGTTATATCAAAAATAACAGCAGACAAAACTTAAGAACAAATTATTTAAATATTTTCTAGAGCTGCATCCCAGTATAAATTTTGGTTGTAGAACTAAATGCCATTTGTTTGTTCTCCTTTTTTTATTATTAAAGATTACAGAAATAGAAATATCAAAATATTTTTCTTCTTAGTGATAGCGGTAGGGTACTTAACCTAAACGACTTGATTATCAATAATACGTCACATATTACTATCAAATTCTATATCATTATTGATACATTGAGTCAATAAGTCAATAAAATCTTATTGAAAATCTTATACAAAGGCTATCCAAGTCGGTTTTCTAATATATTAATCCAGGTCCGTTTTTCTAATAGTCCTGTCAATGAGTATTCTCATAATCAGACTTCAAGACATGGAATCCATGCAGTTTACATGCACCTGTTGTTATCCTTCATGAGAAAGTTTTGGTCACGCTTTTTGGTCGTGAAGAACGACTATTCTTTTGAGGTTTCGCATAAAGTTCGATTTTGATAGCAAACTGTCAATTCAGACTCTATCATCCATGTTGGTTGAAATAGGCGTGGCCAATTCTGTACCCATCGCATGAGCCAGTTTAATCAAGTTTTCAAGTTTATGGAAATGTTTCCTTGATCAGAGGACGCAGGGACAAGCTTCAGTCAATTTAGTTTGTGGAAATCCATGGTATCGCAAAAAAAGCTCCTACAACAAATTTTATATAATAGATTTCTCATTTTCATATTGAAAACCCAAATGATGATGATATTTTCAACCTAAAAGTCTCTTGGTGACGATACAGACAGGCAATATACAGGTCGCAACACAGTGTATAGTACGGTTGGGTCTCCGCCAAAGTGTCGGCTTAGCTTGCAGTGCAACCCGTGGGGTAACGGCGTAATATATAGGTCACGTTGTCAAGCGGACCTGTTTACTAACACTAAATTATTGAATATCTTCAATATCCGTATATTTGTAACAAGGGTTGCTCCTAAAAATATGGCCGAGGCTAATTGCCTGATTGCACGAACAACTGTAAAACGCTCTCAAAATTAGCTCATTTCAAGCGCTGTTATCGAGCGGATCGTAATAACTGTTACGTGGATATCCTGGGTAACTTGTTATGAATATCTCCTAGGATGAATAGTACTATCCATAGATTTGATTGCATCAGCAGTGAACCAGCTCATTTTAGAATATTTTAAAGTTTATGATCGTATACTGTTGATTACCAGATGGTTCATAGCACGTGTTTTGAACTAGTCACTGCAACCAAGTGTTCTAAGAGTGATTTCGTTTCGCATCACCATTTCCACAAAAGCTTTTTGCATCAACATTAAGTTATAAAATTTTGCATAGTGTGATCTTGATTTGTTTGTTGTTGTCGTTTTCCTTGAATGCCGATCGTTGCTTCTCTGGTAAATGTTCTGTGCAATTTTGTACGTGAATTTCGGGCCTTTGCTGTATAATCGTATTGATATCATCGTCAATGAAACGCCTTTCCTTAAAGAAAAAATAAAAGAAAAAAAAAGCCCACACAAACAAACCGCGACGATTTACGCTAGTTGGACTGAATTCCATGGTTTTACTGATATTGCTGTGGTTGAGCTTGAAGTCAAAAGGTGCGTTTTAGAGTTGCGCTGAGCATGATATAGACTTGAAAACTCCTTGTTTAAGGTCCATTGCCGCCTCACCTAACGACCGGAAGGCCGAACCCACTCCAAGCGGACGGATGCGGCGCCAAGCGATGCGAAGGAGCCGGTGGAATCTCTCAGCGTCCGAGAGATGCTCCAGTTAAGCGAAGGAGCCATGGAGGAGGAAGAACCCACGGAGCAAGACAACAATAACACGGAGCTGTCACGAAAGCTGGAAGGACGGACAGAGAGACGTTTTTTGTGTCATTTCATTTTCTTTTGGCTTTCTTGCTTTTTTTTCGAAAATGGAGGGATTCAACGGGATGAAAACACAGTAAACAAAATCTAATGGTAAACATATCGACTATACTAGTAGTTATACCAGCGAAGAGGATCTATTGACATTGTCACTGTGAGGCATCCACCCGGTGTCCACCGGACCGGTGTTGGCTGGCCGCATCTTCGACGTCCCGAGACACGCTATAAGCAAGCTGTGGAAAGTGATATGTGCACACATGAGGACTTTGGGAGGAAGGTCTATATATTCTGGTATCTAGATTTCATCTAAAGGTCCTCTGCAGCAGGAAAAGAACGCACATTCATTTTCTACGTGTTCGCAATGTTTTTTTTTCTCTTAATGTAGGCCTAATTATATATTATACATGATCATGATGATGAAGATGTATGCTTCAAATTCAATTTTATAGCACCGGAATAAATGACGAAATTCTTAAATCCCTATGTTTCCTCGCGGTTTTCTAATCCAAAAATCCTCTTGGTATATCATGACACTATAAGCAGATAAGTTATATATGGCATTGTCAGTGTTTGTCGTTTAAAGATACAGTGTTATGCCCCAAAAAAAAAAAAGCAAATCAAAACATTGGAGCCACCTTATCATTGCTTCTATAATAGCGTGCTGTTCATATTGAGGTTATATAATGAAAAAAAAAAATATTGAAAAAAAAGACCCGCGATTCATCCAGGGTGACACTTACAAAAACATTTAAGGTGACCATAATACCTTCGTATACTCACTATACCGTTTTTACAGCTATCATAATAGAGACCTGTAATCTTGTCTCACAATAATAAGCGTACATAATCTTCTTCTCTCTCCAAGTCGAATAGAACAAAAACGAACAGCAAGAAATCCCAAAGTTAATGAAGACCCTTAACAATGACAATGATTATAATAAATGTTGAAGATCATGATGATGTTATATAGGAGAATCTGATGAAGGTGGTACACTCTTAGAAAAAAAGGTTCTTTCGAGCACCATTAAATGGTTCTCAGCACTGTCACAATAGCGACACCCTTTTAGGTGCTCGTGAGAACCTTTTTTAAATGGTGCTTGTCGGCACCTTTTGCAAAAGGTGCCCATTAGAACCTTTTTCCCGATGAAATGGTGCTCGTGAGTACCATTTAAAAGGTGCCCATGGGCACCTTTTTGACTAAAGATGGGCACCTTTTTGACTCTTTTCAAAAGGTGCTCATGGGAACCATTTCATTGGAAAAGGTTCTAATGGGCACCAATGTTAAAAGGTGCTGACAGGCACCATTTAAAAAAGGTTCTCACAGGCTCCAAAAAAGGTGTCGCTATTGTGACAGTGCTGAGAACCATTTAATGGTGCTCAAAAGAACCTTTTTCTTTTTTCTTAGAATGTAGTATGTGAATTGATGTCTGTGTATTTTTGGTGTGTTTCACATGCAGTGCTGGTAAGGTGCTTCACTGGCACCATTCTTAAAGGTACATTACCTATCTGCATTAAAAATGTGCATCACAAACTCATTTGAAATGAAATGAATTCATCTGAATTTCATCTCATCAGTCAAACATACGTTCAAAACATGTATACACGTATTAGCAATACATTAGCATGTCATACATTATCATTGACACTGGAAAAAAAAAAGAGCAAGGATAACACACCCATGCACACGCAGTGATACAAGCATGAATACATGTACATGACATTCACCAACATTTTTTTCATGAAACATTACTCAATAACTGAAAACCATTGAAATTTGCTCTTTCACAAATTCGCAGAAATGTATTTATTCACTTTAACTTTTACAGTCTAAAGGTGAGGTTTGTATTTTTCATGTTATAATCTGTCAAATATTCTTAACAAAATATTTTCATTTGTTCACTAATTTTTTTTTTTCACAATATTTGTCATTTGTGTACCGAGCAGTTCTTGAAACACCATCACACATCTCTGTACAGATGATATGAAATAGCAAGAGGTGCATCAGGCTTTTGAAATACATAACAAAATTTCTAATTCTCTGTGAAACAATTCCTGCATGGATGAGATACAGTAATTGTGTCAGTCTTAAGATAGGCAGAAGTCAAGTACATTACTTAAGTAGTATGAGGAACTTTCTCCACATAGTTGCTAGTTTTTTCGGTGTTGTTGTTGTTTTTTTTCTTTTGAAGCATATTTGTCCTAAAAGCAACTACAAAGGGCAGGAAAACAATTCCATTAAACAGGACCTTTGGTATTGTCACAGAAAACATACATTATATTGCTGGTATGATACTTGGGATAGGATAAGCTTTACACTTCTTCACATTCATAACGTCGAGTACTTGAATTAACTTATCTTTGTTTGTATACGAGTGACCTTTTTTTTTTGTCGTTGTTCTGCAATTTGAAAGCACCATAGACACATCTATACAACTGCAAATACAAGAAGAGTATCAATTCAGGTTAATCATGACTTCTGACAATTTACAGCATGTCCTACGAAAACACACACACACTCACACACACAAAGAAAAGAACACATTGTTTTATAATGTGAAGGATAATACGAATCCCAAGGGGAAAAGAGCTAGGATACCACACCCACACAGTTTCACAAGCATGAATGAACAAAATTCCTCAACCATGATCTAAAATATATAACATTGGGAATCAATAAAAATTTACACTTTTTTTTTAAAGCAGAGCAACAAATTCATTAGAGCACTATACAATGCAGGCCTAAAGCTGAGGTTTCAATTTGCTGTCCTATAACCGTCCTATGACAATATTATGTTGTTAGCATTTGTCATTTTGTTCACCAAATTTGCCAAGTCTTTTAAACACCACCACCATGTACATGTACACTTTGTATTTCTGCAAAAGCAATATAAACTGGTGACAAGAGGTGGATCAGTACTTTGAAATAAATTACATAATCTTCAATTCTCTACGCAATGCGTAATTCCTGCGTGGGTATAAATGCAATAATTTTTACCAGTCTAGGTGCAAACTTTAAAAGTGTGCAGAAATCGACCACACAATGACAGGAGAAGTACATGTATAAAGAGCATTTTCCGTTGTGCTTTTAAAGTTTAGAACTACGAATGACTCCACTTCTCAGATTGGCATCTGGTCTGATCTCATTACGTCTACCCCCCCCCCCCCCCCCCCCATACAGTTGATTCAAAGCTGTTAAATGCAAATTATAGTGAAACATTATCACTGGTACATTGTAAGTTGCAAATACTGTATTGGGATCATAACAAAACATATGTGACCCTCCATCACACAAACCAACAAAAAGTCGCCTGACATGAATATTTGGTTGACGGCAGATTCTGAAAGAGCAGCTATAAAATACACTATATAAGTCAATGCAAACGGACTTACCTACCCTATCTACATATTTCTCAAAGGTTTTCTCTGGCAGCATCAGTGTTTTTTCTTTGACTCAGCTCATTCTTGGCTAGCGTAGGTTTCTGGTCGATGCTGTCAACGGGCTATCGGGCTATAAAATTGTCATTCTGATCGATGTATTCTTTTGGTCACCCAGCTCATTCTTGACTAGCCCAGGGTTCTGTTTGATGCTGTCAACGAGCTATCACGGGCTGTCATTCTGATCGATGTATTGTCTTAGCCACACAGCTCATTCTCGACTTGCCCAGGGTTCTGGCTGATGCTGTAAATGGGCTATCCCAGGCTCTTATTCTGATCGATGACGATTGTG
This sequence comes from Diadema antillarum, assembly GCF_040938485.1. Taxonomy (NCBI): domain Eukaryota; kingdom Metazoa; phylum Echinodermata; class Echinoidea; order Diadematoida; family Diadematidae; genus Diadema; species Diadema antillarum. Next base: position 1,921,158 of record NW_027271426.1, read on the forward strand.
GCCGCCCAGCTCATTCTTGGCTAGTGTTAAGCCTACGGTTCTGGCCGATGTTGTCAACGGTCTGTCACGGGCTGCCTCTCTGATCAATGTAGAGTCTACCTTTTTCCCTAATTCCGCACCAGCGACCCAAACATGTACGTTCTGCTTCATCGTCCCGGCCGGAGTTACTTGTTCCCTGGTTTCTGTGCATGTCGGTGTGTCCACTTCCCTGACATGTGAATTGAAAGATACAATAGACCTACACCGCGTTAATAAAACAAAGTCATTGCTATAATTCGATAAACAGAACACGGCATTACATAACGTGACTCCTTACTTAGAACAAGCCTGAAAACATACTGAAGAGATTTTGACCTAACAGTTTACATAGGCCTACTGGCTGGGCTGTAGACAGACCTCTATTGGCTCTCTAACGTTAACACTGACAGTTATAACTTATAGAACAAATTTCCTTATTGCATGTACCGGTATAGACCTTACCCCGAAGCGCTCCTTGTACACAGTTATCTTCGCGTTCGGGCTGTGTTTCGGAGTTAGTAGCAGTTAGACTCTATTTTCGATAGGCATTTTATAAACGTTACATGCAGGCCTAGCTAAGTAAGTTAGCCCGGCCCAGTCGCTGTAAAAACGTGACAGCCATGGCCATGCTCCGGCCCCGCACGGCTTCTGTTTGGGCTAGCCCATGGCATGGGTCATTGCTATGCTAAATTTCTAATTGTAAAGTGTTAGGCCTAACATGCATGTTATCGTTAGATCTGGATCTACTGTACCTGGTAGTAAACATTACACAAGATAGCAGCTTCGATCAAATTAACATTAGGATCTAGCTAACCGTTAGGTTAATCACTGACTGAAAACGAAAACTGAGTGATGAATCTAACTTGATTTTGTACCAACGAGATAAATCACATTAAAACTAAAAATCTTACCTTATATTCTCCTAAATTGTGATGACTGCCATGGCGAAAATGGAATTGACAGTGACACGTTTCCAGTCCACTTTGACAAAATTAATGTCTAACGTTACCGGATGCCGTTCGTTATATGGGTGTGATACTGGTGATGCATAGAGACCTACAGTGTGTGTAAAGTGTGTACTTAATTAGCCGTCTGCTGTGCTGCTACATGCGCATATGCATGGTATTGCATTGGCACTCTCCTGCCGCTGTGGTGGTAGGTTTGCATAGGCGCAGGCAGGCAGCACAGGGCTACATATAGCCGCGGCGCCTGCCGCGGCGGTTCCTACAGTGCAGTACTTGTACAACCTGTATGTGTACGTTTACGCGTACGCATATCTGATCGAGCGCTAAAATTGGATGGTGGCAGCTGTCAGTTGGCACGCAGCCAAGAGAAGTCATTAGTCTACGATAAAAACAATATGTACCTTTTGTTATCACAGCAGTAGAAACATATACAATATTTTTGTACCAATACCACAGTTTTGGTGATTCTTACATCTGGCATTCGAATATACAGCAAGGGGAAAAATGAAAGTGGACCTAAAGATATTGTATGACCTGCAAGAGTACCACAAATAACACTCGGGGACTGGGTCGCATACTAACAAATGGTGACGAACGGAACCATTTCGATTGGGAACCATTTAAAGGTGCTCATCGGAACCATTTTGCGAGAACCATCTGATGAGAACCATTTTGGAGCCGACGAGAACCATTTGAGAACCTTTTTTTCTTAGAGTGTAGTTGCGTTAAACATGTTGAAGACGCGGGTGATAATATTGTTGAGAAGATAGGGGATAGAGCATATTTCAAATTTATTTCTTTTTACCTTTCTGTTATGTGCATCGATGACTGCTGCTCCAACCATTTTCCATGCAGATTAATTATTATAAATTACACAAGCAATTCATGGTTTGGTATCCATATCAAGGCGTAATGCACTATATATGAAAAACACACCATCTTCATCGCTTTTTCATCACCCCCATGAATACACATGGAGCTAGAGGTGGTATGAGATTACAGACTTGAAAGCTACAAAGGAAACTCACTAGATTTGTTATTCTTTTTTTCTTATACAGTATTATTTATACAATTCTTAAATATGAAGTTTTTCGCTAAAATCATTAAGGTTTTAGACACTTCCTTATAATTTCCTGTAGATCCTCATCATCATTTTCTGTGTCACTACAACGCCACTCTGCCCTCTTGCAAAGCTGCCGTGTGCAAGAGATGATGAACGTAACGACGGTTTCTATGACAACATCCGCAATGAAAGAGGATGATCACGGGCATGATGGATGAGGGGACAGCGACACACTGACACTGGTGCTCGTCATGGTCATGGAGCTATTCGATGGGCGGGGCTGCCACTTCGGTACTGGTGGTTTACCCGGTGACAATCCTAACGACGAAGGATGATAATGGTGATGTGGTGGTAACAGTGGTTTTGCTGGTGCTTAATGTGAGGATGATGATGATTCTGTGATCATGTTGGTGAATGCTAGGATTTGAGGATGGTGAATTACTTGGGGGATGTCGCAATGATTGTTTTCTTTAAAAAAGAAAGATATAATTTATACTAATATCGACATTTTAAACTGGTCAGAGAAATTTTGAAAGGAGGACACAGCTGCGCACACGATAACACATAATTCAATATCCAAACGGAGGAATCCAATTGGGAAATATTGCCGGATGTATTTTGGTGTATGGATATTTTAGTGACGGTGAAGCAAGTGTATATGTATGTTTGAAATGAAAATGCTCAAAGACCATCTACATTATTTGGATGCCAACTGATGAACAAACAAAAGAAAACGAAACTGACACTCAGAGGTTAAGACGAGATCAATGACAGAATGAATTCCCAAATTTAAAGCGAAATGAGGAAAGTCTATAGCTTGTATAGAGAAATAGGGTTGTTTGTTTGTTTTTGTTGTTGTTTTATCAGCTATGTTGCTTCACAGAACTTATGTACGACATTAATTTGGTATACCGCTAGAATACAAGTAAATTCAATTTAATTGGTCTCCCCTTCAATCTTTCTGCCATTCTTTCTGTTTTATTCTGATGTATAGATAAACAGAATGAGTGTGACCGATTACAGCTAGCGCGATATTTCGGAGAATGCAAGCGCCTCGTTTATGATGTAAGAAAAAAGAGTACACGGGATTTCAAATTTACATCTTATGTGGCAATCACATGGAAAATAGAAGAAGAAGAAGGAAGAGATAAACCCGTTGTAAAACCCTGTGCAATGGATCTGTATAAGGAAAACTATCTAAGCCGCCAAAAGCGACATCGTTTTCGTCCTGAAGTCTCGTATATGTTTTTTGTTTCATTATTTTGTTCTTTTTCGCACAGTTCCTTTTCTTGTTATCAGCAAATCAAATCTCGCTGGGTTTCCCTCCCTCCGGAAAACACATCATTCGCGACGCGATGAGAAATCGGAAGTTTAATTGTTCCACCTGGATGACGTCATTGCAGAAATTAACCACAGCTCCCCCTCGAAAGAACATGATAAGGAACATGATTTGTAATCAGGAGCAGACGATGCTCTCTGCCCGCCTTGCTGCTCTAGTTTCCGTTCCGTCAATCAATTTTACTTCCCCGAGACTGCCGCGTAAAAGCTTATTCCTGGCGATATCATCCCCTCTTGTTGTTGTTTTGTGTGAGGACTTTTCTTGGTGGTTACATGCAATGGAATTTGAAATAATTCAAACAGTAAATGACATGAATAAATTGGAGCAGAGAGAATTAAAGACGGGAGTATTATATAGGTGAGCTCGCCGGGAGTCATTCGTCAGAGTGGAACTCTACGCGATTTAACAGCAGCTGCGTGATTGCACGAAGATGGAGCGGGCAGCCAAGTCAAAGCTAGGCGGGACTGCCCCGCCTATATACGAAAGCGTGAGGACTCAGCTTGTCACCTCACCTGAAGAGTGTACGGGCTGGCAGTTCGATTTTCAATAGTTATAACGCTTTCTTGCTTTAACAAGGCCTGCTCTCTCGCACCTGCCGCTCGGCTGCTGAGCTTCGTATATAGAGAGGGCTGAGTAACGCCGGATGCGTCGGGCATGGCCGGGTGGGAAGAGGGGGGACCGGGAGAGAGTACATCAGGTCTTGAGATTTCCCGCGAGTTTTGGGCGAGAAACTGGATCGGAAATGTGACGAAATCATCGCCCGAGGGCTGTGGAGAATATGACACGGGTTATCAAATATCTGTGAGGGCATCCAAGGGTCTAGAATCTTCCTCTGTCTGCTATATTCATGTGTTGTTGTTGTGTTTTGTCTTAAATCTTCAAATCTTTCAGGATTACTGACGATGTGACAGTCTGACATGCTTTCGTGACATCGTTTCATGTATGTTCTCGACTGAACATTTGAACATAATACTATTTTTGTTATCATTCGGTCTAGGCGATATGTTCATGTCATTACGTTCCAATAGTGCCCGAATATAGATCAGTCAAAATTATACAAACTTATTAACGATTCTATAGGTTCGAGTTGTTCTGTTTTCTTGCCGACTTTCACTATTCTAGTAGGCCCTAAAATGTTCCCTTACCCTCCCCTCCTGCGCATCTTCATTCAGAGCTGTCTATATCTATCTATCTGTACATATCTATCTATCTATCTATCTATCTATCTATCTATCTATCTATCTATCTATTTTTCTATCTATCTATCTATCTATCTATCTATCTATCTATCTATCTATCTATCTATCTATTTTTCTATCTATCTTTCTATCTATCTGTCTATCTTTCTATCTATCTCTATTTATTTATTCATCTTATATCTATCTATCTATCTATCTATCTATCTATCTATCTATCTATCTATCTATCTATCTATCAATGTATCTGTCTGTCTGCCTATCTTTTTATATACATCCATAATTATTCATACATGTGCATACATGCATGCATGCATACATAATTATACATACAAACACACACACATGCACGTTGAACTCTCCAGCCACCTCACTGTATACACAGGAATCTCCTTCCCGTAAGGATTAGATGTAATATGAAGGATTATGAAGGGAATAAACACGGAGCGAGGAAATAAAGATGAAATCATATCAACAAAATAGGCCTAAACGACATCAAAAGGCTCTTGAGCAAGACAATCGCACTGGCATGGTGAAGCGATAGTAATACACACGCACACACAGACACACACAGACACACACACACACAGAGTTTCAGTTTTTGGTTTTCTGTTCTGTGTGTTTATTACAGATAATGACTTACTATCATTACACACCCCCGTCATTGTATATTGTACAATAAATGCTGTATTCTTCGCATGTATGTCCTACGTGTATTATCCTGTGCACGATTATCTGTGCACAAATTATACTTTTATTTCCTTCAAGATTTAATTTGCCTGTCGCTTTTTATGCTCATTTATTTGTCAATGTCATGTGGATTGATAATACATATATCTCCTCTTCAACACAAATAGTTACTGGACAAAAAAGTATATTTATGATTCTTATCAATAATTATCATAATGTAAAAAAACAAGTACATGGACATCTCCGCGATTTCAGATTTGAAAGAAAGTGGGGTGATCATGTTACTCGGTACTCTCGATTATAATGAACTATGATTCAATTTGAAATTCTTCGTGATTACTCTAAAGTTTCTGGAGGTTCTGATTAATGTCATCTTGTATACCCTCTTCCCTCCCCCTCTCCTCCTTTCTTTTTCTTCTTTTTGTCGCCGAGTCTCTCTGTCTCCCTTGCCTCCTTCCATTTTATATTCTGTTATCTTTGTTTTTTTCTCTTTTCTTTTTATAATTATTCATGACATACACACAGACACAGTAACACACACACACGCACACACACATACACACTTTCTCACATATACATACACACAGACACATTGTGGCACATTGATAGTTTGTCGGAATGCAACCTCGTGATGCGATACATACATGACGGCATGGATGATTGGTGTGCACTCTACTGGGTCTAATGCTTAAGTACATTGAACCCACGTGAACGTGCTGCCCCATGCAGAAAGCGAGAAGAGGAGATATCGGGAAGGGTGAATTGGGGAGAGGTAGGTTGGGGGGGGGGGGGGGGGTAGCAGACATCCAGAACGTGACACGACAAATTGCATTATTGAAGTCATTCGGTTGATATCTAACGCGTTTATGAATCGGTTTTGGCTAATTTGTGTTGTCTGTTACACTTAGTTCATTGTCCCTCAAAAATTTGCCCGACATCTTCGAACTCTCAAATACGGTCGCAGTGCATGCCACGTGGATGATATTTCACAAACTTGAAAAAGATGGACAAGTTCATTCGTTTGTTGCGTCATGAAATTGTTGACATTTTGTCATACATGGCCAAACTTCAAATTGGTAATTAAGTCAAACAAGAGGTCGAGACATGACGTAATCAAGCGCGGAATCAGGATGCTTTAGGCAATACAACTATTATTTCCTTTTCCCGCTAAACATTCCCGTCATTCATTCATTCCCGCCGATCATCAATCTGTTGCTCTCATCAGAGATTAACCCGTTCTGTGCCAGGAACTTTGGACAGTGTGTCCAACACTATGGGGGATTACCGTCACGGTGCCAATTGTCGCTCAAAGTACACAAAGGGTTAAACTGGCTGAAGCATAAATGAATTTCGCTGTTGTCCCTCTCAAAACCAGTAAACATTCAGATTCTATCGACAATGCAATTTAGGCATAAACAGTTGGCATTGTCGTTGATAGAGTTACACTACAATAGGACGGCTTGACTTGTGAGTGACGGAATTTTCGTGCTTCGGTCAAGTCATCAATGAAACCGCAGGCTGCTGATGGGGTGGGGGAGGGGGGGGGGGGGTAATTGCCCGTCTCTGTAACGTATCCCGGGAATTTTAATCAAATTAACACCAATGAACGTGTATGACAGGAAGTGCAGTACGCGAGGAAATGGAATAACGGTACGACACGTCCTGACTGCAATTAAGGGTCACTTAGGTCACATATAATCTTGTATGAATTGCACTTGTCGGGGTCAATGACCTCTAATCGCTTACCACTCGTGTAAATGACCTCTCGACCTCTTTTTTTCTCTTTTTTTTTGTTACAGGTGCATAATTTTGCCATTTCTAGTGTAACCTTTCACCTCTACTTTCTTATGCAGGATTGCTAGAAAGATCAGCGTGAGACTACGACGAAGAAGTGGTGATGTATTGCACATTGCCGTCAGAAAAGGGTGAAAAAATCGTGGGATATACTTTCATCGCGATAGTGGGGAAAAGTGTAAGCTGGTGGATATTTCGTAATTATTTGTAACCTAATTATGGTCGTATAATCAATGGTACGCGATTCTGCGAGGATCTGCGAGCGTGACGAAGCAAGCTGGGTTAAACTTCACGTCGCGTTTATCTTTCAGGAGCGTGCGCATACAGTGGGCCCAGATAAAAACAGACGGTAATCTGCCGAGTGATCCTAATCCAAACGATGTTTTATTCAATTACAGCGGGAAACAAGCATGACATCAGTTTATCATATAGAGTCACTGGAGTAAGTCTAAATTGTGTACTTTGGATCCATACTCTCTATTTTGTTTCTTGCGAAAGGCAAAATCAAATCACAAGAACTCTGCAGCCTTAATTCTCTTGCGTTGTTTGACCATACTCCCTGCTAGCCTTTGGATATTTACTGTTTTTCAATAGCCATCACTCATTGTGAGTCTCGTTTTCGTTTTGCCTCCATTTCACTAAGTTGTTCACATCTTCTTTGGCTCTAATGCCGATACTCCCTTCTTCTCTCTCAAAAGTATGTCCCTTTGTCAGTTTGTTCACGCTGGAAAGTCCAGTACAACAGATAGAGTACTGCAGTGTAAGGAGAATTTTCATTGCATTGCTGAAGAAAAGGAACAGAATGAGAACCAAAAAAAAAAAAAAAAAAAAGATGATAAAAAACCCCAGCAAGATCTTGTCTGCAAGCTTTGTCACATGGATTTATATACATTACGTCTGCATAAATTCGTGCTACAAACGTAAAATTGATAAGTAAATGAATAAAAGCCTCTTTTTACCCATTTATGTGCTATCCTGCTCTGTAAGCCCGATTATTTCCTTCTTTCAGGCAGTCTGTGCCGAAAGTAATTCCGCAAATCAGAAGAATACACTTATTGCATTTTTCTATTTCAGATTAAAACCTTCTTCCTTTACTCAGTATCAAGCACGCAACATCGTAAGTCCGTTAAGGTAATAACTGGCAAATAATGATAATATTATTCCTAACGTGCAATGTGCGGAAAATTATGCCACGCAAGGCTCGTGGGAAGGACGGTCTGCGTCTTCGTAAATACGCACTGTGCACCTGCAACAATGTCGCGTGGATAACACAAGAGGGCGGCAGAGCTTTTATTTTCATCTCATTATTCTGATTGCCTCGGCAGCTCTTTACTGTCCACAGAACAGGTTTAGATCAATCCTTTGTTGTCGAAATACACGAGTAGTATGATAGTGTGTGTTGTGTGTACGCGTGATCGTTTCTTTCTCTCCCTCTCTCTCTCTCTTCCTCACTCTCCCCTTTCTCTACCACCTCTTTTTCTTTCTTACTCTTGAGTCACCAGGGCAGGCGGAGCGTTTTCAAAAGTGGGGGGGGGGGGGGGGGGGGGGGGGGCACTTCCAGGCTTCATGAGCTAACAGTAACAAGCAAAAAAAAAAAAAAAAAGGCGTTCAGCGCAACTTCTGGTGCCACTTCCGGGTTTCTTCAGCCGACAAGCAACAACAACAACAACAACAACAACAAAAAAAAAGGTCTTCAGTGCAAAAACATAACCTTACCATGCTCACACTTCAAGGTCTCTATTTTTTTCTAGTGCCACTTACAAAAAAAAAAGGGTGGCCCCAAAGTGGTGACACCTTATGTATTCCTTTGTATGGTGCAAAAAAAGTGTGGGGAGGGGGGGGGGGGGGGGCTCGGCCCCCCTCCCCCCTCAAGCATTTCTGGATATATAGTGCCATTCCACCCCATGAATGAGTTTGACTTCCATAATCAGAATATCCTCACACCAATGAGTAGAAGTTTCATCCGAATTGAACATGAAATTTATGCAAGTTTTCATGGAGCAGTATTATTGGTCCCAAAAACATTATGCTAGTGAGATGAAGTGTTGATATCAAATGTTCTATGACTTCTTACATATAAGTATAATAATTAAAAAACAAAAACAAAACCAGTTCTTTAGACTTTGTTTTTTAAATTAATTTTTTTTATTTTATTTTTTTGCGCCATGAGGTAGCAACTACATCCCATTCCCTCTATGAAGCTATTTCACCTTTGGCACATACAACGTAGAGGGCAAATAAAGAGTTAAAATTGTGTAAGTTTAATCACTTCACGACTGACTTTGATGAAACTTGCTGTTTGTATTTATGATAATAATGGTAAAACGAGAGACTGCTCCATACAGAGGTGTTTCCATGAGTACATAATAGGTATATAAATAATTATATTCTCTCTCTCCTTTTTTTTCTGGTATATAAACTGATGTACCATAGTGATATGCACAAAAAAAAATGTACAATATTGTATTTGTCTAATCTGGCAAATAGGCTGTGAAGTTAAGATATTTCACTGATGGAACAAAAATTACAATGCATACAATGTATGCCCAAAGAACATCAGTCACATGATTTTATTCAGCGGCAACACACACACACACACACATTTCAGAATATTCTTCAGTGGTCTTTCAGTGTCACAGACTAGGAAAAGAACAAAAAAGGATACAATCAAGAAAATTCGGATCAAGGCATATTATATATATTTAAATATATGCATTTATATGATTTACATTCAATCTACCAACTTATCTTTTCAATTGATATGCAGTCGAGTACACTTTAGCTTTTGGTTCATGTACTGAAGGAGAGGTACTCAGTGCCAAAACTTTTGGGACTGGGAAGAACTAAATCACATTCAATATTGCTTTCAGTCTTTCTCTCTCATTTAACAACTGGACTACAGCACACCATGAAAACCAGTGTCCACTCCATACAACATACAGGTTTGTACCTCTCACCAGAGAATGGTAAACAACAGCAATGTTGTGTATAGAATGACAGATGTATGGCTGCATAGAAAGATGTTTTCTTTGTTTGAAAAGAGCTTATTTTAGAAGCAAGTTTCTAGCACTGACTTCCAGTTCATATCCATGCAGTGAAATGATACACAGTTGAAAACCTGTGCACCCAAATGGCACTTCGTAAAAGGTGATGGTGCATGAGGTATCAAAGGAGTGCTTCTGGTATATCTTCAGCATGTCCAATGACAACTGCCGTAGAAAACCCTCCGGACGGTCTCTTGTTCTTATGTTGGAATACAAACTAAAGACACAATATGAGAAAAGGCAGGTAGGTGAAAAAAAAAAGCATGCATGTCATTATTGTGTAAATCTAGCGATTTGACTGAAAGACTGTTATGGATGGAGTGAGCGAAAAAAAAAAGAGAGGCAAAATCAAAGAAGAAGGGCATCGTCTTATGAGTGACCCTCCAGGAAAATGAGTTCAAGTTCTTCAAAGCCTGCCTTTACGGAACGATGCTGATGATGATGATGAGTGCATGCATCTTTATCTCTTTCCCTTCTTCCCCTTTTTCCCCTTTTTGCCCTTCTTCTTGGACTTGAGCGCCTTGCGGCACTTGTAGGAGCGCCAGAAGGACTGGACGATGGTGGCGGCTTTGATCATCATGGCCAGCTCCCGCTCCTCGCGCTCCTTCTTCTCGCGGGCAATGCGGCGCTCCTCCACGATGCGCTTGTACTCCTCCTCCAGCGTCTTGAAACGCTCCTCCAGTTCGTTGAGCTGTGCCTTCTCCTCCGTGTAGATGGCATCCACATCCTCAAACTCTGCCTGTGGTGGGTAGGAGCGTGTAAAAAATGCGTCATTTTCTTGAAAAATTTGTGCAGGTTAACACTATGATTGGCAGGTATCATTTTCTGCCTGAAGCTTCAAGTTGTGTCAACATCCATCCAATTTGAGCAAAACACCACAACTTTTACTGTGCCTATTATCATTTGTTTTCCTTCGGTCAGAAAATAGCACAAGAAAATGAAGAAAAAATATCCCACAACATCACTCCCTCTTGTTCAATGGTCATCAATTTAGGTGACAAATTGGTAGTTTTACAAGCATGTTTTCTTCAAACATAAGCACCATAATCAATACTAAACGTAAATTATGCATTCAATATAAATTCGCAGGAAACTGCAAACTTCCAAAATGAATTGACAAACACTCTCAACTGGCATTCAAAAATTCATATTAGGCGCGGTCAGACTGGTAAAAGATCGAGAAGTTTAAGATTGTGAAGTTTGGGCCATTGGTACATGCGCAAGAAAGAGTGCGCCGTCCGATGGCTACTGATTGTGACGTAACAATGCACATCTGTACATGACAATGGCCTCGCGCTTCGGAGGCACCCCCTGCAAACATATCGGGAAGTTTCGCGGGAAGTTTGCTGTCACACTGGCAAAACTGTAAGATCTCGATCTTAAACTTCTCGATCTTTTGCCAGTCTGACCGCACCTATTGTCTGTTATGTCTCTCCTACCTGTCTTTCTCCCATGTCTTGGTCATACTTCTGGATCCAGTTCTCAACTTCTGTCTCGATCATGTACTTTCTCTGAAATGTAAAAGGATTAAAGTTATTTGTAGAAAGACAAACACAATGTAGATATTGAACAAAATGAAGAGATTTTTCTCATAAATAGTTTCTTTCTCCAATAATGTCATTTGATTCAAATGATACAGAACTTCCCTCATTGCTTAACATGTTTCAAGTAAAGTTGCAGGGTAATCACCCAAATGATAATTATTTGTAAGTATTTTTGTAACTACTGTATATCTAATACACATTTTGACCATGGTATCACAGACACTGACATACACTGTAACTTTGAATAAAAAGAGAAAATTCATGCTCCAGTTGCTTTCTGTGGATTAGGCACACAATGTGTGGGAGAAAAATATGAAAGTACATTGTAGTCATTATTGTCAAGCACATCACTTATTGATATACAGTGCACTCCCGTTATAACGAAATGCTCGGGACCGGCAGTTTTCTTTCGTTATAACCGAACAAATACAATATATACAGAAAACAAGGAAACCACATATAAATATCATATTCTGTTTGCTGAATACTTATCATACACTGGAAAGTATGGAAATGTAATGGGATAACTGTATCACAATAATAAACGCAAGTTCCCCTCAGAAACTGTGGAGCGAACACACAGTGGTGTGAAGCATTCACCCTTGCAGAGACGCTATAAATGCTTGTTCCGCTATGTATTTTCGAAAGCAATTCGCATTTCGTTATAACGGAGCATATTTCTTTTGTTTTTCTTTGTCAGTGGCGCTCGGAAAAGACTTCGTTATAACGGAAATTTCGCTATAACCGTGTTCGTTATAAGTGAATTTTTTACCATAGACTTTAATGATGATAATTTTGGGACCAGAAGATTTACTTCGTTATAACGAAATTTCGTTATAACCGTGTTCGTTATAACGGGAGTGCACTGTATACAGTACATGTTTGTACATTGAAAATATATTTTGGATCATTTCAATTACTACCAAGATGTTTCACACACAAAAAGAAGGAAATTCAAATTGCAAGATTAGAGACACTTTGTATGAAAGCCTTCAAGCTGTATCATATTTGGCACTTATTGATTTTCATTCCACTCTATATATCATAACTGCAAACCATGAGTTGATCTGTTGTCTACAATGTGGATCCAGTTGATCATTCTACAGTTGTACTTCTATTCATTAAAAAGATTAAAAAAAAGATACATTAGAACCTTCCTTCATTTACACACCTTTCTGAGAGCCAGTTCGCTGTCCCTGTGCTCAGAAGTCTGGTTGGCCAGCTGCGTGCGCAGGGCCTGCAGCTCCGATTGCAGCTTGCTTTGCTTCACCTCCGAGTTCTTCAGGTCCGCCTGCTGCTGCTTCTCTGACTCAGACTTGGTGCGCCGGATGTGCTCCTCAGAGAACTTTTCCAGTTGGTGGAGGTCCCCCTTGAGGCGACGGATCTCATCATTCTGCTTGGATATCTGCAGGATGAAAATGGATCAAAACATAGAATCTAGTTGAGTTGGCATGGAAACAGCGTTTTTTATCCACTGTGTCCCTTTGAACAAGGAAGCCCTTACATGCTGCAGTAACATCAATAGCAGGAGGCTACAATATGTGTACCATGGTTAATTCTCATTTACAATAGAGCATCTTTACAATTTATGATTACTGTCATAGAAATCACCTTTCTTCTCTTTGAATGAAAGTAAACACATTTATACTGTGAGTGACCACTGACTGAATTTCTCTTATCATCATTCCAATAATTAAATAGGCCTAAATCATAATTTTGGATTGAGGCATAACAAATTTGAATTTTTATTATTAAACTGAATTATCAGATTATCTACAATTTAAATCAAGATAACAATAAGAACTGGTTACAGGTCTGCTCAACATAGTCTCATATAGTCATATCAAGGTTGTACTCTTCGAATGCCTTTGCAAATTTCGGAATTTTTTTTTTTAACCGTAGGCCTACCTTCATATCTTTATCTTCAATGGCCTCTTGGAGCTCTGCTGACAATTTCTTGATGACCTCTGAGTTCTTCTGCTCCCTGATGGTGATCTCCTGCAGATAGTCTGTCTTCTCCTTCTCCTCCAGGGGTGTGGTCAGGAGCCTCTCCAGGATAAATCCCCGCAGGTCCTTCATGTAGCCGACGAGAGCAGACGCTTCCTGATCCCGGTGCTCCCGCTCCGCACGCAGTTGGTTGACTGCTGCCGGATTCAGACTGAGCAATCGCAGGATGTTCCTGCATGAGAACTTGAGCTGCTGTTCGTACACGCCGACTGCCTTCGCAAGCTGCTCCTCCTCCTCGTCGAAGATAACGTTCTGATTGTCCTCGAGTGTGACCGATTCCACTTTTTCCTGTAACCGATCGACCGGCGTCTGCTTTCTGCTCTCGATCATTTGCATTTCCTCAAAATGGTCATCTTCCACGTCCTGACGCAGTGACATGCCGGGTGTGGATTTTCGGCTGCCTGCACCTGAGCGCAGGGAAAGTTTGTCAGTATTCTGGTAGTCGCTGAGTTTTTTGAATGCCTCTCGGAAGGACGCCTCAATCTTTCCATGCTCTTGCATGGCTAGGACGGTTTCTGCACCAAGTACGGCACTAAAACGATTGACATTTTCACAGGCGTACGGCATCAAGCTCATTACCTCCACTTTCTTGATACTTTCGTCAAGGACGGCGAGAATGCGCTGGGATTCGACAGTCGTCAGTTTCTTTCTCCCGGGGTCAAGAATGCGCAGGGGATCCGTTTTGTGTGCTTTGGGCTCCTTGGGTCTGCTTGGTCGATGGGGTTTCACGTGGGGGTAGTCCATGTTTGGTCGTTCAGGACGCTCCTTGGGACCTTCCGCCCGGACTTTGTCCAGGAGACGAAAGGTCTCCATTACTGCCATGTCGGCGAACGACATCTTGATTTTTTTTTGCGGACAAACTATCACACAAACACTTGTCACCCGGTGGTGCACCCCTTCTTATACAACGAAGTAAACTGTCCGCTTTGGCCAAAGAATGTTTTCTGCAGTCTAGTATTTCCAAAAATAATTTTGCTCAACCGTTAGTTTCTTGATGATCACGGGCATGCTAAAGAACAAACACAATGTCTACAAAGTTTGGCACGTAACCATCGTCAACGATCACGATCAGTTTACCTTCTGTCCAGCACATAGGCCTAAATCCAAATCGAGCACTGCATTCACGGTGCATGCAAACCTTTTACCGCACCATAACCATGCATCGTACACAGGGAGAGGCGCGAGTACAACACATAAACAACGGGACTGGCGAGGTAACCTCACCACAGTCGAGAGGCATAGAATATCCGTGCGCTTGCAAGAATATAACTCTTAGTTTATATCATATTTTAAGATAAATAAACTGAAGCTATGGTTATGGTTTGAATGGGGAGATATCAACTAACACTAAAAGCAGTATTTTGTGTATATGTCACCTTGTTCTGCGGCTTTTACAGGAATATTTCATATTCATTCGCCTACAGGTATTTATGTGATACGGTTCGTTGCCTAGTTACTCACTCCAGAGGCCTGCCATCAGCAAAAGGTCGAGATAGGGTCAACTGGCGGGTCTGAATCTCGCGTATTCTCATTCTCACTCATCGAGAGAAAACGAGAATTTATCAGATGGGAACGTAAACATGGCGGATATCGAGGATGAAGTGATCGCCGATTCTGTTGAACTTGAAAGCCCATTATTGACCGAATCCCAGGCAAGCCATAGCTTCCGATCTGTGAGATGTGGTAAGGGGTCATGTTTTTTATTCTATCATGGACTTATGAACAATATTTCTTCTCGCACTTGTTGTAATTGCGATGAATACAACGAGAAGGGGACGTCTGCTAGCGCATGTACTTTACCAAGCTCCATACCTTGCACGTAAACACTAGTCTACTGCACGTACGCGATGGCCGATCAAATTTACGTGGACCGTCGACTGTCGTATGTATACCTGGTATCAGAGAGGTGGATCATGGAAGAGATCTCTCTTTCACCTCCCTGCTGGTATGAAGACCAGGCCTGTCCAGTTAGAAATTCCATTCAATTTTTGCTCAACTGTTTAAATTTCAGCAATATTAATTATGGTCAAGCCAGCATTCGCCACAAAGATGGTTTTGCTCACTGTCTGACTGAAGTGTGTAGTGAAGAGTGAAAGACTCCTGCCATAGCTGGCCCCTGGCCTGGGGGCGGCCTGGGGAGCATTTCATGAAGCTTTTTGCCATATGTGACCCTGCATCACAAAACCAACAAAAAGTCTTCAGACAGGGATTATTAAATTTTGAGTTTGAAATAGAACACCCGAACTTCAAGAAAGACAGTGTCAGTGATGGAGAGAGGGAGAGAGAAAGGGAGAGAGAAAGGGAGAGAGATGGAGGGGGAGGGAGATGGAAGGAGAGGGGGAGGGAGAGAGAGAGAAAGAAATTAACATCCTCTGCTTTTTGGGACCAATATTTTGAGGGGGAAGAAGAACTTTTCGCGAGAGTTACATTGTAAACAAGCTGGTTTACAAGTGTACGCGGGTACCTAACACGAATCTTCTTTGATGCACTCATACGATGATGAAGATTATTATTATTATTATCATCATTATTATTATTATCATTAAATAACTATTATAATTACTATTATTATTCTTATTATTATTAATATTATCATTATGTGGTGGTTTCCCAAGATTTAGTTTCCTGAAACATATATAAATTGTTTTAAAAAGTTACATCATAAATATTTGCTTCATTTGAGTTTTAGTTAGATATTTTGTAATAAATGTAGATGTTATCTGTATGTGCAATAGACATTAACCTGTTGAGGACGATCAGATTTTGCTTACAGCATGCATTTCCCATAGACCCCTGCCTGAGTATTGGGACTCGTCCTCAACGGGTAAATAGATCTATCTGTAATCCAACATTTGTCATATAATTGTTTAAGACTCTACACTTATGAATTATTCACAAAGACTGTAGGTATAGTGTAGAGCATTAGTGATACTGAAACTGAATGAACCAGTTCTGTATTCTAATAAAACCAATTAATGTGTGCTAATTCTATGATTTAAAAAATATAATAAAATGATTCTTTATAATACGTAGTCTGTACATGCATTGGCTATACGTAAAGTGTTCTGGCAGTGTACATTGTAGCATGTGTTGTGTGGAATATGTCACTACCAGTGCACATAGCGCATGTCAGCATTACAACCATGTGCAGCTATTTGTGATGATGAGATTGTATTGGAACAACCCCAAGCATCACATG
This sequence comes from Diadema antillarum, assembly GCF_040938485.1. Lineage (NCBI taxonomy): Eukaryota > Metazoa > Echinodermata > Echinoidea > Diadematoida > Diadematidae > Diadema > Diadema antillarum. The sequence goes on from NW_027271426.1 coordinate 1,938,017, forward strand.
TCACTTTCACTGTCATACTAATACAGAGTGGATCTGAGTCAGTACCGGTAGTACTTCCAAGCCATCAGAACTTTCAAAGTTAACATCATTTATGTTTTTTGTGTTTTGTTTTTTTCAAATCAAAGGGCTGGCCTCTGAAATTATATCAGTGGTAATTGTAGATAATACAGTATGTCTTGATGATTATGAGTCCATCGCAGAAAAATCACAAGTCTAGTTTATAAAGGTCTTAAGATGCAACAACTTCTACAACCACACTTTAAAGTGTAGTAGCTGATCTAAGGAGCGTGGATTATAACTTCTAATGTTGATTCCAAACAACGCTCAGAATTAAAGTGATAAGAATTCTAAAAATTGGTAAGTCAGTGCTCCAAATTTTGCCAGTGTTTACATTTTGTCAGTCATAATCTGACTGTGTCGTCACCTATAGAAATCAGCAGGTACCTGGTACTCAGAAAAGGAGTCATGAATACAGTAAGCAGCACAAACACTAGTACTAACTTCTACAGTCCATCCTTTGTCAGCAGTTCCAGGGACTTTTGTAGGGCACTGTGACTACATGGTCTTAAGGTCCAAATCCACGCCTTCATTCCAGCTGATTCAGTCTAATGAATAGAATAAAAGTAGATGATCAAAATAATAGAACTGTCATGAAAAGTTAAAACTAAGAATGTAAGGCTTTACAATATGTTCAGCAAATAGTGAATATGGTTGCAACCACAAATTTATGCGCATTGGCTGAAATGTTTTAATGATGTTTGCTGAACTCGACAACTCTGCAACTAGTTTGAGTGCTACACAAAAATACAAGTGTATTTTAGGGCAATGATATTGTAACTGCAACCTTTCTCCTTGAAATTCATCATTGCTTCTTTATCACAACACAACAAGAATTCTGAATTCTAGTATACAAGTTTTCTTTTCAATTATATGTCAACAAGGGAATTATACCCATAGAAGTTTTGTTTTGTTTTGTTTTCAGCCAGTCACTTGAAAAATTATCAGACAAAAAGAAAATTGCGAGAACAATGTTATTGAAATCCCTTTCTTTTAATTATTTGGGGTCACTTTGCCTTTCAGATATCATCAACAATGACTCGGTGGCCCGTAGTCCTGGTTTCTTGGCCCACCAGACCTCCTCCCTCTCCATGCCCGCCCTGGGCGGCAGCCAGGACTGGGACCTGAACTACCGAGAGGCCGCCATCTACCTGCAGGAGGGGGAGAACAACGACCGCTTCGACACCCACCCGCGGAGCCAGGACGCCCTGCCAGCCTACGTCATGGTGCACAACTTCTACTTCTACATCATGGACCTGGCGGCCGCGCTCCTCGTCATGCTCCTGGCCCTCGTGGAGGAGCCGGCGGTGGATGCGCTCCAGCTGGAACCGATTGTAAGTCGTCCTCCTCGATCCCGAGGCTCTTTTGAGTCCAATCGTGTTGTTGATTACAAACAACTTGCAAACTGCTAATACAGGCACTCCAGTGATAGCAAAGTCCTCCGGACTGGCAGTTTTCTTTTAACTCTTTATGTGCCACGTTCGCACGCCCGACTCAGTCAACGGCATGCCAACTTCGCATATTCTGCTCAAACGCACAAACCTGCCCAAACCGATTGATAAATCGCCAAATGCCACTGCAGTACAATGAAAGCGTTTCTCGCGATTCTGTTCCTCTGATAGCTTACAATTTATGTGGTGATGGGCTAGCAAGCAGTGCTCCCTACTCCATTTTTGTATGAATTACAAGTTTCTGTAACTATTTTGTGTGCAAAAGTCATGCCTTTGCAGCAATGTAGCTACTGGTCATTTGAAAGAAAAAGACCCATAGATATTTCATACATTTTACGTCAAAGTAAAGCTTGGCATTTTCTCTACAACTTCGCTCACTACATGTCCAACTTAACAAATATCTACATAAGTTACATAGATTTGAAAATCAGAATGATTTCTCAAAGCATGGATACGTTGCTGTCTAATAGAATAATGTGGCACACAGGGGGTTTCCACCATGGCACATAAAGAGTTAATATGTAGAAATTCGTAGCCAAACATTAAAGTATATAAAGATTGATATAAAGTGAATTGTAGGACCTGAATTTTTACTTTTTTGTGTAAACAAGGGTTTCGTTTAACCGGGTTCTGGCAAGTGCAATGTACCACTGAAAAAGTCCTGTGCTGAATACCTCTCCCCCACCCCCCTATACTTTTAAATACTTGTAAAATGCTTTGCAATGGTTGCAACATACGGTGATTACACTCAGCACTCTGTTTGAAATCTGGGCAACAGTGAAATTGAGCTGTGACCATTTCAATTGTTAAATGCAATTGTTGCAAATTACATGTACCAGCAAAGCCAGCCAATGTTGTGAAACAAGTTTTTTATTTTTTTTTTTCAACAATTTGTCATTGACAATCAGTTGCAATGAAAAAAAAAAAACAACAACAACAACAAACAAACAAACAAACTAAACCGACACAAGAATTCATGGATCTGACTCATTTGCCATAGTTATAGCTGTAGTATTCAGTTATTTACTCATTCTTTTCTCTCTTTTCTTTTCTGGGGGGGGGGGGGGGGGGGAGGAAGGTGAAAGGAGAGAGTACGAGCAGTCAAGGGTATTTGGAACTGGTTAATAGTGTAACATGGCTGTTTGTTTCAGCTTTCAAGGTTGAATGGTACGTACATTTGTAGTAATGATTTTTGTAAAATTTGAATGCAAATATTTCAGGGTGATACAGAATTATTTGTGTACCAGATGATGTTGATACAATATGTCTGTGCTGACCCTTGCTTTACTACATAGTTGTTGATTAAAAAAAAGAAAGAGTACCCAGAAAATCATTCTTTGACTCATGAGAAACCCTGTGTCTAATGCGTTATTCCTAGGACCCTTCACAGCATTCTCCACCAGGCTACACCCTGTTACTGAGTTCTCACAATTGATTGTATTAATGCATTCAAGATGTTGGTCGCCACTGAATTACGATTTATAATCTGAATCTCACACTTGGTTGATAAATGTGACTGCTGTTGTGACATATGGCTCAGACTAACTCTGACTGCAAAACAAGATAAGCATGTTTTCAATTACAGCTAACCCACGCATAGCATGTCCACCCACACAAATGATCTGTGAAAGACAAACCTTTGTTGCAGCATAGGTTAAAGGGACTGTACAGTACTGGTTGAGGAGGGGGTTCATGTTTTGAACATTCCTAAGTGAGATAATGAGAAACCTCTTATGAAATATGAAAGAGCATGTAATTTTAAGAAGGATTCAACGTTTATTTGATGAAAATTGGTTTTCAAATGGCTGAGATATCCAAAAAAGAGCAATTCTAATAAAGTGTGGGACCCACACTTTATTACGATTGCTTTGTTTTTACTTTGTTTTTGGATGTTTCAGTCATTCCAAACCCGATTTTCATCAAATAAACTTTGAATTCCTTTTAGAATGGTATGCTCTGTACTATATCATAAGTGTTTTCTTGGTATCTCGCAAAAAGTTAAAAGCCCAATTCTCATCTCCACCAATACTGTAGGGCAAGTCCAAGATAATGCGCGCGTTACGTATGGGACATTCAGAGACTTTTATGACCTGAAAAATAGTGTTAATGGCCTTTGATCATATTGAACTTCTTCATGGTGATTGATATCTAGGAGAAGTATAAACATGTAAAAAATGGAGAAAAATGACCATGACAATTATATTCTAGAAGAGAAAATATGTGCCGTTACGTATGGGACCAGAAAACTTTTGTTTTTTTGAACATTTTTTTCAACCTCAAAACTCTCTGAAAGTATTTCATTCTACAACTTGTAACTCACTGTGATAAAAGTCACAACACTCAAGATTATCACTGGTAAGTTTCATGTCATTAGGCAAAAAGCTCTAATTACAGGTTCTAATTAAAGACAGACATGACGTGTTACGTATGGGACAGTTACGTATGGGACAGTTTATCCCCCATTCATTTAGGTGTGAAGAACCATGTTTATGGGTATTTTGCATAATTATTGTAGTAAAATTAGTTGAAACTACTCAAATACTGATCCAGATTGTCAAGGAAACATTATTCCCTGAATATTCACCATCATAATCATAGTTAATCATATTTTTATATTTTTATGACCAACCTGAGTATGCATGCCCTTTGTCCCCCATTCATTTAGTGTGTGGAGAACCAAGTTTATATGGTCATTTTGCAAAATAATTTTGCAAAATACCCATAAACAAATTTTTGCATAATCATTGAGGTAGAACCAGTTGAAATTACTCAAATACTGTTCCAGATTGACAAGGGAACAATATTCCCCATATATTTACCATCATAATCATATTTAATCATATTCTATATTTTTTATGACCAACCTGAGTATGTATGCCCTATTTTTATCAGGATAGTTACTACTGAAAAACTGAATAGTTTAAAGTGTTTACTTCCATTGATGAAGGGCAGTTTGCCATTTAGTTTCAATAAAAAATGACTTGACACAAGAAATATTAATTTCAATAAATAAGCAATACCTGCTGCGTGGAACCCCAGTGATCGAGTAGATGATGTCTGTCTAGCAGTCAGGTCATTGATTCGAGTCACACCTCAGTATGTATACCCGTGAATTTTGTCGTGGCTACTATTGAAACTGAATGAGGACAATTTGTGTATCACTTGCAATAAAAAGGAATCATTTTACTTTTATATTTTTGTATATATCACAACCATTTCAAATTGGATCTCCGTCACATAAACTTTGAATTCCTCTAGTCTTAGGATTGTATGCTCTTTAGTAATTCATATAATTGGTTTCCAATCATCTCATTAAATGTTGAAAACTGAATCCCCATTTCTACAAAAACTATACCATCCCTTTAATGCAGATTTTTCATTGTGTATTTTGCCATTTTCCCCTCCCCCTTTCTGAAAATTGTTCAGTCAAGTACATGCATTGTTTCAAGTGTCTAAAACTCAAAAAGTAGCTACAATGTTGGGATGCTTTCTTCAGGATGATTGACCATTTGTGTACTGAGAGACCATCCCAGCTAGCTACATGCATTCACATGCAATATGTATGAGGATGTCCCATACGTAACGCATTTGTCCCATACGTAACATTATTTCAATGCCTAATAGAATGTATTTCTTTTACTGTTTTTTTCTTTTTTCTATGGTATTTAATTTCTCTAAACAATGAATTAGAACTTTCCAAAAGGGCAATAAAATATCCTCAGCAATTTCAGAAAAAACCTAAAAAAATGACCTCAATTTGTTACGTATGGGACATCTCATGATAGGACACGAGCTAATTTGCATAATCATTTGCATAATCCCTAAATTTTTATACCAAGTTAAACTATTTGATGAACTTCTTATGTCCACATATTAATCAAATATCATTTGCTTTCCTTTGAATTGATATGAATTTTTATAAATGTCCCATACGTAACGCTGTGTTTCACATTTATGCAAATGAAGCCCTTGAAATTTGCATAAACTTACATAATATCATTTTTTCCTCACGGGCAAGTCCAAGATAAGGTCCCCTCAGAAGGCAAAATTTCATCTTTGCTCAATATTGACATGTTTGGTATCATTTTGAAGCTTATGAGTTGAAGTTTTGATTTCCATGGAGGAAAAAATTATATTATGTAAATTTATGCAAATTTCAGGGGCTTCATTTGCATAAATGTGAAACACAGCGTTACGTATGGGACATTTATAAAAATTCATATTAATTCAAAGGAAAGCAAATGATATTTGATTAACATGTGGACATAAGAAGTTCATCAAATAGTTTAACTTGGTATGAAAATTTAGGGATTATGCAAATGATTATGCAAATTAGCTCGTGTCCTATCATGAGATGTCCCATACGTAACAAATTGAGGTCATTTTTTTAGGTTTTTTCTGAAATTGCTAAGGTTATTTTAATTCCCTTTTGGAAAGTTCTAATTTATTGTTTAGAGAAATTAAATACCATAGAAAAAAAGAAAAAACAGCAAAAGGAATATTTTTTATGAGGCATTGAAATAATGTTACGTATGGGACAAATGCGTTACGTATGGGACATCCTCATACATAATGCATGTGAATGCATGTAGCTAGCTGGGAAGGTCTCTCAGTACACAAATGGTCAACCATCCTGAAGAAAGCATCCCAACATTGTAGCTACTTTTTGAGTTATAGACACTTTAAACAATACATGTACTTGACTGAACAATTTTCAGAAAGGAGGAGTGGAAAATGGCAAAATACACAATGAAAAATCAGCATTAAAGGGATGGTATAATTTTTTGTAGAAATGGGGATTCAGTTTTCAACATTTGATGAGATGATTGGAAACCAATCATATGAATTACTAAAGAGCATACAATCCTAAGACAAGAGGAATTCAAAGTTTAGTGATGGAGATCCAATTTGAAATGGTTGTGATATAAATATAAAAAAAAAAAAAGTAAAATGATTTTTTTTTTATTGCAAGTGATACAAAAATTGTCCTTATTCAGGTTTCAATAATAGCCATGACAAAATTCATGGGTATACATACTGAGGTGTGACTCGAATCAATGACCTGACTGCTAGACAGACATCATATATCTACTCGATCACTGAGGTTCCATGCAGCAGGTATTGCTTATTTATAAAAATTAATATTTCTTGTGTCAAGTTTTTTTTTATTGAAACGAAATGGCAAACTGGCCATCATCAATGGAAGTAAACACTTTAAGCTATTCAATTTTTCAGTAGTAACTATCCTGATAAAAATAGGGCATACACGTGTACATACTCCGGTTAGTCATAAAAATATAGAATATGATTAAATATGATTATGATGGTAAATATTTGGGGAATATTGTTCCCTTGTCAATCTGAATCAGTATTTGAGTAGTTTCAACTGATTCCATTTCAATAATTATGCAAAAAAAAAATTTATATGGGTATTTTGCAAAATTATTTTGCAAAATACCCATAAACATGTCTCTCCACACACTAAACGAATGGGGGACAAAGGGCATGCATACTCAGGTTGGTCATAAAAATACAAAAATATGATTGAATATGATTAGGATGGTGAATATTTGGGGAATATTGTTTCCTTGACAATCTGGATCAGTATTTGAGTAGTTTCAACTGATTTTACTTCAATAATTATGCAAAATACCCATAAACATGGTTCTTCACACACTAAATGAATGGGGGACAAACTGTCCCATACGTAACTGTCCCATACGTAACACGTCATGTCTGTCTTTAATTAGAACCTGTAATTAGAGCTTTTTACCTAATGACACGAAACTTACCTGTGATAATCTTGAGTGTTGTGACTTTCATCACAGTGAGTTACAAGTTGTAGAATGAAATACTTTCAGAGAGTTTTGAGGTTGAAAAAAATGTTCAAAAAAACAAAATTTTTCTGGTCCCATACGTAACGGCACTTATTTTCTCTTCTAGAATATAATTGTGAGGATCATTTTTCTCAATTTTTTGCATGATTGTACTTCTCCTAGATATCAATCACCATGATAAAGTTTAATATGATCAAAAGCCATTAACACTATTTTTCAGGTCATAAAAGTCTCTGAATGTCCCATACGTAACACGCGTGTTATCTTGGACTTGCCCTCCATGGAAATCAAAACTTCAACTCTTAAGCTTCAAAATGATACCAAACATGTCAATATTGAGCAAAGATGAAATTTTGCCTTCTGAGGGGACCTTATCTTGGACTTGCCCTGTACTATCCCTTTAAGACTGCCTGTGTATACATACAATTGTTGTAGATATAGCTACAAATGTTAAATACAATGTAGCTTCCTTTCTGAATTTCCTGAAAATTTTATAGAAATGAATGAAGCCAAATAGGAAACAAAGGCAGTTTGTTTTGCAAGGTCATGTGGTGCAAACACAACTTTCTTTTACCTCATATCTGGAGCATTTGGTGTAGGCTTAAATTTTTTTAGTGCATATTGATGTGAAATAGTTTCCTTTCATAGCATGATACAACTGTATCAATTGGTTGTACTTGCACGCAGGGGTTATAGGCTTGTACTGTAATGAATCATGACACTATCTGGAAAGGGCATTGCATAGTTCTTACCGGGAGTGGGATTAGTATCAGTGCTTTCCATTGAAGGTGTACCACCCATTATATTAGCTTAACCTTTGAGCATACAGTGTTCACGATCATGACATTACAGTGCGCAGCTCATGTTACATATGACGCATATCGCCATAAGCCAACCTTAGCCTTTTACTTTACGTGCACTGTACTGGCAGGGTCAAGCAAGGGAATGGAGTGCCATTGATGGTACTCACTGCCCCATCAACCAATTTAAGGGATGGTATAATAGTTTTGGTTGTGGTCCTAATACACTTGTAGAATTACTACCGTACCCACCTTTCATTTAGACCACTTTGATTTTTGATATCTCTACCATTTCAAAACAGATATTCAAAACCACTTACAAGATATGAAAGAGTGTACAAATTGTAAGAGGAATTCAAAGTTTATTTGATGAAAATCAGTTTGAAATGACTGAGATATCCAAAAACAAAGTGGTCCCAATAAAAATGGGACCCACCTTTTATTAGGATCACAACCAAAACTACATTTGTATATTAAACCATTGTGTGCCCAGATTCTTGTATGTTGTGTATAGCACCTTGAACTTGCCAAGCATCTTCATCAACATTCAGTATTTAATAACTGCACTTGACCTTGTTGTACAATACTGTTGATCGGACACGCAAGCCCACTCATATGTAATTATGTTCCCAAGTCCAACAGGAAAAATGTGATGACCCATAGGGATTAGGGGGATTAGGTAATCTGTATTGACAATGAGCTTCCTGACATCTGTGTCTGTCTGTGTGGAAGGAAGCATTCTTGGTGGGTGCCAATCAGTGAACGAAGCGTAGCACAACTTGTATTAATTGAAGGGTTAGTTAAAAGAGACTTTATGGAATTTAGAGTTGAACTTGCGGTACAACACTCTATAAGCTGAAAGTGTTTGGTTTTATTTCATGCTTCATTTTCATTTTGCCTTTGTTTCAGTTCATTCTAGTTACTATTTTCAATAGCGTGTAGTCCTACCAGGCCCTGCCTAACCTTGTCTTTCCTACAACTTTATTTAACATAATTTCAAACACTGTGTATAAAGAAGCTCTTGATTGATTTACAGGTTTACCTAATCTCTTTTTTGTTTTGTTAACTTTGTTTAATGCCTTTTTGTCCAGTTGCTCATTATTGATCACTTGTACCAATTGTACAGTGTGTACATTTAAATATGTGCAGTTACTTTCAAAAGATTTGTGATATACAATGTATCCACGGTACCCCGCAGCTTGTGAGGAAAACTGCATCAAACCAACAAACCAACACAACCTACTCTTAGCTGTCACACTCATATTTCATAGTGCATGACAGTACAGCAGGGTTGAGCTCTGCTCTACTGTAAGATTCAACAGAACATTTTGGCTGTTCCTTCAGTGAAGCACACAAGTTGATTACACCAGTGATGTATTTAAACATGGGTAAAAGAAAGTCAAGCTTGGTCTTTATAGTACAATGTACACTCCACAATGTATTGAAAGTAGTGAGCATACAGTTTGGTACAATTGTGGATCAATGTATGAGTATGTGTATGGCCATACAATAAAGGTGTGTATGTTGTATCACAAGTCAGTAACAAGTTTGAAATTTGTATGCATTATATGCAGTGTACAAAAGTTTTCCAAAATATTGGTTCTTGTTGATTCTTCCAAGCTCCCATCTCAAAGGTGGGTCGCAACTCTTCCCCTCTCCCTTTCCCTTCTTCATCTCCCTCCCTCCATCTCACCCTGTGCTCTTCTAGCCATCACAATCTCATCTCCAATATCTATTCCTCCAAGCTCCCACCCGCTCCCACTTGTGGGTCACAACCCATCTCCCTTCCCTTACCCCTCCCCCATCTTCCCCCTCCCCTCCCCCTTTCCCCATTCCACCCATGTACTCTTCCAGCTATCACCATGTCATCTCCAATATCACCCATTTTTTCAAGCCCCCATCCCCTCCCACTTGCGGGTCACAATCCCTTCCCCCTCCATTCCCCCATCCTTCCCCAAACTCCACCTACCCCCTCCTCCACCTTCTTCCATCCCCCACCCCATCCCACCCCTGTTTTATTCCAGCTATCACCATCTCATCTCCAGTATCATCCATTCTTCCCAGCTCCCATCCCCTCCCACTTGTGGGTCACAACCCTTCCCCCTCCCTTACCCCTCCTCCATCTTCTCCCTCTCCCTCCCCCTTCTCTGCATCCCACCACTGTACTCCTCCAGCCATCACCATCTCATCTCCAATATTATCCATTCTTCCCAGCTCCCATCCCCTCCCACCTGTAGGTCACAACCCCTCCCCCTTCCTTTACCCCTGTTCCATCTTCCCCATCCCCCCATCCTCTCATCCCACCACTGTACTCTTCCAGCCATCACCATCTCATCTCTTCATCCTCATCCCCATCTCCCTCCTCTGTCCTCGGCCCGGGCTGTCGTCAGATGTTCATTTCTTGAAATGGTGCCTGCAGTAAATTGAAGGTCCTCGGAGATTGTGCGCAGTATTCCCCGATATATGCATTGCTAAAAGATGGGCTCACGTGGCACCCCATACGTACCCCCTTTTCAGCCTGCACAGTTTCAATGTTTTATCATCGCAGTGATTGACCGAAGAGATGTCCATGATGAAATGCAACAAAAACTTCGACATTGCATTGATTATCAAGGCAGTTTTACTTTTGTTACTCATTTTGTAGTGCTCTGATCATTTGATTTTTTGTTTGATTTTTTGTTTCCTTTTTCATTTCATCCATAGTCCATGTACACGAAGTACACATTGTACAAGTAGTGTGATACAGCGGATTTTCCTTTGTTCAAAGTCTCTCTATTGTTCAAAGCCTCTATCTATTGCTTGACTAAAACAAGATTTGCTTGCAAACTGTCAAGATTTAGATTTCACCAACTGCATCTTTTTCCTTTATTTCCCCCAGTGACGATTTGGAAATTTAGATTTTGTTTGTCATCTTATCTTGTGCAAGACATAAATTTCTGTATTTATTTTTTTGTTCTGTTTAATTGGAAAATAAGATTTTTTTTTCAGGCAAAACATAGCGTGGTAAAATTTGGTTTTAAAGACAACTGTGAATTGCGGATGTCATAGGATACACCATGTTTTCCCACAATGCTCTAAAAACAAAGTCTTGTGTACAAATGTAGAACTTTGTTCAAGTTGTTTTAGAATGCTGGCTGCACACAGTGTGTCATCCCGTAGATTATTTGCTTTTTTTGGGGGTGTAATTGTGTGCCATTGTCAATTTTCAAGTGTAACTGAACTTTGAAGTCATTACATCTGTTGTTGAGCAATCATCCCTCATCATTAACAGTTTACCCAAACACTATGGTATGTATAATGTCAGTGGAAATACTGCCTTGATACAGATCAGAGTAGAACAAACCCAGATTTCAGTCATAGGCATGCTTATTGCTGCGTGAATTGTGACAGGAATGGAAAGGCAATGAAAATATGAGCTACGTAGCAGACATGTACATCCATCAATCTATCAATCCATCTTTCTCAGAGTTCATTCATTCATTTATCCCTTCATTCTCTGTCACTCATTTTATAAACATAAGAATTTTCAAGCTCCAGCAACAGAAATTACATTTGGAGGACTTGATAGTAATTGGAGTAAAATATGATAGACTGTACTTTCTGGTCACAACATATATTTTTAAAGCCAAGTGAAAAGTTGTTTACATCAGATATTGCAGTTACAAGTTTTCAACAATGTTATGATGCAGCACCACACGGTAGGGTTATTTGTATTGATGAAAGACACATTGAGGTGCGGTTTTCCCTGTGAATTTTGCACCAGTGTAGGTGGTACTCTCTAAAATACTACTGTGCTACATGTACATCATGTGTATTTGCCCCAAACACAAAAGTTTCTTGGTGCACAATGTTTGCATTATTTGTTCTGTAGCAAAATATCATAGAAAAAAGATATTGTCTGCCATTGCATGGTCCAGTTGATGTGGTGCATGAAGAAAGAATGGCTATTGTATTGGGAGATAGGAGCAGGGTATTTCACAAGCTGTCGAAGAGGTCTTTGCGTAGTTTGAGTTCCACTGCTATACAAAAGTGTTTTCTTCACAGTTGATCCTTGTAATCCTAACAGTAATGATAGCATGCATCAATACATCAACTGCTTGATATCAGAATATCAGTCTGCATATTTTTATACATTGTATACTGGACTTACAATGTATAGTCACTACTTTCAGTGTCTTTATATATATGATATGTTTGTATAATTTTATTATATTATATTTCAATGTGAATTATTGTATTGATACTGTGGAAGATAATTACTTGGTACACCACTGTTGTTATTGTAACGCAGAAATAATATATGTATTGATTTCTCATTGATTGATCACCGGTAGTATTTGATATTTTATGTGTGATATGGGTTGCAATAATGTAAACTCTAATATTGTTGATTTGCACCCCCATGTACGTGTCTAAACCTGCCATTCGCTTTTGAATGAAACGGTGGACCTGGTTCTTTTGTATACTGTACGTGTATGTTATTCTCACACTTTCTTGAACTTGAATAAAGTCATGATTAAACAGCAATTAGAAAGGAGATCCCTAATACTACCAGTACATTGGATCGAATGAAAGCAGTTAGATGTGTAGGAATACCAATTTGGAATAGTTTGAACTGAAAAGCAGATAACAATCAGAATTGTTGTGAAAAGTCAGTGGGGAAACATTAGATTGCTAATGCTGTATTTACGCAATGTCGGAGAATGGTCATGATAACTTGCTGTAGAACATAAATTGCTGGATTCCTCTGTGCTTTATAAGTTTTGTCTTAAATTATGTTTATGTGCTGCTGATGTCACATTCAAGAGCCCAAACAGCATCTGGTGGAAGCATCAGTACCAGCTACTCCTGTTGCTATGGCAGTATGACACTTCTGTGGTCAATAGCCTCGAGCTCTGTCGCCTTCTCTCGACTCCATTCTCGGTCTGCGACATTCTTCGTTTCACTTGCGTCTGCCATCTATTTTTTTTATCTGCGCCATCTCTCCTTTTAGATTCACTCCCTGTCCCTACAATGTACCTCCCTCTCTCTCTCTCTCTCTCTCTCTCGCTGTCTTTCTTTTGCCTATCTCTCGCTCTACTATATTATCTGAGCCTGTGAAAATAAGAGCCAATTTCGGCAACGTTCTATCACAACAAGGCCTCCGTCATCGGGTGCAAACTGTTCACACACTCCGGGTGCGAGTTTTGCGAGTTTTCTCGTGCGGCAGCAGCACTGGTTCGCGCCCCTTCAGCACAGTTCTATTGTAAACCGACCCCAAAAGTTGTAAGGGGTCTTGACGTTTTCTTTTTTCCCCCTTTTTATTTGGGGGGGGGGGGGGGGTGTGGGTATAAAGAATGAAGAGGATATGAAGGGGGAGGGGGCCTAGTCTCATGTTCTGTTGGTGCTAATTATCTTATCCCTTTGAAGTATTCTCTGGACCCCACCAGAATCCAATATTTCATAGACATTTTTTTTTTCAAAAACTTTTTCTTGAGTGTGTGTAAGAAGAGGCTTGAGGGCTTAGCAGCTTGATCAACATGTCTTGAGTCACGCTTTTTTGTCGTCTGCCGATTTGTTCGCGAACCTGCGTCCATCTACTATCTTCTTTCAGTACCTTGCCAGGAGTTGACGGTTACAGAGATTGAGAAGTGCTAATAGCTGTTTGCTGCACTTTTGCCTTTTGCCAATGTCTCCCCGGTTGACTCCTTGAGGGGGGTGAAAGAAGGAGCAGGGCTAGCTATTGAAATGCAATCACTGGTGTTTCAGCCCTGGTCTGCTAGGTGCAGCATTTGTTTCAGCCCGCGAGCATCAGCCACTAAGATTTTATGTCACTGCCGAAATATGAGATCATAAGGACTGAGGCTATAGAAAATAATTGTTTCTTGTACAAAGCAAACTTTATTCTTGTTCCTACAATATATTGAATTATTATTATTGTTAATATTATTGTTATTATTATTATCATTATTATTATTATTATTATTATTATTATTATTATTATTATTATTATTATTATAGTATTATAATTATTATCATTGTTTTTTTGTTATTATTATTGATATTGTTATCATTATCATTAATTGTTATCGTTATTATTTAATCATTATCATCTATGACTCTTATATCCTTATTTGCAGAGGTGTATCATATCAGTACCAACTTTCTTGTGAATCTGTCATTTATCAATGCAAAATCTGCATTCACCATCGATTGTGAGTTTGTGCAGCAGGCTTTCCAATGTCATATACTGTAATATAGATGTTGAAATCGTTGGGGCATATAAATTTTCTATGTCTTTCACGCTACTTGTAGCTCGTATGTAGTATATTTTGTGTGTATTGCATACCAGAAAAATAATGTGAATGATGATGGAGAATTCACATTGAAAATTTATCCCAGATTCACACTCTTTTCTGCAGTATTGACATGCAGGCATCACAAATATCATTGTTAGTCAGCACAATTGATTCAACACATAAAATCTATCGATTGTTTCAACAGTAACATCCAGTGCTGAGAGCAGTTCAAACGTAATGCATAATTTGTTTGCCATGCGCCAGGTTGCACCATTTGTTTGATCTGTAGATCTGTGTCGATATATTTAAAAATATGATGCGTACAAAGGCATGGCAGACATGTGTCCGCAGCTTTGTCAGCAAAAACATTTAAGATTTCAAAAGTGAAACCCACAAAATATATTATATTGTCAAGTGGATTATAGTTTCATGATACGAAGCGAAATCAAAGTGTAGTCAAACGTTTGTTGGTCGGCTTAAGTTAGCCTGGCACAAAGTCCTTGCTGTTCAGACTTTTTCCCAGTTATCTCTCATGTCACTGTTTATGATAGCTTTTATTGATCATTATCTTTGTTTAAATGCATCCCTGTTTAATAGAGGTCACTGCCTTTCAGAAGTGCAAGGGGAGTAGGGGAGGGAGACCGGTATGAAAGATGGAAGTTCTTGGGGTGGGGGGAGAGGGTTTCCTTTATTTTCATTTTAATCTTGTCAGATTAGTAGAAAATAAATGTCAGTTCTTGATTATAAATGTCATTTGGAAACTAAAAAAGTGAGAAACTTTGACCTGATGTTATACATCTAGGATGTCGTAGTCACATTTTCACCAAAGGAAAAAAAAATGTAATGATTTCAGTCCAAGATCATTATCGCAATATCACTTTATGAGTTACACTTTATACACTGTATGTACACTTGTACTTATAATCAATGAATTCTGTGTCATTAGATATCAAGATGCAGTCACGTTGCATGGTATGTAATTTTGTAATTGTTTAATATGCATTGTTGTAAAGATATAAGGGTCAATGGTGGAGTGTCAGACAGGCTAAAACGTACAGTATAATGTGGTATGTGCATTGAGTTTGATGTGCTATCTGTCCTTGTAGGAACATGTCAATACTTGTAATACCGATTGGACTTTGGTATTGTTGTTTTTGTTTCATGAATGGTGACTTACAACCGCGGTCACACTCGCAGAATATCGTAACTTAGTTTAAAATCATGATCTTTAAGATCTTGAAGTTTTGCCAGTGTGACCGCAAACTTCCCATGAAACTTCTTGCGAAACTTGCCACTCAAAACTAGGGATATTCTCCCCCCCCCCCCCCCCCCCCCCCGAAAAAAACCCAAACTTCTCAATCTTGTGCTAGTGTGAATGCGTGTAACTGAAACTTTATGAAGTTTGTTGTCCTGTGACCAGTCCACCACCTGTTTGCCGACTGTGCCTCTGAAATGCGTAGCCATTTTGATTTATAGGTTTGCATTGTTACATATCACATTAACTAGCCATCAGACGGTGTACTCTTTCTCCTTTCTTGCACACGGGCACTAGTGACCCTGAGTGACCCAAACTTCTCAATCCAAAAATTAAGAAGTTTGACTGCCAATGTGGACAGACGGACCAAAGATTGTGAAGACTTTGCGATCTTTAATAAAGTTCTCGATCTTTTGCCAGTGTGACTAAAGGCTAGAGTCCTATCAGTCCATGGCATCTTGACCACAATCCGAAAGTATATATATTTTTTTCTAGGTTAATGTTATCTATTTTACATTTACTTCCAGATCCATGCCTCCCTGGAGCTGTTTGGGCTGACCATCATAGCCTTTGGCCTGGGCCTCAAGATGAGATGGCTGGGGGTCAAGTCTTTCATCAAGCACAAGAGGACTCTGTTGAAAGTGAGTTGCTGTGGCTACAACCTTGCACTGGCTTGAGTGTCTCTGGCATTATTTATTCATAAATTTTTGTACGGTAATGGTGAGACCCTGTTGAGAGTTCAATGAACTGGCACTAGAGTTAAAAACATTATTGCAACAACAACAGCAGCAAAATCTTAAAAAGTAAATATACAACCCTTTTTTTATTATCAAGGTATAACAATACATTTAAAGTTTGTGAGACAATGTACTCGTAGTGTTCCTTTGTTGTTGCTTTTTTCCCTTTTTTTTAGCTTGCCAATGTGGATGGAGGTGTAGGAAGGAGCTAAAAAAGAAAATATTTTTGAATATTTGGTAATTGTTTTCCATAATATGTTGTAAATATTTTAAACCTGTCATGCATGCACAAATACTGTGATTAATTGTGTAATTGCTTGTCATCATTAATCTTATCACTCTTCATAGTTCTCCCCTCCTCCGTGATAAGGATAGCAGCAGTTATTGATAAATCTTACATCTTGTAATTCTAAACTTGACACTGCTGTGTTTACAGTAAATGGACTGAGGTTTATTAGAGAAGTATACAGTATTTCAATTTCCAACTCTGTTGAGAGGGAAACATCCACTCTAAATCCAGAGGTGATATTTATCTACTTCCACCACTCTCCAAAGGCAATGGTGCTCTTTGTGATGTACAGTGAGGCCGTGGTGGTCATCGCCCGGCAGCGGTCACACTTCCGGGTGACCAGGGCGCTGCGGCCGATATTTCTGGTGGACTGCCACTACTGTGGGGGAGTGAGAAGGTGATAATAACTTCCTTTATTTGAACTTTTTACGAACTTTTGTTTCATCCAAACTATCCCATTTCCACACTCTCTCGTTCTAGCAACTTTCTTGTCATGTTTGAATTTGATGACAATCTGCAAAGTAACTTTAAATATACTATACAAATGCATCTTTATATTTTGCTACTGTGTTCAATAATTGATGGGTTCCTGTGGGCATTATATGAGAGAGATCTAATCGTAGAGTTACAGCACTTTAAAGAAAAAGAAAGAACCCATGATGCTACCTTTTGTGAACATATTCTCCGCTGAAATAGTATTACTTGTCCAGCACTAGCCCTATCTTTGAATATACATTTGTAAGTGATATGTCTTCAAAAGATTTGTATTCTGAAACAAAAACAAAAAAGATGATCATTCATTTGTTGGAGATATTGCAAGATATACACTCTGAAACTTACATGACCACTTTAGATTTACTGATGGAAAGGGGCCCTTTGTACCTCAAAGCGATTGATACTCATTTGTGATATATTCCTTGACAGAAAATGGCCTGCTGAACTCTCAGGTGTCCATGAGAGTTCAGTAACTTTTTCCTTCTACAGGCATTTAGAAGACATCTTATGCCATGAAAAATTCTGAGAATAATGTTGATACTTTTCATCTCTATGTTGAATGAAATGTTTTGTTTGTTTAGGCCAAAATGCTACACATACCATTCCGGTTCCAACTTTGATTGGGATCAATGCTGTTTAAAGAGGGCAGTGTTTCAAACTTGCGCTTCTCATGCCTGACTGTGAAGTGACTTCCTCATTTGTTCTTGTTTTGTTTCTCTGTTTGTTTGTAATATCCCAGAGTTCTTCGCCAGATGATCCAGTCTCTACCGCCAATCATGGAGATGCTCTTTCTACTTGCATACTTCATGATCATATTCTCAATACTAGGCAAGTACCCTCAGTTTATAAAGCGACACTACTGCACATTTTCAAAGATGAGCATCCACCTGGGCCCCTTTGCATAAAATTGTGGTAACTCTATAGTCAATGGTATCTACCTTTAATAGCAACACTATTCCATGGCCAATCAGACCCACGAAATCTCTGATGGTTACCACTGATGGCAGAGTTGATTGTAAAGTTACCATCGATGATAGCTTTATGCAACAGGGCCCAGAAGCAGTGTATTGGAAAGTAAGACTTAGTAGCAGGTGTTGTCAGCCATGGTGTGCCAATACAACGTGTACTTCCATGAAGATGCAACTGTTTCTTTGATGGATATCTGTCTTTGGCCCTGTTTTAAGTTGGCCCACCATTAGGGTTTAGAGAGTGCTTCTTACCATACTCGATGAATCTACTGTATTTGTGCTGATAATATGTACAAATACCTGGGTATCGTGTACAAATTGTGGCAGCCATGTGACCACAGCTCTGCTAGCAAAGACAAGTAAGATTTCAGAATTGTTTGTTTGTTTGTTTTTATTGTTTTGTATTCCACATTTCAACAAATAAACCATAAAGAGAAAAAAAAATGCATGGGTGAATTGTCAAGTACAGTATTTAAGACAATAAAATGTGAAATATGAGGAATCTGCATAAAAGCATTGCTTGTATGGTGTAGATTCCCAGATGTTGATATGAGATAAATTCTTACTTGATGATTATAATTGAAAGGACTTACAATTTATGAATGAGGGAAATATACATATAATATCGAGGAATATAAAAAAGAAAAAGAGAAGAAAAAGAAAACAATGTCTGCGGCACAAAACTTCTAGAGAGTTGCATGAATTGATACCCAGAATACATAAAATTTGTCATGTAGATTTATTATGAATTTAATTAGCCTGTGGAGGAGATTTTCTGGGTGAAGTTGATGATTTTTCTGGCAAACCCCTTTGGCAGCTGCCTTTCCTTTCTGCTTTTTGCCTAGTGTTTGATGTGTGATGCAAAGGGTACTCTGGTATTACATACACAGACTGAAGACAGTGCACAAGCATGCAGATACACAGGACATTGCTTTTTTCGTGTGCATTGTTTTCTTGTAATGAGCTCAACTGTTTATTTATTTCTCTCTTCTTTTTTTTAATGTAGTGTAGTACTTCATTTGGCCTGTGCTGGTGTGTTTGTCAACCCTCCTGATAAAACATGTGCAACATTGAATTAGGTGGAAGCAAATATGTAATTGGCACAAACTGGACAGATGGCAATATTCATATTTGATTTATTTCTTGTGTTAAAGAGCTCTCCAATCAAGATGCAACAAGTTTTAATGGCCAACTGGCATTGCTGTGTTATCAATTTGTTTGAAAGTGAATCTCACATCCATTCATGTATACACATAGCAATGAGCATACGTGATACATTCACCAACTTGAAACCACTTTTCTCATTATCACATACTCTTGACTGTACATGCATGGTAGTACCACGGAATTGATTTCTTCTTTAATCCAATTAATTTCCAGTTTCATGATGCAAAGAGTTACAAGTTATAAAAGTATCATGTTGACACATGCAGTACAGTATATCAATCATATCATTCATTAAAATGACTTGTTACAATATGATTTTTTCTTGCCCCCCCCCCAAAAAAAAAAAAAAAAAACCCCACAATTTTGGAACAATAAAGCAATGTGAAGTCTGGAATTAACAGTTCCACATGATACTACAACATTGTTTTCAGTTCACACTGGGCTGTATGATTGATATGAGTTGTATGTTTCTTGCTGCGTGCAATTTTGATTTATTTGTGTTTTTGTGTCAAAGGGTTTCGGGGAGAACGACTGCAATAAAATACTCAATAGATTACGGTGTGAAATCAAATTCATGTCATCTGACCCCTTTAATTGACTTCCGTCAGTGAAATGTGGGATCTTCTGTTCCCAGATTGTACAATCACACCAAAAGCTCTCTTTCGGGCCCCCCCCCCAACCCCCCCCCAAAAAAAAAACACAAAAAAAGAAAGAAAGAAAGGAGAAAACAAAAGCAGACTAAATTCTTCACCAGTTCTTATACCCTGCCAGCAATATCCCTAAGTAAAGCACATGCATTTCAATTCAGAGAATCCCCAGTGTACGAAGTCCCTACATATACATTGTACATGTATGCAATTCCATGATGCGGATAGCCGCTCGATGACTTCCCTTCGAGCAAAGCTGGATACTGGCGTTAGATAGCCGGTTCGTGCAAGGAGGCTGATGCCCGTTTCCAGCAGTGCATTGTGGTGTTGACAGGCATTATCAGTTGTGTTGTTGGATACACATTGTCGGCGGATTCGCGAGTACTGTAAAACAAGGAATGTTTGCGTGCATTTTAATTTCGCGAGAGCCAAGATTCACAAAATTAAAATGAACATGGAAGTTCCTGTCTACACTATCATGCATTGAATGTTAGAGGCAACTCACGAAAATTTCATGCCCCGAAAAAGGCCGTCGGCTCCAATTCCCGAAAATTTCATGTCGCGAAAATATCGTGTTTTACAGTACAATATAGCTGTCTGGTTCGGAGGTGTCTGCCTGTGTCTGCGGCTGGACCTCTGATACTGGATGTCTGGACTGTATCCGACTCTGGATAGATCTCGGATATGTAGTGTCTGGATTGAATCTGACTCTGGATAATGGCTATAAAATGAAGCAAAGAATCTTTCCTCACAATACACATCTCACGGGGAATTCCTCATACTCAGTACTCTATCATATCCTTTTATCTACTCTCACTGTGCTGTTACAATGTAGAATACAGTCATCAAAACAGCACAACTCTTATTTTCTTCAGGTTTCATATACTCTTATGGTGTTATGGAATCTAGTGCAGTGACTTCCACAAAGGGAGGTAATTATTGTTCACTTTTCATTTCGGTATACACCAGATCATCGGGTTATTTTCCCCCTTACATATGAACTAGCATCTTCATGTAATATGAATAACTGTACCAGTCAGCTATTATTGATGACACGGTTACTTTGGGTCTCTCTTTCGAACAAACCCTCACAAAGTGCCTAATACTTCAATACATACTCCTTTCTAGACGAGCTTATGCTGGCTACTGTTCATTTCCTATGCATAAAATCTACTCTCTTCCACTTTAGTACTAAGGGAGCATAATTTCACAAAACAAAACATACCTTCTTGTAACACTAGTTTCTCGATCGATATAAAACAATTCTTCATCGATCTTTGTGTGTGTATTGTACTGTATAAGCTGTTATTTTCGTGAGGGTTTGATTTTTGCGAATTTCGCGAATCACAGTTGGATTGCGAATTTAACAACACCCGAAAATGTCTCCGTGCACTGTGTTAATAGAGCATTAATGTAATCATCAAACAACATTGCGCGAAAATGTCTCTGACCTCGTTATTCGCGGAAATATCTGTACGCAAAAATAACAGCGTATACAGTACTTATTACCTATGAGTATCAGGCTAGGAGAACAATGGAGCAGCCACACGATACCAAGGGATTATCGTTACAGCCACAAGGAAACCCCTGTCCTTTCTCCTTCTCAACGACTGTCACGTGCCTTTTGGTGTTTGCATTACAATACAGTACTTCTTCACTAACACAAGATTATTAAAACTTACTCACTATCAGGCCAATATTCTTTCTGGCTCAGTTATCTTCCGGAACATTGCAAACACTAATCCTGTGAGACTTATATTCTCCTTCTCTGCACTCATCTGTGATCTGTTATCAATCTGGAAATGTTTGCAAACTTTCAGCTTCTTCGTCACTTTTACTTTTCATGAGGTCAGGCAGGCGGTGTCCATGGGGATAGCACCAAGCATTGCAGCCAAATGTCTTCGGGATGGTCAGGCTCTGCTCTTTAGTGCTTCAACCTGTCCCCAGCAACCTCTCGCCAGCACTGCTCAAATGCAACTCCTCACTCTCACTCATGTGCTTCTGTACAACCGTGCCCTAACCTCACAGTCCTGCGTAATATTCAAATTATATTCAAATTTTGCCCCAAAATATTTGTCTCTCTCAAGTACACCCTCTATTTGTAACCAAACAAAATCTACCCACACACAAATGCCGGGTTTCCTTTGACTGTGTGTTAGTGTGTGTGTGTGTGTGTGTGTGTGTGTGTACGTCAGTAATGTCACGCTTCAAAACTTAATCACTCTTTTGACCGAAATGCAGTTTGTGATATATTCTTACCTATCTTCCATGCACTTTTTACATCTTTCTTTCAGGATTCTACTTATTTGTTACAGTTGAGGATGACATCTATTTCCAGACGCTGCAGGACAGCTTCGTAAATCTCTTTGTTTTAATGACAACGGCAAAGTAAGTGGAATGACTTTGATTGGGGTTGATGTCCTGTGAATATGATAAAATTTCAGTGATGTATTTATTTAATATGTATACACAATGTGTATTGTAGTCAGTTGCTTCATCCATGGCAATATAAATGTCTGTGAGGAATATACAGTGTTGTATTGCATATGATAGGTACTGTGCTATTAAGCATAATAATTGTAGAAATTGCATGGAAAGTCTAAGACTATCTTGATTGTTAATGGAATTGTACAAAGTATTACAAGTTTTGAAAATTTAACTGAAATGATAATGTTGAGGATCATTGTCTATGAGTATAATTAGTGTAGTACAATTTTGTTGCAGGGCAATTGGTCGGGTGCCCGTGCATTGGCCGTTAACGCAATACAAATTGTATTGCATTAACGGCCAATGCACGGGCACCCGACGAATTGCTACTTTCACAGCAGTGATAACCCGTGAAGTTGTCAATCCATGCATTACTAGAGCTCTTTCGTGTAGGCCTATTTAAGAAAAAACGATTGCACTAGAGAATTAATCAGAACAAAACTGGGATCCCCATTTTCTTTCATTTTATTATTTTTTTTTGTGTGAGTGTGAATGTGCTGAACCAATCCAGAAAGGTACAAATATTGCTCATTTTTTTCCTGTCCAATTGATTCTTTACAGCTTTCCAGATGTCATGATGCCGGCTTACAACCACAACCCGCTCTCTGCAATCTTCTTTATCGTCTTTCTCGTTCTCGAGCTCTACTTCCTCATAAACCTGGTGAGTGTGTGTGTGGGATATGAGCGAGAAAATTTGTTGTACTCTTGCGAACAACAACTGTAGTGAAAGAAAGCCTGTTGAACATACTGTAATGTAAGATATTTTTGTGGCATGAAATTTTCGCGAATTGCCACTGGCATATAATGCATGCATAGTGTAGACAAGGACTTTGTGTGCATTTTAATTTCATGAATCTTGGCTTTGCGAAATTGAAATGCACACAAATGCCACTATTGCCACAGTTTCAGAGCCACTTTGTTTTGTTATTATATTTTTATACCCCCGCCAAACGAAGTTTGAAGGGGGTATATAGGAATCAGCGGACGGTCGGGCGGTCGGTCCGTTGCAAATCTTGCGTCGCGAACTACTTCCTCAGTTTTCAACCGATTCCCATAAAACTTGGCACAGATGTGTGCCTTGGGTTGTAGATGTGCAAGACGTATTTTTTGACAGTACCCAAAAGTACGTTGCCATGGTAACGGCATATTATGGGCAAAAATGGGTACAAATCTTGTGTGCGAACTCCTCCCACAGTTTTTGATCAATTTTTATGAAAGTAGGTACAGATGTTCATCTGAATATGTTAATGTGCAAGACACATATTTCCGCAGTGGCAAAAAGTGCATTGCCATGGTAACGGCATGTTATTGGTAAAATATAGGGCAAAATGCTTCATGGCAAAACTGCTTCATCAGTGTTCTTCAAATTCTCATGGAATTCATATTGAATGTTTGTCTTAGGATATAGGTCAGCATGACACATTTCTTGACAGTGACAAAAAGTATGTTGCCATGGTAACAGCTCACATATTATGAGCCAAAATGATGGAAAATTTTGTGTTGCAAACTACTTCCTCAGTTTTTGCCCAATTTCCATGAAACTTGGTACAGATGTGTGCCTTTGGTTGTAGATGTGCAAGACGCATTTTTTGACAGTACCCGAAAGTACGTTGCCATGGTAACGGCATATTAATGGCAGAAGATCAAGGAAAGATCTTGCGGATTTAACTACTTCCTCAGTCATTTGACCAAAGCTTATGAAATGTGGCACACACCTTGATCTTGGTGGGAAGATGTGGAAGACATATTTTTCGGACGTGTCGGAAGCTGCGTTGCCATGGTAACGGCATATTAATGGCGGAAGATCAAGGAAAGATCTTGCGGATTGAACTACTTCCTCAGTTTTTGACAAAAGCTTATGAAATGTGGCACACACAATAGTCTTGGTGGGAAGATGTGCAAGACATATTTTTTGGACGTGTCGGAAGCTGCGTTGCCATGGTAACGGCATTTAAATGGCAGAAGATCAAGGAAAGATCATTCCTTGGGTAAGACTGTCGTCACGGGGCGGGGGTATTAATCACCTTCAGTGATATTTCTAGTTTGGTAATACTGTGTTCAGCTTTTTTTTTGTGGTATATCAAGATAGGTGAACTACAAAGAAACAACCACAGCAAGCGCAAAGATTGGGTCATGAGTCAAAGAAGTTATATTCCAGGCTGATAGATACAGTGGGTTACCGCGATCAATTACTATCCACACGCAATGTTTCTGTACTACTGTGGACTCATAGAATTACAGTACTCTATTGATATTACAGTTTTAGGACTAAAATTTTTCAGATGCTAATTATGTTTGAGAATAGTTATGTAAAATCCAAAAGCCACAGCACTTTTTTTTGAAATAATAGAGATAGTAGAACACAGTTGTGGTAGAATATCCCCATGTGAGCATAAAGAGATCTAGATTTTAAATGAACTCCTCCAAAAAGAAAAAGACAGAACATAAAATTGATGTCAGAGTTGCAAGCTCAGTACGTGGAAGCAGAACCAGGACAATTTTTGCGAGAGTTCAAAAGTGAAACGTAGCTGTCAAACCAAGCATGCTACCAAGAGGAAACAGGACTGGTCCATTGTGGGAGGTTTAGTCATGATTCTATTTCACCGTGCCAGACCCCAAGAGAAGAATTTTGTAGAGAAGAAATGAGATCCACAAAAAAAGATGGGGGAAGGGGAATCTGCCAGCAAAAATTATTCCAGGTATGCCCTTAGGTTATTGTTGAGCAATCACTTTGCTCTTCTATCATTTTTCTTTTTTTTTGAGGCTGCAGTAACAAAGGGTGATGACAAATTGATACCATCTGAAGCACATGCAGTTTCCTCCTCTTGTTACAGTGTAGGTATCACAGGGACTGTTAAGCACTTGATATGAGGTGCAGAGGAGTGGGTTTATTCGCAAGGGTAGTTATATTGGCTGTCAGGGCTTACTTTAAAGAGAGGGAGGGGGAGGGGTGCTATTGTAGTGACATTGCTATACCAGGAAATGGAAGACAGGGGCAGAAAATTTTGAGCAGGTGTAGAGCGGGGGATTGGGCAGGATGTGTCTTCGCGGTGCAAATGCAATTGGGGGATGCCCCCCACTCGTTTGCACTTTCGTATTAACCATTTAGGAATGTTTGGACAGGATGTGGAAATGTCCTATGAGTGAATGAAATCTCTTGGAGATTGGACAGACAGCATTTTAAACAGCAAATCAGCTTTATCATTATGTCTTTGTTGTTGTTGTTTTTTTTTTTTTAGTACTTAAGCATGAAATATATGAAAAACTTCAATTTTCCCCCTGTTCTGAGCAATGCCATGATTTGCTCTGATCTGGTTCGTTTCATATTTCTGCATGATGCAAGTCTGTGCTGTCAATGTGCAATGTGCAAACATGTCAAAAATTTTGTCATTAACAAGTTAGAAGCTTTTCATTAAAAAAAGAGCGCACTAAACATGAAGAAGTCAACTTATGTGCACCTCGTACTGATAGCAAATCAATTCAAGACACAGAAAAGTTTTATTGTAAGCCTTTTGAAGTTCAAACTATGTTTTTTATATGATGAATATCACATACAAGATTGAATCGTTGACGCTTCAACAATACAATAACCGTAATAACTTGGTTGGAGAGGCCCAAGGGTCATAGTGATTTTGATTGCTTTTTTCCAACCCGGCTCCTTCGGGAAGCTCAACAGGGAAAGCCTGACACTTTGTTTTCTTGTGTTTTGTTTGTTTATTCTGTTTCTCTGTTATCACTTGTATTGTTTTGCAAATGCCGAATGAATAATAATAATAATAATAGTATATCTGTAGAAAAGTATTGAAGGGCTATAAAAGATTGTGGTACATCTTGAATCGTCTAGGATTGTCACAAGGTGTGTGTGTGTGTGTGTGTGTGTGTGTGTGCAGGGAGGGGGGGGGGATTGGAAATTTTGAAACAAGCAGACTTTATATTGTCAAGCAAAGAAGAGGTTGGCTACCAGTCTTTCCTCTGATGTTCTTCCAGTTTCAAGAGGCATGATATTTAATCATGTATTCGGTTGTTGATTTTTTTACTCATCTGTAGCTACTGGCTGTTGTCTACGACACTTTCACTGGAATAGAGAAGAACAAGTTCAAGAAGCTGATGCTGCACAAGAGAATAGCAACCAGCAAAGCCTTCAGGCTCCTGTGCAGTAGAAGAGTAAGTTATGATCACCGTCATTTTACCTCCTTTCTTCATCTCACCAATGGTACCACCACCGGTGTTCTCACCTATCATACCACTATTGATGTTATCCTCAGCGGTACAATGTACCATCACTGGTGCTCTCACCAGTGGTGTGTATCACAATATATGTTCTGAACAATGGTACCACCATTGGTGTTCTCATCAATGGTACCACTCTTGGTGTTCTCACCAATGGTACCACGATTTATATCGCCATCACCATTCATCTTATCAGTGGCACCACCATTTGTGTTCTGATCAGTGGTACCACTAATGGTGTTTTCCTAATAATGCATGGTACCACTGTTTTTGTCCTCATCAACAGTGCCACCATTTATGTTTTCATCAATTGTACCACCATTAGTGTTTTCATTAATAATACCACCATTACTGTTTTCACTAATGGTACCACCAGTGGTGTTTTTGTCAGTTGGACCACCATCTATATTTAACATAGTGTTCTCTCCACCGGTACCACATTCAATCCAGTGCATTACATTTTAGAAGCACCCTAAGATTGGCCAAGTATCATAAAGGACAATTAATGGGAGAGATACATGCAGGTGTATGTTCAAGATGTTACGGATTGTGTTTTCATGTTCTCTCAAAGAAAATGACAGGGAAAATTGAGATATATGTCATAGATTCTTCTGACAGATGCATGAGGTACTGTAGTTTTACTTGAAAACATAGTCTTCAAGACAGCTTTCCTGAAGTAATGTGTAAGTTGACTTCTACCGAGCTAGTGTGGCACTTTTGCACAAGATTTTGCACAAGAGATCTGCTTGCTACAAACATTACTCTGATCGCTTGTCATCAGATGTCGTAACCGTGATTATTGGGACTTATTTGATGCGATTTGTTGAATCCCCTTTGTATTGCTGGAATCGTGGATCATCTCATAGATTGTAGCAGAAAGCGCGTATAGTGATGAAGAAAAACACGAGGAGAGTCTTCCAGACTCTCTCTTCGGCGCGGTATCCCTCGCACTTGTCTTCCGCGATACATCGTCAGACGTAATTGCATTAAGACGAGGCGCTCTCGAGTTACGACTGTCTCATTTCCTAAGTTTAGCCGCTGCGCTTATCCCCTCCGATGCGACGGCTGACGGACGGGAGCGGGGAATGATTGGCGGTGATCTGACTCCTCATCAGTGGCAGATTATGACGAGCCTCTTTGCAAGAGCGCTGGTATCGGGTGGCGTCCTTAAAGTGCGATGCCACAACACGTTCAAGTTGGTCTCGATATGAAAGGGAGTCAAAATCAGACACAGAGAATGGTAGAGGTTTCACCAAAATTGGACCTAAGACAAGAAAGTGGAGGAACTTTTAAAGTTTCATACACATTTATGAAACAGTGAATGATATTAGGCACAACCACATTTGCAAGTGGAAGATGTGACAATGTCAGCATCTAGAGTCTACTATTGACCTATAGCACATATGTCTTCAATAAATTTCTGTTCTTGACATGAAATCACCAGAGGATAAGTGGCATCCTTGATTCCAATTCATGAAGTCTTATCATAACCTGGCAACAAGGACTCCTAATAGGAGGACAAAGTTTTGCAGAAGTTGGCTATTAAAGGAATTTGGCAAAAGCATGAGTATATGGTAATTTTTTTTTTTAAATGTATAAATCAGTCTATCCAAGTTTTATCATTCACAAAGAGCTACACCATATACTATCTCTTCAATACTGACTCCTCTCTGCCAAGATTATTCTATTTATTTATGTTCATACTCCTATCATGATCACATGCGAAAAATGTACATACCTGTATATTCCAGGAGACATGCAAGTGTATGAAAGTACGAGCTTAAGATATAAAGTCAACTGCTATAAATTGAAGATTTGGTGATCAGAACACCAGCAGGTTGTCTTTCATGAACAAACAAATTATTACAGTTGAACCGATCCCACACATAATCCATGTGTGCGTCTTGATAGTCTTTTCATACTTTCTGTGCTTCCAGTACACACTGATGAAAGATACTTCAGATTGCAGCGTACTGTGTAAGCTATCATTATTTTTGCGAGGGTTTAATTTTCGCGAATTTTGCGAATCACTGTTGGACCGCGAATGTAACCACACGCGAAAATGTTGCCATGCGCTATAGGCTACCAGTGCACTTGCAAACCTCAGTGTCAATTCGCGAAAGCAACATCTCGCGAAAATGCCTGTGACCTGCTCATCAGCGAAAATATCTGTGCGCGAAAATAACAGCTTATACAGTACAACAGTAGCTAATAACACTGCTGATCCTGTGCAAATCGCTGGCTCACAAAAGAAAACGATTCAAAGACTCACAGGAATCACGCATATCTTGATCATGCCTGTGCCAGTACTGTAATATATTCATGTAAAGCATCTTGTCAGGGGCGATGAAATCAACCAACATGTTATTTTCCCCATACAGTAGACTCCTTTATAACAAAGTGCTTGGTACTGGCAGTTTTGCTATATCGAAATTTCGTTATAACTGAACAAATAAACGATAAAAAAGACATAGAGTAGATAATGTTACAGCCTGAATTCTTATTTCATTATAACTAGAATTTGCTATAACAATAATGGGAGTGCATTGTATTCCAATGTAACTTCAACAGCACTTTTATGTTGTAATCCCCTCCCCCCCCCCCCCCCCCTTTGCTCTGCACTTGAGATGCTATGGCCAACTCTAGCATTATTCCTGCAACTTAACCCCATGCCTAGCAAAATTTTGATATTCCCAATAGAATTTTTATAGGAGTTTGTTGGCTTAAATCACCTGTAATATATGGTTGATAACATCATACAGTTGTACCTTAGTGGGTACATTTGCACTCTGTACTTTGGTCTCATATATGTGTACACACTGTAGGTCGTTGAACTTCAGCAGGCTTTCTTTGACACAGCTACCTCGTGCCTGATGATATGATTTTTTTTTCCCCCTTGGCTTTTTGCGGAGTACTTTGTTCTAAAACAGGCCTATATGGATAGGTCAGTGTTTCCATACACAGTCGAGATTAACCAGTCAGTATGTGTGAAGATCCAGAGTATTAAATATGCCATATCAAATGTAGGAGATAAATTATATGCTCACTTTGCAATACTGGGAAATCTTTACTGAATTTCCAGCAATCAGAGACAGGGTATAGAAAACAAAATAAAAAACAGAACAAAACAGAAATGAAAACAGCTGCAGCAACAGCAAAGTACCCCCCCCCCCCCCAAAAAAAAAAAAAAAAAAAATGTTCACACACAAATATACAGACAGTTTACAAAATACACACATACACACTGATCCCATAACGACACATCCAATTTTCACCCACCAATCACGAAATCGGTGGTTGTCAAGGCATGCTGCTGATCCTGCGTTAATCCTGGCACTCGTTCGAGACACTCAGGGGATGCAAAGAAGCACTGGGAGAGCGTTGAAAGCGGTGAAAAAGATCGGTGAAGGGCGTGTCATCACCGCGAAGCATCCCTATCCCATCACATATCTCTCTACTGGCTTTCTTGTCCCCCTTCCCCCCCCCCCCCCCCACGTCACTCAGTGCCACCCATTAAAGTGACTTTAAAACCCCCTTTGGATTCCGCCATTAAGGGATTTGAACAATCACAGCAGGCTCACAACTAATAGGGCATACGGCAAACATTTGGCTTTGGGCTTTCAAGGTATTTTGCAAACAAATCACTTTCTTTTTCTCTTTTTTTTCACTCTCATCTTTTCTAGAGAGACATAGAATGAAGATGCCTGTGGATATTAAGGGATATGTCACCAGGTTTGCCATTGAAGGCCATTCAACAAATTTTCATTTTCTAGCATAATGAAAGAGCACTTGAGGTTTATCATACCTCTTTCAGAAAGCAGGAGGAATGATATTATCAGTAAATAACCTATGTTACGAATGTGCACTTTTCTTTTATAGAAACAATGAAATTTGGGGAAATTCTCTTTGTTATATTGTTACGATATTGTGATGTCACAAATTGTTGAAGTCTTCTTATCAAGCAATGACAGCACATAGATTTAACCAACACTTTCGAATTCATGACCTTTGAGCTGATCATCCAATTTTCTTCTAACTTCACAGACATCTGATACTAATATCACTGCCTTCACTGAATCCATGTACATTTGAGGTAAAGTCCCCTTTCAATGTTTGTTGCTAGTGTCAGGCTTTGCAAATAGGCAAAATCTCACCTTGCAGTACAGTGGAGTTGACTCTTACTATAATGTAGAGGAAACTTAGCATGGGGCTGGAGAAACCACTTTGTCACTCTGGTATTTTGTGATCTCAAGGCTAATTTGAAAAACAATGAAATATAAAGAAATTTTGCACTCTGGGGCAAACCCCCCCCCCCCAACAAACTACTTAATGGTCATGAGAGTCTATCATATAAATATTGTGCTTGATGAGACTCATCAGTTAAGGTCAACTCCAGTTGAGATTCTCTGGCGCTGTGTGTACTTACAATATGTAGAGATCAGTGACGAAGCTGTACATGATTTGTTACGAGGATTCTCAGAATATATCCAAGTAATGCCAGCCTTCCCGTTGCACGAATTCCCAAGCTGCTGGGTCTTTTAACACCAGAAATGTGGTATGAATCAAGCAGTGGTGTATTTGAGAGTTACATAATGATTTTCTCTCACTTTTTATTTTTATCTCTCACTCAGCATCCGGGTAAAGTGACCTTCCCTCACTTCGAAGGGGTTCTGAAGTACTACGCACCGCGCAAAAGCAAACGGGATGTCCTCCTCATGTTCAAGACATTAAATACGAGTGGCACGGGGAAACTGGACCTGCAGGTGAGCACGAGATAGGGTTCTATGCCGTTAGAGTTAGAAAGTTAGAAATCCTGTTTTCCCTCAAATTGACAAATTTCTGTGATTATTTTCCAATTTTGTGCAGCTTGAATGAAAAAAAAAATCAGGCGGATCTACCTAATCATTTTCCAGTATGAGATATGCAAATTAATTCAGAGTTGCCAATGCAGCAATGAGGAAATGATAATTTCTTCACCAAAATTACTCCCAGGACTTGCTCGGGTTAAAAGATTGTAGGCATATATGAAAAACTTACCAAGTATCCTAGCAACATCCCCACCCCCTCCCTTAATCAGTGATGCCTATCTTCTCCCGCATCCCTTCTTCATCACAGGAGTTCCATAATATCTTTGAGGTATCCCGGCTGAAGTGGAAATCAGAGAAGGAGCAGCGGCTGTGGTTCGAGTCCCTCCTCAGCCCCCTGGATCTCCCCTTCAGGCTCCTCCAACGTATGGTCATGTCAAGAATATTTGCTGCCATTGTCTGTAAGTCCTAAAGTTTCATATCCTCCTCCCCCCTCAAAAAAACAAACAAACAAACAACAATTTCAAAACAAACAAACAACAAAACAAAATAAACAAAACAGAACAAAACACACACACACACAAAAACAACAACAACGAAACCAAAAACACAACAATCAAAACACCCAAACATGATGAAAGATTGCAGGCTGGCTTTCCTTACCCTAAAATCACTCTAAATCTCTGATTACAATGTACTTTGATTGTCTTGAGAAAAGACTAGCATTGTTGTTGTTGTTGCTGCTGTTTGAATTTATTTGGCCATTTTCATTAGTACATCCTCGAGACTGATGTACTAAGCACACACACGCCAAGCACACCTAGAGATTGCAGAGAAGCAACCCAATAAAAGAGTGCCCAACAGTGTATGAGAATCCCTTTTTCTTTCATAGACTGTGAGGAATAAGTATTGAATTCACAATGCAGATACAAAATCAAGACATACATGTACCAAGTCTTCCTGATTCTACAGTATGCTGCCTGAAAGATGAACTTCTTCAAGATCTGACAAAATTAGTATAAAAAAGAATTATCACTTATTATTGGGATACACAGGTATCTCCCAAATAGATTTGTTGTGTTCCTTCTTGATTTTGACTTGGTATTGTCATCAGCCCTGAAGAGGAGTATTTGTGGTAGGTATGTCAGTGGCTGGTGCCAGATTTGTGGTAGGTCGTTGCCATTCCAAATCTCACTTTTCAGCAGGAGAGCATTAGCAGTGATTGATACGGTAGTGGATTTAAACATGTTGTGATTTTGTGTGCACGCACACAGGGTGTGCAGTAACAAAAATACAGATTGGACAAAATGTTGGTTTAATAACCTGTTCACTCTTAGGGCGTCTTGCTACAGAAAATGATTATCTTGTTCACAGTGTGTGATGGCAGTGCTGAATCTGACTCCATATCCTCTATTTGACAAAGATTAGTTGGAATTTGTTAAAGTTTCATTAAATTTTTTGCCTTGTGAAAAACCAGGAATGAATGTTGAAAATTATATAGTTATATAAAAATATGACACCAACCAACACAGATATGAGGATTATGGTTATCTGACACCTCATGGATTAATTATGCCTGACTGTCCCGTTTTGCCGACTGGTCATTCAAAGAGCATAGAACCAGTCATACAATTCCATGTTGGTTGTCTCGCTGTCCGGCCCATATGGCGTTGCCCCTTTGGTGATGCATGACTCTTTGGATGTGTTTATGCCCGGACACATGTTCCAGTATGTGTTCTCACGTCCAATGCATCTTTAGAGATCTTGGTGTTTCTGATCTGTCCATGTCTGTACCCAAATGTCACTGTTTGTACAACTGTTTGTCATCACTCTTCTTTTTCTCTTCTTCCTCATCATCTTTATCATCATCATCTTCTTCTTCTTTGACTTCTTCTTCTCTTCTTCTTCTTCTACTTCTTCACTTCTTCTACTTCTTCTTCTTCTCCTCCTTCTCCTCCTCCTCCTCCTTCTTCTTCTTCTTCTTCTTCTTCTTCTTCTTCTTCTTCTTCTTCTTCTTCTTCTTCTTCTTCTTCTTCTTCTTCTTCTTCTTCTTCTACATCCTCTTCCTTCTTCTCCTACTCCTCCTCTTCTTCTTTTGTCTTCCTTTTCAGGTTGACTTCTCCTTAGAAAACAAATTCCACGTCCAACTTCTGTTTTCGTTTTGTACAAGGTGGTCCTTTTAGTTATGCCAGGACAAAGAATGTATAGGTATATATCTTCCATGTCTTTTTAAGTTCACTTGAAAAAAAAAAAGGGGGGGGCGGGAGGGCAAGAGAAATGGGAAAAGTGCAGTGGTCATGCCTGTACCAAACAAAAGTCCATGCCAGTTTCAGATGATGTTTTGTGTCCCAGATAGACTCTTCATGCCCATGGAGACGGCACTGAGAGGAACTGTCAGCAAGTAACCATCAAGAGAGTGTCCGAGGCCGCAACTTTTTGTCTGTCCTTTTGCTAACAGGTGGTGTAACACCTCAAATGGCATGCAAGCCGAGGAGAAAAAAGAAAGAAATAAAGATGGGGGAAAAAAAATAATGCTACCTTCCCACCCCCCAAGGCGAATATTAATCTTCGAAAAAACAATCCCCCAAACAATCCCGATCCCTCCGCACATTTCGTCAATGTTTGATTTCTGCCGGTCGTTGGCTGTGCTGTAATGAAAATTAGGCACGAATATGATGACAGAAGAAGAAAGAAGAAGAAGAAGAAGAAGGAAAAGGCAGAGACAATAACAACATGAGGGCGGAGACGTTGTGGATATTTAGTCCCAATTTCGGAGACGTTTCACTTTGGTTGTTTTCCTGCGAGAGAGCGCGAGGCGGGGAATTAGAAGTGGCCAGAGGAAGCAATAAGAAGGGGGAGTTAGGGAGGTGGGTACGGAAGAGCAACGGCGATGATAGATGTCGCCACGGACGACGCGGCGGCAATTGTTTGGGGGAGGACGAGGGAGAGCGGAAGAGCTAAAAGGACAAGGAAAAGGAGCATAGGTTTGTATGTGCAGCTTCGCAGAGGAAGGGGGGTGGGGGTGGATGGGGAAGGTAAGTGTGATGTTTAGAGTGCACGTCGCTGGGAAGCGAAGCGACATATGGCGGTGTCGTCTGTACTTTCTCCCCCCTACCCTCACCCTTCGTCTCTATCTCTCCCCTTTCGCCGGACGGACCATGGGGGACTATTAAGAGTGGCGGGATTTGAGGATAGATTAAGTGGCTTCTGCCCCGGCTTTCCGCCTCAACCTTTTCACATGAGAAAAAAAGGAAGAAGAAGAAGAAAGGAGAAGACAAGAACAGTGATGATATGCCATTTTGGTTGTCTCAGGCTAACCCTACAAAAGATGAAGCTCTCTCTCTCTTACACGCAAGTTTCATTATCGTGGTTGATAAGCTTCGGCTTTCAAGTTGGCTCAAATCTGTATTATAGGGTGTAGATAAAAGATAGAAATGGAAGTACAAATGTGTATGTATGTATGCATTTCATTTGCATCTGAACGTAATTATTGAACTTTTCAGCTGGAAAAAAAAATTTAGGTACCAGCTTAAAGTGAATGTTAGAAGTTTAATCAACTGAATAAAAAAACAAAAATGGATGCTAGCAGAAACAGAATAAGTCATTTTGTACAGATGTCATATTACTCTGTTCTTGTGTACTCTGCATTCCACTTGCCTTTGCTGTAAAGTTAATATTTTTTCTGTATATGAAAATTAGTTGCAACGATATGCATTTAACTCAATGTAGGCTCTATTTATTGGTGATGCCTATTCTTTATCTTGAGAAAAGTTTGAATAACTTTTGTTTTTGTACCTACATGGCTTTCAAAATATTAAAGAGACTTTAATTGTATCATGTCTGTGACAGCATTTTTGTTGTTGAGGGTTTTTATTTTTTGTTTTTTAAAAGCAACGCTAAGATCATTATGGC
Organism: Diadema antillarum; assembly: GCF_040938485.1. Taxonomy (NCBI): domain Eukaryota; kingdom Metazoa; phylum Echinodermata; class Echinoidea; order Diadematoida; family Diadematidae; genus Diadema; species Diadema antillarum. Next base: position 1,973,432 of record NW_027271426.1, read on the forward strand.
ATCACCATCATAAGAAAGACTCGTAGTACTCTGGTGAGGATCAGTATAGTGATGATGTTTAGTGTGCATGTTAAATAGCTATGGTGATTTTGAATGTTACCCTTAGTACGAAGTTTGTGTTAAGACATTATTGAGAGGTTATCAGCTTTATCTTCATTGTCATCATCATCATCCGCACATGAACATTATCACTTGAATCCAGTTTTGGCGGTGACTGCAATGTTCATGGGTAAGGTTATACTCTTTGGAGGGGGAAAAAGAATTTACTTTCTTCTTCTGTTTAGTGTGAATAGGTGTGCAGTGCTTTCTTCTGGTTTTAGGGGCTAAGAGCAGCAGGTGTCCAAAGGTTAATCCACCACTTAGCAAGGGTAAACACCTCCCCACTTGTGGTGCTGGGGGGTAAGAAGAGGGGTTAGGGCTTGATGGCTGGGTTTGTAAGGTTGGTAGACGAAAGGTGTCGGCTTTCACAACCAGCAATGGTGTGCTCTCACAAATGAAGTTGGTCGAAATGGAACCGGCGCCCCCAACATGTTCAGTGAATAAAATGTGTTAAAGAATTCTGGTCCAGTAAAAAGTAGAATGTGTTTGGGTGAATCCTCCATGAGTTATGCATTTGTCAAGAGTTTAGGAAGTTGCTTCTTTGGAACTCTCTGTACATTGGCAACTCAGTGATATCATGCAGACCATCTGTGCATTGGTACTGTATTTTTGCTGAGATTTTGTGAAAAGTGTTTTTTTTTTTTTGCAACAACATATAGTGCGTGCTCCTTTGTTACCTTTTCATATACATGTATGAGTATTAAGAAATAGTAAGAATTCCTTTTTAGGCAACAAGATTTGTGTAAATGTTGTGTAATTATGGCATGAAAAGTTACCTGTACTGATATGCACCATAGTGAGACATGGACATTTATATTTTTCTGCATGCAGTATCATACCAGTATCAAAATGTGGAAAAGGGGAAAGGGTGGGTTATGATGTTTGGATACACATGTCTGTTTACACTGTACTTCGATTGGGCAAATTTGTTGGAAGTTTCAAATCAAGCGAGAGGCATTTTATGAATCCTACAAACTCTCCATGGTGTGCATTCCATTAACCCTAACTTACCTGGGGGGGGGGCATAATGGCCCCCCCCCTCGACAAATTCCGCGACCATTCCGGCGCGCAAAATTTTTTGACCGCGCCGCTCGCTGACTTTTTACTTTCAAGTCTCGCGCAACTTTTGAGACCAATTTTGTCGCACCCGGGCATACCGTTCCGAAGCCACGCTCCTTCAAAAAATTTTCGTCAACCCCCAAATTGCTCAAAAACGTGATTTTGTGTACAAAGTCAATACAAATTGTGTTTTTTCAATTAATTCATATAAAGTTTCATATTTTTAATTTCTATGGCTGAAATCAATTTATTTTAGTATAATTATGCTTCAAAAAATGTGTATGACAAATTCTGTTGAAAAAAACAACAAAAACAAAAGTTCGAAAAAACAAAGAAATACATTTTAAAAAATTGATAAAACAATAAAAAACATAAGAAATCAATTTTGATACTGAATTTTTTTTTACACAGAAATGTTTTGAATGTCACTAGGAATATTTACACCAAAAATCAGCATTCCATAAGCTTTTATAAGCCAATTACAGACAAAAATGAGGTTTTTTGCATATATTTTCATAATTAATGGATTTAAATAGAAAATGCAAATTTTTTGAAAATTTAACTTAGCAATCTTGTAGATTACATCCGGCTTTACATTGTATGTTCATGCAAAATTTTGCGGCGATCGCGCGATCAACGGCCGAGATCTGAAGGGGGAGCCATAATGGCTCCCCTCCCCCCCCCCCCAGGAATTCAAGCTCGCTAAATAGCCCAGGTAAGTTAGGGTTAATGCAACTGATGTCTAGAAGTCATAGATACTGGTGTCACTAGATGTCAGATGAGTGCCACACCCAGTCAGTGACATTTTTGGTTCTGTGTCTTTCTCTATTCTTTCGAATCCATTGTTTGTTTGTTTTTTTCTTCTCACAGACATCGTCATTGCGATCAATGGCCTGGTCTTCATTGTCAAGACGATCATGTTCTCAGGTGAGCGCCGGTGCCTATTCCCTAGCCCTTTCCTCCCCCCCCCCCAACTCTTTCTTCCTCCTTTCTCACCCATGTCTCTTCTGTTTCTGTCCACTTTCATCACCACCACCACCACACAGTTAGGAACATCAATGTAAAGACCTCAGTGTTGGAAAGTAAAAAAAAAAAAAATGGGGGATGGGCAGCTGTTAAATTTCTGAAACATGTTCAAATGGGTCATATTCTGAGGGAAGAGAATTTTTTACAAATCAATTATTAACCCTAACTAGGCCGGGGGGGGGGGGGGGGTCCGAGGCCCCCCCCCTCGACGTTTCGCGCGATGTATCGCTATCGCGAGAAGCTATCGCCGCAACGTTTCATGACTTTTTTCTTTTGAGTTTCCCGCATCTTTTGACACCAAATTTGCGATGCCCGGGTGCGCGGTTCCGAAGTTGCGCATAAATATGCAAGTGCATGTCAGACCAAAAATTGCCCAAAAACGTGAATTTGTGTACAATTTCAATGCAAACTGTGTTTACAGGCAAATTTCATAAAAGCATGATTATTTTGGGGGTTTATTGATTAAAATCAATTAATAACACATTTTGTTGTTCGGAACAATGTCACGGACAAATTTCATCGAAAAAACAATGAAAAACATAAAGTCGAAAAAACAAAGAAATACATAAGAAATTTAAAAAACAATAAAATACTTAGGAAATTTTTTCTGATTGTGCAATTTTTTTCTCTTACATTTGCTAAGGACACTAAAAAGAATATTCACACCAAAAATGTGCCTGTTTTGAGCTTTATTTAGTGATTTATACCAAATTGTCTGATTTCATGCATCATTATGCATAAATTAGCATAATTTAGCGTAAATGATAATTTTTGAAAAAATTAACTTCATGGTACTTTAGATTACATCATAGGCAATGCGTGTGCCAATTTTCGTCGCGATCGCGCGGTCGACGGCCGAGATCCGGAGGGGGGCCTGGGAGGCCCCCCCCCCTCCGGCTCTATCATCTACCTACAGTTGTAAATAGCCCGGCCTAGTTAGGGTTAAGAATATCTACAGGCTGAAAACTTTTAAACAGTATTGATTATGTTTTTGTCAATCTGGCGAAATGGTGTAAATTCAGAATTTGCAGTGAAAATCTGCCAACTGCAACATTAATCTTACTTTGATACAAATGGTTGTTTGTGACAAGGATTCAATAGAGTTGTTCATTGTACAATATATTGTACATTGGTAGGTTAGTCTGCTTTCTATTCTGTGATAACTCAATATACAATCATACTGACTAATCATCTGTCTAAAACAGTTCTGAGACATACTTTGTCTTATAAACATTTCCCATCACAAAGACTATGCTGGGGTGTGAAGTACCGTTTTTTTTTTCACATCATCTGATATATGTGACCGTGCACCTCTAAACGAACATAAAGTCGCACACACTGATTTTGCGTGAGGACTGAAAATAAGTGAAATAGGTAAACCTAGCCGAACTTGACTTTTTCATATTTTCTGAAAGAGTGGGTCTTCTTTTACATTATGCTAAAATTTTGTATCATAAAACGGGCAGGAAAGTGTATTTTTTAGCAGTTTATATTGAACATTTTTGGTAGAATAGTGTGATTAGGTGTGTCTTTAGAATCCCTTTTCACTTCTGAAAAAACCTTGTCCACACTCTTCACCTTCGACTCTAATAACTTTTGAAAGGATAGTGCTACTGCTTTGAAAGTTGGCATTAATTATGGACAGAATGTGTTAATGAGGCATGCTTAATTTCAGTTTAATCTGATAATCCTTTCATTGTTGTTACTCTGGTGGTTTACTTCCTGTTTTTTGTCCCATTCATTGCACAGCCAGCACGGTTTGGTAAAGATTAAGCGCTTGAATAGACACTGTACTTCAGAGCCTCTTTTCTTGGTTCACACTTTTCCTGAGTTTCTGCTTTCTTTCCAATATTTAGATAGGTTAGGAGAGTCCATTTGATTTGAGTTATACATCATTTTAAAGCTTAAGGTCTGCTCTTTCAGAATATGATCTTAACTTAAAATTCATGTCTGGCGACTTTTTGTTTGTTTTGAGGTGCACTGTCACATATAGCAAATGTACTCTTTTGTGTCACTAATAATTACTTGAAATGAAGAGATTTAATCCCATGTTTGCTGGTAGCTTGAAAGTTAGCAAATTCCAACAGACCGTGTGATTTGGATATAGCTGCGTATTGCCTAAAAAGCATTCCTCAGTCCCAGAGGTTTTAGCCTCTATTAAATCTGCTGTGAGTTTTGTTGGATCTCCCTCCACCCAATCAGATGCAAGAAACAGTGGAAATCCTCTCTCCCGAGTGATGCGATAGTGATGGGAGATAAGTGATTAAAAGCTAGTTTTGGGGGAAAACAGATTCCAGCATTTGTCTGTAAACCAGACGGTAATCATATGCGTTGCTCGGAGAAACATTGTAATCTGAGGTGATGGGTTTTGACTTACACGCGTTGATCCTCTGGGTAATCTTTAACTGCTAGAACTCTCTCAAAGTCACTTCCAAGGATCTGCCGCGAAAAAGAGAGGTAAATTTTTATTCCGCTGGTAGAGCGGGAATTCATCAGTGCACCAATGTCTCATCGACGAGAGTGAGGGAGGGTGCTCTGTCGACGTGAGCACATCTTTCATGGGTAGCTGAGTCTCGTGAGATTGGGGGTTGGTGGTTAGCGGATTTGCATTGAGAGAGGGAGACAGACAGGATTGCCGCGAGGAAACGAGAGCGCAGAGAAGAAAGGATTGCTAATCCCTCCCGGTCGGGATTTGATGCGGGTGCGAGGATTAGGGGATTAGCCAATCCTAATCCAGACAAATTGTCAGGCTGTGATGTGACGTGGGGAAAAACCCCCTCTCATTAACGAAGGAAACATAATAGAGAAGGCGAAAATAAACACAAGAGCAAATTTCTAGACTGCCTATATCTAGTGGCTAACCCAGTCACAGTAATTGGGGTGTTTTCAATTAATTAGCCCCGCAAACCCAGTAATGTTTACGTGCCCAAATGAAATAGGGAGTTCAAGTAAATACCAGTGAACTCAGACCTTGAGTACATTGATCATCACTATGGTCCCATTACATTTGATTCGTGTCTGTCGTGAAAGCCGTATCAAAGTGCCTTGTGAAGAGAGAGTTGTGCAGACATTTGCAGAGCCCCAAGACAGCCTAGTGCAGTGATAGGTGGATAGAAAGTACAATGTTTTATTTTGCTCTTTGTTTTGCTTCTTTTTTTTTTTGGAAGTTTCTATATCCCCTTTGCAGATGTTAAAAAACTTTTGCATGGTTGAAAAGGATAATGTCTCTCAACATCTCATATGAAATTTTATAGGTGATGCACCTCAGAGTTTTTAAAAAAGAAATGAAAAAGTAACCCTTGTCATTCGGGAATATGCTCCACTTTTGTTTTGAGAATAGCAGTTGGCGTTTTTTTTTTTCTTTGGTGTCTGAAAATATTTACTGGAAATCTCCCTCCTTCATAAAGAAGTTTCCAGCTGTATTATTCTGAGGAAAGGTTTAAATCACCTAACTGTACACTGTACCAGCTTAAGAAAGGAATCTAGTTTTCTGGGCCGTAAATGGGACACACAGATTTACCGGTCAAAGATTACTTACGATCATTGAATGTTTTACGATGAGTTGTGACTGTTACGACTGACAAGCATCCTCCAAATACATATGAAGACTCTTACATGTACGTATGTCATTACAGGGTCGTAGGTTATTCTGGTTTCATGAACATATTGGCACACTAGATGTGATGGCTTTTCTAATGTTCAGCTGAATAAAAAAGCAGTCACATAAATTGCGTTCAAGTGCAGCATTGGCATTCTAGCCTTGCCAGCCTCCCATACTGATGCATTTATATACAATACTACAAAACTGTTTGATACAAACTTGTATGTCAGTTTTACCTGACATTGAAATCCATCTGGGGGAGAAAAAAAAAACAACCTTATTTAGTCAAATTACTAGTTTTGCTGGTGTCTGTGCTATACTGCTAATTTCTTGTAATAATCTCCTAAAAAGTAAAAATCTTTTTTTCCCCGTAAATTTTCCTGATAATATAAAGCCCTTCTACCCAGGAGGGTGTACAATCACATAAAATGCTTGTGACCTCAAGAGAAAAATTTTGGAGAATTTTTTTTTTTTTTTTGGGGGGGGGGGGGTTGGTTGTTTTTGTTTTTGTGTGGAGGGATCAAGAAATGGTTTTATGTTCCTTTAAAATTAAGGGGAGGAATACTTTTTGTATGTTCAAGCAGTGTCACACTGAAATGATCTGATCTGCTATTTTGATCCAGAGGAAGACATGCTAGATTGGTGATAATCTTCCACATGACAAATTTTCACTCATTTCACTTTTAACGAACAAGATATGTCACTCCCTTCATCCTCATCCTCGTCCAGTTTCGCTCAAAATATCTGTATTTCTTTGGAAAGGACTTGTGATAAAAACGATTTTCCTCCTTTTCCTATTCCTTTCATCACTGGGGAAGTTTTCACGATCAATCGTTGGGACTAAGGAAATTTTCACAAGCAATCACTGAGACCAAGGAAATTTTCACAAACAGTCATTAGGACCAAGGAAATTTTCACACACACACACACACACAAATCATTTGGAACAAGGAGATTTTTACAAACAATTATTAGGACAAAGGATATTTTTACAAACAATCATTTGGATTTAGGAATTTTTCACAAACAATCATTTGGACCAAGGGAATTTTCATGAACACTCATTTGGACTAAGAAATTTTTCACAAACGATCATTTTGTATAGGGAAATTTTAATGAGTAATCAGTTGGACCAGAATGTAGACAATACACCCTGGCTTGGATAGGTTGATACAATGTAGATACGTGAGCTCCAGGGGGGCGTTTCATCAACGAGTTCGTCTGAGTTTTCACCGACGAATTTGCTATCAGCCAATCAGACGCAAGGATTTATACTGACAACTGTCAAAAGCTAATGAAATCCATGGTCTGATTGGCTGATAGCAAATTTGTCGGTGAAAACTCCGACGAACTCGTTGATGAAACGCCCCCCAGGATGCCAAATGGATGAATCGTATTGTGTAGATATTTGTGTGTGAAGAAATGCACGTAACAGGTTGATCTTTGTAGAGATTGTTGTGTGAAGTAGGTGAAGGCCAGTCATGCAGCCGTCCTGTGTGATCCTCTGGCACATTGTGTGAGTGTGTGTGTCACGTGTTTGTGTGTCTGTGTAACTGTAACGGGTCGGAGGGTAAAGCGTGAAATCCTCTTCACGACAACCGAAAGTGATGTAGAGTCAGTCTGTGTGTGAATTGTGTGTGTCTGTGTGTGTCTGATAAGGGCCCTTTCAAGAGACAATGGATTCCTAGTGTGAGGTTTTGCAGAAAGCATTTTTTTTTTTTTTTACATATTTTTGTTGCTTTTTCACACCCTACGTTTGAAGAGCACCACTACCATTATAACTCAATCTCTCACCCACCTTGGAAGGCACTTGGTACCTGTCGCTGGCATCAATCACGGAGGGGATTTGCCGGAGGAAGGCGACAATTGTCCCTAACTCAAAAGGATGCCAAAGAACGGCACAGAGAAAATGGAGGAGGGGGTAGAAAAAAAAAACTGTAACAAGATGCCCCCCTTTGCAGCAGGGGTTATTGAACCCGCGGTAGATGGCATAGTTGCACCTCGCAGCCGTAGGAGTGGAGTTTTCAGAACTACAAGCCAGCACTCCCCTTCAGCATCCTCATCCAAACTCTCGGTCCTCCCCCCACGCCCTCCCCACAACTGCAACTGATATCAAGATCAGAAGTACCTCTTATAGTAGAATGCTCGGTTGAGTTGTACAGAGCAAGACTGAAATTCGGCCCAATCTCCGGCGCAAAAGCTGACACCGGCGATATTGCAGGGGCCTCGTGAGGAGATCCCCGCTAATCCGGAGCGGACCGGCCGCCTTGATCCGACGTCCGTCGTCGGACGACTAATCCTATACCAACAATCCCGGCGACCTGTCTTGACCCGGCACTTCCTCCCGGTAAACTCCGGAGCGATGGGGAGAAGATTATTGTATGATTGGAAGAGGAGGGTGGGGGGTTCGAGGGGGATGAGAGGGGGTGCAGTCAAGGAGATAAGTTATTGAATGGAGAAGATTCCAAGTTTCTCACGGGGTGAGAGAGCTGAGTTGGCATTGTGCCAGCGGAATCATTTTTTTTTTTTCGGGGTTGGGGGGGGGGGGACATGGAGTTGCAGGGAATATGAGACATACTGAACAAGCAAGATTGCAATTTTCACACCTCTCGTAGCGCGGTCAGAAACCTTACTTTCATGTTTAAGCTAAAATCTGATCCCACCTCCACAGCTTAGTATCGGCAATACACTGGATATTGTATGTTCATGATATTTCAAAGTCACTACTGATAAAACCAAACACAAGAAAAATTCAATTGCTACAGTTATGTATTTAACTTTGGAGGAGGAAGGAATACTTTGTAGGGAAAGACAAGCAGACCTCTTATGAAAGTAGATATGAATCAAAATGTATGTTTCTTCCATGCCAAAACTTAAATTTGTTCCCCAGTGAATATTTAAAAATTGTGAAAATGTATTATGCAAAACTTGATTGGAAATATTCATGCACATACAAATACCCAATGGCATTCCCAGGTACCATGTTTACTTGTTCTCTTCAGTACTTTGAAATAAAGATGAAAAAAAGTCACCTACATCAACTATTTCTACTATTATTCAAATTTGTCGGAGAATCAGGCAGAACATTAAACTTTGATAAGAAAAAAAAAAAAGTTACAGATACTATACAAGAGGCATAATGTATGGAAGACACATACGCACAAACCAAGCATAGTGCACTCGATAACAATTCATCTCTCCAACACTATTAGGGTTGTGCGCTATTCCCTGTCAGTCAATTAAAGTCTGTCAATGTCGGGAAATTCCTGAATGAGTGATGAGGACATTTGATTCCTTTAGTTTGAGCCACAATAAACCATGAATAAATAAAACTGTCTTGATGTCAGAAGTGAGAGGACTCTTGATATCATTTCATTGTATATGTATTTTTTTCTTCCATATTTCTCAACAGGCTCCAGCTCGCCACAGTCTGTGAATCAGGTCTTTTCGGTCTACTGGTATGACTGGGCCTTTGTGGCATGTGAGTAGTGAAATCCTTTTTGTTATAGAATGTACTTCAATTTCAGATATAGTCTGTTTTATTTCTCCACTTGTATGAATGATATCATTACGACAAGATCAACAATTTTCACATGAAAATATAAACAAGGTATTCAGAGGAAGTAAATAATTACGTGTATAATATGTGTACATATATATCATTGTATCATTGTATCTTAAGTTTATACATGTGGAGGTGACCAGTTTTGATATGATTCAGCAATTTGCTTACCTTGGATAACAGCCTCCAGGCAATGTTGTTTCTAATATACAATTTATCTCTATTTTTAATTGAGGGAACAAAACACATAAACACATAAACAGTGTGAACTTCTGAGTATTTTCAATATCATTCGACTGAGGAGAACAACACAAGAGGAATATAAGAAGACAGAAATAAATTTAGAGGCAAAGAAGGGGATACCTGAATAAGGAAAAGTTGAGAGAAGCAGAGAAGCAAAAGTATCCAGTGTGTAGGAGTTTGAAATTATATTATTTTCTTACCCCTCCCCAACCTCAATCTGATTCCTTTCAGTTAGAGATCACTCCTAGCCCTTTGTGGGAAGACGCCTTTCCACCAGCATGCTATCCCCTATACTATACCCGTAGGGGTTTCGGCTCCATGTGATCACCCTCAGAGCAAGCTCCTCAGATCATAGCATGGAGTTGAGATCCCTGGGAGCGAAAATATCAGCAGTGCCCCCAAAAGCAGTCCATATCTGTACATTATTATGGCTTATTGGTAAATTAAGCTTAAACGTTTGTATTTGGCAGCATTAGTTTTAAGCAATGGTTCACTTCCAGCGTGACTTCTGTTTTGTTGTGTTTTTTAATTTTTTCTAAGTTGTTCCTGTAAAATGTTACAGAATGAATAACTTTAACATGTTTTGCCATAGGCGTGTATGTGTCTTGATGTAAACCTGTTCATGTGATAGATATTGCACTGTTTAGAGTATGTGATCTCTGCCACATGTTTCTTTTACACACAGTCTACCTTCTCGAAGTAGTACTAAAGATACTGGGTCTCGGTCCAAAGGGCTACTTTACAAACGGATGGAACTTGTGAGTATATCAACGTTCATGCCAGTCATCACTGGCAACTCTGCAAAGAAAATCACTAAAGCTCTGGTTATCCAAGCTATTGTTAATGCACTCAATGTTGATCATTCTTGTTAATAAGATGAGGCAGAAAGGTGCATAGTTTAGGTTTTGCAATGTTTCAGTCAGGAATGGATTGTACTTAGAGTGATTGCATCACAGAAATTTGTATATGTCGGACTGTGAGAGAATATGGAAATGTAATATTGTGGTGCTAAGCATGCATTTTTACCATATATCTATGAATGAACATTTAATGTCGATGTTACGATGCAATTCCACTCCACACCATGCTGAAGTTGGTTGTGATGAAAAGAGTAAAATCTAACCAACATATGATAAAACTTTTATCAAATGTAGAACCCAAATAAAAAGTAAGTATGGTGTAGAATTGTACTACAACAATGGACAGCCCAGGAAATTGTGTGTGTCCTGCACTACTTTCCATTGAAAGCAGTAAATGCATTGACGATGAGCTGATTTTGCTACAAACATGCATTTCCCTAAGGCACCTGCCCAAGTATACTAGGGACTAATCTTCAACGAAATTAAGATCTCTGTTTGTGTGATAGGGTGGAGGCACAGAATGATTGAAATAACAAAATACCAGTAGATTCATGATAATGATAATAGTTACAATAATGATAATAATGATGATAATAATAATAATAATAATAATAATAATAATAATGATAATAATAATACTAATAATAATGATAATAATAATAAAAATAATGATAATGATAATAATGATAATAATAATAATAATAATAATAATAATAATAATAATAATAATAATAATAATAATAATAATAATAATAAAAATAATAATAATAATGATAATGATAATGATGATAATAATAATAATTCTAATAATGATAATAATGATGATGATAATGATTTTGATAATGATAATGATTAATGATAATGATGCTGTTAATGTGATGATCTGATTTTCCCTAGCATATCCTCTTCAGCGTTAACACTGTTCTTCCAGACAGCCCTGCCATTATTACTACTGTACCCCAGCATTGCCGCATACCCATTTAAAAAATAGTAATAATGATAAATAAATCTTGTCCCAGGACAGGAGCACTTGACAGGACTTGCACTTGGAACCTTCAAGTCAAGAGTCTTTTCCACTGTACCACAGAACCCCCACATGACATACAGACACAACTCTACTCATTATATGTCTGATCATCTCTTTCCAGGTTTGATTTCCTCATCACAGTGACTGCCTTCATAGGCCTGGTCACACAGGTAGTGGACAAGTCCTTCCATTACATCATCATCCTTCGCCCGGTCAGACTGCTGAGGTAAGCTAGACCAGGACCACACCCCACCCCCATCTCTCTCTTAGGTTTACGCCATTTGTCAACCAGCGGGCTTGTGTGCAAGGAGTTGATATCATGATGGTGATGATGATGATGATGATTATTATAATTATCATTACTGTTATTTCTATTATTGTTATTATTCATTTATATTATTGTTATTATTATTTGTTCGACTGAAGAATATGAAAACATGACTTGAAATACAATGGCAGGGAATATGTAACAATGGAAAAATGATACATGTACAGATTAAGAGGAATGGGGCAACATGTGGCTCAGATCTCACAAAAGTAAAGTGTTTTATTGTTACCCTTAGGCATGTGAGACTTGTGAGTTTTAGTTGGAGATGTAGTTACTGGGAGTGAAAACAAGAATCATAACGACACTGCATAGAATGACCATGCAGTGGACTCCCGTTATAACGAAGTCCTCGGGACCGGCAGCTTTATGTCGTTATATTGAAATTTCATCATAACCGAACATAATTATAAACAATAAAAAAAAAAACATGAATGGAAAACATTGCGCCCTGAATTTTTACTTTGTTGTAACCAGAATTTGGTCATAATTGTGTTCGTTAAAAATGAGAGGAAAAGAGAGGGACGCAGAGGAGGAGGGGAGGGGGAGGAGAAACTGCTTTGGGAAAAGCAGCCATCAGCTACTTCCTTGGAAGCAGTCCATTGGTTTAGGTTTATGCTTTTGTATTTCTAAGGGGTGTATCAACTTGATTTTCCCTCTCTGTTAAAATTTCAGTTCAAATGGGTATAAAGACAAACTTAATTGATTGAGAGAGCAGCATTGTCTCAAGGTGTTCTCCTATGGCATGTGTGCTCAAAATTTTCATTTCTTTAATTTCAGAATATTCAAGATAAACCGGAGATACCGGGATGTCTTTGGCACTCTGTATGAGCTGACTCCAAGAATGGCAAGGTAAGGTTTGCAACATTTCTAACACTCAAAGTAAGCTGTATTTGATGGATTCTGTGTTGAACAATAATGTTTTATGGCAGATGTACGGCTAATGTACAACGTTACTCTTATTCAGTAATTTCAGCGTCCATATATTGATGTCTCCTTTCCCTAAACTACACTGTTGGCTTTTGTCTTTTCGCGATGTACATGTACCTCTCTTCCATTTAACCCTATTTTAAAGTCCGACGATCATCATCCCTAATGGTACGTAAACTCTGAACGACCGAAGTTTGTGCATGCAATTGCACAATGCCAGACTCAGTGCTATATCCATAAATGTGTGGGACAATGCTGCCACTGAGACACGTGTGTGTGTGTGTGTGTGCCTGTGTGTGTACGCATCATACACAAACATTGTGACTGCGAGCTGCGGTGATTGGAGGAGAGAGGCCAGAAGACGCGTGGCTCTTTCGGCCTCTCTTCATGCGCATGCGCACTGAGAGTGTGCGTCCATTCTGAAGCTCTCGTGGCTTGCTCGGACAGCCATTTTGGGTCAGGAGATTTGTAGCACAGAACTCTTGTAGTCTAGAGTGTTGTTCGCTGACCCATTGAGCCAGCGCTATTCTCATTCGGTGTCTCTACATTTGATACAGAATGGGGGAGGCAGCGTGTTGCGTTCGTCTCCGTGCCGCACAAACCACTCGCCACGATTGTATGCCTTTAACTGGGCTATTTCAGACCAAGTTTTTACTGGGGAGGAGGGGTCAATTTGACCCCCCCTTCAGATCTCGGTCGCCGATCACGCGATCACCGCATAATTTTGCCTAAAGATAGAGTTGGATGTCAACTATAAGGTTATATGGTCATACAATAGAAAAATATTGCCTTTCTATTTTTGATAAATTAATTATGCCAATTTATGCATGACATCATATTTTCACCTATAACTCCATTAAAAAGACTGAAGGATTGCTAAATTTTTGTGTTATAATTCCTCAAGACACATCAAACCATTTTGTTGTAAAAAAATAGCACGATCAAAATCAATTTCTTTTGTTTTTTATTGTTTTGTTAATTTCTTATGTATTTTACTGTTTTTTCGACCTTTTGTTTTCTATTGTTTTTTGCCAAAATTTGTTGCAGGCACTTTTTTGAGCTTATCTACACTAGAAATGATTAATTTCAATTGTTAAAAGTTGAAATAATCTAATTTATATCAATTTAACCAAAAAACACAATTTGCATTGGATTTGCACATGATATCATGAATATGAGCTGTTTTCATGTTGACATGCATACGTGACCCTGCACCACAAAACAAACAAAAAGTCGCCAGACATGAAATTTTAGTTAAGAGCATATTCTGAAAGAGCAGACTTTTAGCTTTAAAATGATGTATAACTCAAACCAATTTGACTCTCCTAACCTATCTAAATACTGGAAAGAAGGCACACACTCAGGAAAAGTGTGAACTGAGAAAAGAGGCTCTGAAGTACAGTGTCTATTCAAGCGCTTAATCTTTACCAAGCCGTGCTGGCTGTGCAGTGAATGGGACAAAAAACAGGGTGTAAACCAGCTGAGTAACAACAATGAAGGGATTATCAGATTAAATTGAAATTGATCATGCCTTATCAACACATTCTGTCCTTAATCAATGCCAACTTTCAAAGCAGTAGCATTATCCCTTCAAAAGTTATAAGACTTGAAAGTGAAGAGTGTGTACAAGGTTTTTAAGAAATGAAAACAGGACTCTAAAGACACACTTAACTCTTTATGTGCCACGTTGGCACGTCCGACTCAGTCGACGGCGTGCCAAATTCGCATATTCTGCTCAACAAACAAAGCCGCCAAAAACCGATCGATAAATCGCTAATCACTGCTAATCCCGCGGCACAATGAAAGCGTTTTCCGTGCTTTTGTTCCTCTCATATAAGCCTTGCATTCTATGTGGTGATTGACTATCAAGCGGTGTTCCCAACTAGATTTGCTCGTACATTCTAAGTTTCTGTCACTGCTTTATGTGCAAAAGTCATGCCTGTACAGTAATGTAGCAACTGGTCATTCGAAAGAGAAATTGAAAATAGATTCGTCATACAATTTATATCGAAACAAAGTTTGCATTCCTCTTTAACTTTGCCTACTACTATGCCCATCCTAACAGAAATTTGTAGAGGTTATACGAATTTAAAGAACAGAATTCTTTCTCAAAGCATGACTACCTTCGTGTCTCGGAATAACGTGGCACACAGGGGGTTTCCAACATGGCACCTAAAGAGTTAATCACACTATTCTGCCAAATAATGTTCTAGAAAAACGGCTAAAAAGCACACTTTCCTGCCCATTTTATGATCCCAAATTTTAGCATCAGAAAATATGAAAAAGTCAATATCGGCTCGGTTGACCCTTTTCACCTATATTCAGTCCTCACAGAAAATCAGTGGGTGCGACTTTTTGTTCGTTTTGTGGTGCACGGTCACATATGCAAAACATTACGTAACTTCAGAACGGTGTACCTGGACGTCGCAAATTTGGTCTCAAAATATGCGGGAGACTTCAATAAAAAAGTCATGAAACAACGTGGCAAAATCTTTGCTCGTTGCGGAAGCGTGGCGCGAAACGTCAATGGGGGGGGGGGGTCAATTTGACACCCCCCCCAGTTAAAATAGGGTTAAGCCACAATTGACATGGAATGTGATAGTAACAGTGAATGTACACTGTTCCTCCAATGAACAGTTCTAATAATATTTACTATTGCAGTCTAAGGGCTTACATGTATATCTTGAGATCTCTTATTTTCCCCGTACTACAGTGTTGGCTTCTGTCTGCTCGTCATCTATTACTTCTACGCCATCATTGGTATGGAGCTGTTTGCCGAGACGCAGCTGATGAATTGTTGCAAGTCAGTCACACAGCCTCTGCTGTTATCTCTTAACTCTTTGGCCCAAATTCACAAAGGTGGTTAAAACCAAAACCATGGTTTATGCAAATTTCTTCTGCATACGCCAACAGACGTCCAGGAACAAATGCGCATTGATTGCATGCCAAAGGCATGCCTATTTCACGCTTATTTAGTCCATGGTCTGAATTTAAACCACCTTTGTGAATTCGGGCCTTAGTGAGCCATGTTCGCAAGCTTGACTCTGTCAACGGCTTGCCAACTTTGCATATTTTCCTCAAATGTACGACTGCACACAAACTGATCAATGAATCACAATATGCCAGAGTACATTGAAAACCTACAGCCATAGCTTTGACATGAAATGTATACCACAGCAAAGCTTGCAAGCTTTGTAGTACTGTATTTCTGGCATAAACATGCCTATAAAAAGTTACATAAACATGCCTATAAAAAGTTACATAAACATGCCAATAAAAAGTTACATGGCTTTGAATGTAAAAACAGACTGTTTTTCAAATGCACTCATGCATTGCGGTCTCTGAATGATACACATGACACACAGGGGTCTACACCATGGCACATAAAGAGTGTACAACATTAGCATCATGCTATTGATGCATTCCCTCCGAGGTGCTGAAATCACTGCAGACATTATGCACATTTCATCAGCTTTCTGTTGCGGGGTAGCCAGTTGGTGTATTTTTACCATACAAGCTATGGTGAATTCCTCATCCAAAACGTTCCAAAATCTTTGTTTTTGAAATAAAAAGTCTTTTTCCCAAACATTGGATTCAGCGTGTGCAATATGTGTAATTTGTAAATTTCGTGACCAAATCAAATTTTATATATTAAATATACTTGTATTTGTTGTGTGCAGGAAATGATAATTCAATGTGGATTATAGTAAATGCATGCAACATTTCTGTGTACCAAAAAGTTTGACAGTGGCAGTGTACATAATTATGTAAAAATGTTTTATGGTTTATGCAAACTTGACCTGCCTGAGAAGGAGAAAATGGGTAAACATACACTTTACTGTTCAAGCCTCAGTGCAGTGTGTTACAAGCTAGCTTGAGTATTAAAGCACAGTCCTCTTTTGACCCGAATGTTTTATACCATGCCAGATTCCTCGTTCTGCCCCATTGCATCCTGTCTCTCACCACTATGCATTATCATTATGCCACCGTCTCGTATGTCATTCTTCAGTGTCGCCAGTTCAGCCATAGCTGTATAGGGTTTCGCTCTTTGAGACCCATGGCTGTAGTCCCACTGAAAGAATTTCTTGTGTTGCCTTCACTTGCCCCTATTTGACGCTCTCATCGCAACGATAAACGTGTAGGATTTCGTGCTATGAGACAAGAGCATGGCATCCCAACGAAATAATTTTGGTTCTCTTGTTTACTACCTCTACCGTCTTCTGCCAGAAACGAAACCTTCGCCGACTACTTCAGCAACTCCTCAAGGTACAAGGCCTACTTCTACCTGAACAACTTTGACGACATTCTCCGTAGTTACGGTGAGGCACTGCTCCCAGGAACAGCACTTCCGTTTAATGCTCATCTTTCGATAAAAAATGTTCGCTATGTTTTAAAGTTTGATTAATATGCATCTCAATGCATTGCATAATATACTGTCCTCTGTGATACTCATGATGTGTGTTAAGCCTTGTTTGAACCGTTCCATGGTTCTTGAATTTTGTTTCTTCTTTGCTGTACTTGCTCTTAGTTACTATGCCACTTGTCTGCATTGTTCACTCTTCTAACCTTTTTGAAAGGTTATCTTTTTTTTTAGTACATGCAGGTCTGGCATGATTTACAGTTTTACTGTATCCCCAAATTGGGGGGGGGGGGGGGGATGTACATGTAGGAATATAACTACAGTGTATGATTATAATACATCTTGAGAATTTTGTTGAGATACATGGTACTTCTCTCATGCTCCCCCACCCCATCTCTCTCCTTTATTCTCTTTCTCTGTTCTTCTCCTCTGAACTTCTTTACGTCTCTTTCAACTTCTCTTTATTTACGTCACTACACTTACAATGATTTCTCTCTCCTTTCTAAGAGAGAGACATTTCATCTTAATGTACAGCTGTATTTTACGGACTGACGTATTGAAATTACCATACTGTATACAACTTTAATGTTCTAGCAATATGAACAATATCTACCAGTATACTCACCAGCACCACAAAAGAGGACAGAACCCCCCTCCCCCTGAAAAAAAACAAAAAACAAAACAAAACAAAACAAAAAAACCCCCAAAAAACAATATCAATAAAAACAGCAGTAACAACAAAACAACGAATCCTCATCTCTTCGATAATGGTCAGGAGGTATCATGGTGACTTAGTCTTGGATTTCGAGCTTCTTAACTCTTTACGTGCCATGTTCGCACGTCCCATTCAGTCGACGGTGTGCCAACTTGGCATATTCCGCTCAAACGCACTAATCCGCTTAAACCGATCGATAAATCGCCTAATCCCGCGGTACAATGAAAGCTTTTCTTGTGCTTTTGTTCCTTTTACGTACAGCTTGCATTCTCTGTGTTGATTGACTATCAACCGGCGTTCCCAACTAAGTTTGCGGTTAAATTCGAAGTTTCTCTCACGGTTTCATGTGCAAAGGTCATGCCTTTACAGTAATGTAGCAACTGGTCATTAAAAAAAAATAAATAGAAATAGATTTGTCCTACAATTTATATCAAAGCAAAGCTTGGCATTCTTCTTCAACTTTGCTCACTATTATGTCCAGCTTAACAGGAATTTGTAGAAGTTATAAAGATTGGAAAAACAGAATTCTTTCTCAAAGCATGACTACCTTCGTGTCTCAGAATAACGTGGCACACAGGGGGTTTCCACCATTGCAAACAAAGAGTTAAGTAACCCTTTGAGGATGGACTGATTTTGCTACAACACACATTTCCCATAGACACCTGTCCAAGTACATGTATACTCGGGACTCATCCTCAATGGGTTAATTAACTAATATGCTGTCTAACTTAAAATTTGAGACTACATGTATGACTGATTTGTGTTCTGTTTATGGTAGGCTGAATATTTTTGAGCACTTGTCTTCACAGCCAGCCATTTCTCGATAGAATCGCAATGCTGCAGACCAAGATTATATAAACTAGCCTTCAATACCTACTGCATATTGCAGCATGTTTTTATGTGTGAATCCAATTCCATTTGGCTCTAAACTTTGAATGTAGAAGTCTTTTTTCATTCAGGCATGAGTGAGATTAAATTTGAAATTTGAGCTTCTGCACAGCACTGCACCTGATTCGACCTCAATTTGTCAAGCTCGTTTTCAAGTTCACAGCTGTTTGGCTCTGTTGTCTTTCTATTTCACAGTCACCCTGTTTGAACTAACTGTAGTGAATAACTGGCATATAATCATGGTAAGTATACAAACCATTGCACTTTTGTTTTGCCCCACCCCATTTTTTTTTATTTTTTTTTTTATATGCAGTCCAATCTATTTGTCCCTCTCCCAGACAATAGCAAAACCTTGTACAGTGTATTCACACTAGAAGGGCGTATGTGACCATGTACCACAAAACAAACAAAAAGTCGCACCCCTTGATTTTACGTGAGGACTGAAAAAAGGTGAAATGGGTCAATGGAGTCAATCTTGAGTTTTCCATAATTTCTGAAAGAGCTATCCTTCTTCTACATTATTCTTTAGTTTGGGATCATAACATGAATGGGAGAGTATGATGTCAGCAGTTTTTCTACAACCCATTATGGGGGGAGACTAGAATGATCAAGTATGTCTTAGAGGCCCCTTTTCTTTCCTTGAAATCCTTTGCACACTCTTCACTTTCAAGTCTAATAACTTTTGAAATGGTAACGCTACTGCTTTGAAATTTGGCATTAATCATGGACAGAATGTGTTTATTGAACATGCTCAATTTCAGCTTAATCTGATAATCTCTTCATTGTTGTTGCTCCGATGGTTTACATCCTGTGTTTTGTCCCTTTCATCGCGCAGCTCGCACAGCTTGGAGAAGATTAAGAACTTGTCTAGACCCTGTACTCTAGAGCCTCTTTTCTTGATTCACACTTTTCCAGAGTGTGTATTCTTTCCAATATTTAGATAGGTTAGGAGAGTCCATTTCAGTTGAACTATTCATCATTTTAAAGCTTAGAGTCTGCTCTTTCAGAATCTGCCCTTAACTAAAAATCCATGTCTGGCGACTTTTTGTTGGTTTTGTGATGCAGGGTCACATACAATGTATAATATGCTGTTCCTGGTCCATAGGGCACATACAGACTGCAGGTTGTACTTTTCTCACCTTTTGGTGTAAATTCAGGTTGTAACAGTATAATGTATTACAAACATTCAGCAATCACTCATGCACCTTTGCACAAGAACAAAATCTCTGTTTTTTGTTGTTGTGTGTGTGTGTGCTGAGAAAGAAATACTCCAAGCCAACACACATCATGTTGCCCTATTGTATCATTTTTTTTCCTTAGCTGCCAAACATGTGGCGTTGCACATTATTGACCTTTTCCCTATGTAGTGTTTTAACTGTATGAAAGAATACTTAATGTATGGCGTATGCAGTACTCTGCCACATTGGTTTGTGCGGTGATATTCTTGGGCTTCTATTGTGTATGTACAGTTATACATCTAATGTGTCTGATACTGTAACCTCCTTGGAATTTCATCTTCTTTGTTCACTCTTCTGCTTCTTACCTGAAAAGGGAGGTTACGCCACCACTGTGTCGGAGTGGAGTCGGATATACTTCTTCCTGTTCTATCTGTCCAGCATGGTGAGTTTGTTGGGGGTCATTGCCCTTTTCCCTTCCTACTGCATATTATCCCGTTCAGTGTGAGGTGAGGACAATTCTGTAGTGTAGACTTTGCACCGAGGATCTGACATATGCAAGCTGAAAATGGCATATGCATGCTGAAAACTGCCCGATTTCCCAATATAGAAGCCTTTTGTTTCAACCCAACAACCCAACAAACAAACCAACACCGATGAAAACATATGTGACCCGCTACAACAAAAGGATCCTAAAGTCGCTGATGGCCCAGCCGAGAAAATCGAGTTTGAATTCACATCATCAAAATTGGTCAAAACAATCCAATTTCTGTTTTTTTGCATAATTTTGTAATCTAATATCTTATCCATCATCTGCCGAAATTTCGAGGCTAAATGATCAACGGAGAGGCAAGAAATCAGTGTTTTTCTGGGTCATGATTTTCTGACTTTCAATGCAAGAGTAACGTGTCCGAAGATTTGGATTTAGCACCGCAGCTAGACTCTGCCCCTAGCAACGAGGGAGTGATCTTATTGGTCAGTGGGTGGCATCCTGATTACCGATTGGTTGTACATGGACCGCTGGCGCTAAGCTTGAGTGAACATGGCGGGGGTCGCTGGGAGCATGCCTCCTATTGTCAAGCGGTGAAAATTGTCTCGCTTCCCCTTGACCATGATAGCGTCGGAAGGACAACTTTGAAGGCGTTTTTCTTGAAACTCTGATTTCCTCAACCACTTGACAGGCGCTGATAAAATCATGGATATCTCTGCAACAAAGTATTTTTGTGAGTTGTGCTACATGTATGTATGAAATTAAAGTAAAAGAGTATGGGAGTAATGTCATGCCATTTTCAGAAAATTGTCCTTCCCCGACTTTCAGATCCTTTTGTTGTAGCGGGTCACATATTAACCTCCTCCCTTGGCGGAGGTAAATATGGTAGATCCCATTTCACTTCTGCACAAAGCAGGATACAGACCTCACCTGGTGAAGTGGTACTCCCCAATTACACACACAAAAAGTGGATGCATGATGCTGATCCCCCTTTCTTGGATTGCCTCAGGTAACTAATGGTATTTAGCTTTAATAGGGTATCATTCGGCTTGTGTTGCCATTTTGCAGGGTTTTGTGTTGCATGATCGCATTTGGTGCTATCGATTCATGTTCCGTCTTCATTCATTAAGGCCATTTTTGTGTGTGTTCATTCCGTATGGCCAATTCGTTTTCCATCTTCGTTCATTATAAAAGGCTGTTTATTTTTGTTTTGTTCCGTACGATATTCTGTGTGGTAACAGAGTGACTTGGTTTCCATGGCAGGTTGTCGTGACGATAGTGATAGCATTCATCCTGGAAGCCTTCCTGTTCCGCATCCAGTATCACAAGAAGAAGACAGAGCAGACTGAAGATGCCCAGAACGGAAATGGGGGATGTAAGTTTGGGATGGATCTCTTTTTGTTAAAAAGAGAAGAATAAGAAAATAATCTCTAATTGTGACCCGCTACAACAAAATGATCCTAAAGTCGGGTGAGGTCGATTATTTGAAAATTGCTTGATATAATCCCATAATCTTTCTGCTTTAAATTGATATGTACACGTTTTATAAAGATAATTGGATGCGGAGATATCGATGTATAAAAGAGAGCATGTCGAGACGTCTGGAAAATCACTGTTTCGAGAAAAGCGCCCTAAAAGTCTTCCTTTCGACGCAATCGCGATCAAGGGACACGCAAGTCAGTTTTCACCTCTGGACAATAGATGGTAAGCCCTAGTAACCCCCGAAGAGTTCATTCAAGCACATCAGCGTCAGCGGTCTCCTCACCAACCAATCAGTGACCAGGATGTGAGAAGCGGCTGAGCATAGCGCACCCCGCCCGCACGTACCAGTCGACTGGGCAGTGTGCGAGCTTCACGCTTCGGTTAGCAGCAAGCAGCAAACAGACCAATGAGATCACTCTGGTCGTTGTTAGGGGCGGAACCTATCTGTGGCGCTCAATCCAAATTTTCGAACCAGTTTCTGTTTCGTTGAAACGCCAAAAAACATGGCTCAGAAAAACGCTATTTTTTGGTCTTTCCTTTGATCATTTTGCTTCAAAATTTCGACAGATGATAGAAGACATGTTAGACTCCAATAGTATATCAACATCAGAAAATCGTAAGTTTTGACCAATTTTAATGCTCTGACTTCAAACACGATTTTCACGGCTTCGACCGTGCGCGACTTTAGGACCTTTTTGTTGTAGCGGGTCACAATTTATATCAATTTCGTAATTCTAACATTCTTTGTGTGTGTGCCATGAGATTGAACATTGACCTCAAATGTGATGCACATAATGCTGTAAAAGGTATGTTTTACACGCTACAAGACTTGGAAATGCGAAGAAAGCTACTGGTAACAGAAGAGAGTAAAAAAATAAACAAATATGAATGCTTTTATCGTGGCACTAGTATTATGTAGCACAAAATGCAAGAAAATTTCCACTTTGCTGACTATGCTTTTTAGAACTGGACCTCATTGTCCATGATAGAGATGGGTAGGGCAATCAATTGGGGCCCATTCCTATTGTGCCAGATGTACAGTGTACAAAGTTCGAGTTTGAAGTTGAGGCAGCTAGACTATGTGAGACTTTGCCTCTGTTCTGCTCTCCCCAGCTGACACCATCGTAGAGATAACCACCCACCTGACGGCTGCTGAGGTAGACAACTACTTCCCTCGGGCCAGGGCCGACGTCAACCTCGGCGTGCTGCTGGGCAACCTCCACCGAATGGTCAGTTATAGTGCTTTTGGGCACACCGAGTTATCATAATGTTCATACGACATATGGATATACAACATGCTGATATGAGACGATATATTTAAAAATAGTCCTTATATAAAACAAGAGAACCATTCTGAGAGTGCAGACCTCCACCTAGCAGCTCCTTTCCACCACTTTATATCTTTTTCTTCTATAGAGATCTGTGATGTCCACCCATATGTATCCATGCTGGAAATACAATGCCTGATTTCTTAATATCGAATAATGTTTTTGCATCATTGACTTCCAGCTGCACAACATGCCTCACCCTAGCAGAAACTAGAGCATGCACTTCAGTGTGCGTATACAAACTTAAGAAAAATTCACAGTTTAAGCTCCAAAGTTCATTGACCCTACCTGCCAAAATATCAAAAATCCATCATAAAATCCATAAAAATGCCCAGATCATAACCCCTTGAGGATGAGTTCCAAGTTTACTCGGGCAAGTGTCAATGGGAAATGGGTGTTGTAGCAAAACCAGTCCTTCCTCAATGGGTTAATCCTGAAATGGTGAAAAAACTTGGCATGTTAAAGGGGATGGCTAGTAACTGATCAGTGGGAATCAGTGGGAATGCTGGGGGATGATTGTTCCAATCTTTGTGGGATTCATTTAAGAGTACATTATATATCTACTGTTGTGTGAAAATTATTTGCTTCAAAATGGTCTCATATTAAAGTGATGTGCAGTTTAATTGCCCTGTCACTATACAGGCATGCTAACCTGGCCATAAATGGAAACATTAAACTGCACATTACTTGAATATGAGACCATTCTGAAGCAAATAATTTTCACACAACAATAGATACATAATGTACTCTTAAATGAAACCCACAAGAATTGGAACAATCATCCCCCAGCATTCTCACTGATTCCCACTGATCAGTTACTAGCCATCCCCTTTGATTTGATAATGAATAAAGTTCATTAGCTCATTAATATGTATTTAGGGAGAACTGTAGGCCTATCCATAAATTTGGCTATGATGACATTTCCATATATATCCACGTATATGTGACCGTGCACCTCAAAACGAACATAAAGTCGCACACACTGATTTTGCGTGAGGAATGAAAATAAGTGAAATAGGTCAACCTAGCCGAACTTGACTTTTTCATATATTCTGAAAGAGCGGGTCTTCTTTTACATTATGCTAAAATTTGGTATCATAAAACGGGTAGGAAAGTGTGTTTTTTAAACAGTTTATCTCGAACATTTTTGGTAGAATAGTGTGATTAGGTGTGTCTTTAGAATCCCTTTTTCATTTCTGAAAAATTTTGTCCACACTCTTCACTTTCAACTCTAATAACTTTTGAAAGGATAGTGCTACTGCTTTGAAAGTTAGCGTTAATTATGGATAGAATATGTTAATGAGGCATGCTTAATTTCAATTTAATCTGATAATCCCTTCATTGCTGTTACTCTGGTGGTTTACTTCCTGTTTTTTGTCCCATTCATCGCACAGCCAGCACGGTTTGGTAAAGATTAAGCGCTTGAATAAACACTGTACTTCAAAGCCTCTTTTCTCAGTTCACACTTTTCCTGAGTTTGTGCTTTCTTTCCAATATTTAGGTAGGTTAGGAGAGTCCATTTGATTTGAGTTATACATCATTTTAAAGCTTAAAGTCTGTTCTTTCAGAGTATGGTCTTAAATACAAATTCATGTCTGGCGACTTTTTGTTTGCTTTGAGGTGCAGGGTCACATATAACCCGTTCTATTTCAGAAATAGACTTTCTACATTAGTCTAAAAAATTAGACTGATTTTGCTAAAAAAAGGTGCTCAAAAAATGGGAAAATCAGTCTACAAATGATCGAAATTTTAAATCTTAATCTGAAATTGTGGTGCAAGGTTCGGCATAAACAAAATGGAATTAACAAATCTATCCTTCATTTCTTTCAGAATTGCATCAGTCATAACTGGATATGTCAATGTTGGTCTTCTGCCAAACCTGCTGAGCTGTCAAGGTTCGGTTTTTGACGAACCTGCCAAGCTGGCCAGGTTCGGCTTTTGACGAACCTGTCGAGCTGCTAAGGTTCGGCTTTTGACGAACCTGCCGAGCTGCACAGGTTCGGCTTTTGACAAACCTGCCAAGCTGGCAAGGTTCGGCTCTAGACGAACCTGCCAGGCTGCTAAGGTTCGGCTTTTGACGAACCTGCCGAGCTGCCAGGGTTCGGCTTTTGACGAACCTGCCGAGCTGCCCAGGTTCGGCTTTTGACAAACCTGCCGAGCTGCCAGGGTTCGGCTTTAGATGAACCTGCCGAGCTGCCCAGGTTCGGCTTTTGACGAACCTGCCGAGCTGCCAAGGTTCGGCTTTTGACGAACCTGCCAATCTGTACAGGTTCGGCTTTTGACGAACCTGCCGAGCTAGCAAGGTTCGGCTTTTGACGAACCTGCCGAGCTGCCAGGGTTCGGCTTTTGACAAACCTGCCGAGCTGCCCAGGTTCGGCTTTTGACGAACCTGCCGAGCTGCCAGGGTTCGGCTTTTGACGAACCTGCCGAGCTGCCAAGGTTCGGCTTTTGACGAACCTGCCCAGCTGCTAAGGTTCAGCTATTGACGAACCTGCCGAGCTGCCAGGGTTCGGCTTTTGACGAACCTGCCGAGCTGCCCAGGTTCGGCTTTTGACAAACCTGCCGAGCTGCCAGGGTTCGGCTTTTGACGAACCTGCCGAGCTGCCCAGGTTCGGCTTTTGACGAACCTGCCGAGCTGCCAAGGTTCGGCTTTTGACGAACCTGCCGCGCTGCCAAGGTTCGGCTTTTGACGAACCTGCCAATCTGTACGGGTTCGGCTTTTGACGAACCTGCCGAGCTGCCAAGGTTCGGCTTTTGACGAACCTGCCGAGCTGCCAGGGTTCGGCTTTTGACGAACCTGCCGAGCTGCTAAGGTTCGGCTTTTGACGAACCTGCCGAGCTGCCAGGGTTCGGCTTTTGACGAACCTGCCCAGCTGCCAAGGTTCGGCTTTTGACGAACCTGCCCAGCTGCCAAGGTTCGGCTTTTGACGAACCTGCCAATCTGTACAGGTTCGGCTTTTGACGAACCTGCCGAGCTGCCAGGGTTCGGCTTTTGACGAACCTGCCGAGCTGCCCAGGTTCGGCTTTTGACGAACCTGCCGAGCTGCCAGGGTTCGGCTTTTGACGAACCTGCCGAGCTGCCAAGGTTCGGCTTTTGACGAACCTGCCGAGCTGCCAAGGTTCGGCTTTTGACGAACCTGCCAATCTGTACAGGTTCGGCTTTTGACGAACCTGCCGAGCTGGCAAGGTTCGGCTTTTGACGAACCTGCCGAGCTGGCAAGGTTCGGCTTTTGACGAACCTGCCGAGCTGGCAAGGTTCGGCTTTTGACGCACCTGCCGAGCTGCCAAGGTTCGGCTTTTGACGAACCTGCCGAGCTGCACAGGTTCGGCTTTTGACGAACCTGCTGAGCTGGCAAGGTTCGGCTTTTGACGAACCTGCCGAGCTGCCATGGTTCGGCTTTTGACGAACCTGCCAGCGGCTGCACAGGTTCGGCTTTTGACGAACCCGCCGAGTTGCACAGCTTTTGACGAACCTGCCGAGCTGCCGGGGTTCGGCTTTTGACGAACCCGCCGAGTTGCACAGCTTTTGACGAACCTGCCGAGCTGCCGGGGTTCGGCTTTTGACGAACCTGCCGAGCTCTCAAGGTTCGGCTTTTGACGAACCTGCCGAGCTGCCCAGGTTCGGCTTTTGACGAACCTGCCGAGCTGCCCAGGTTCGGCTTTTGACGAACTGCCGAGCTGCTCAGGTTTGGCTTTTGACGAACCTGCCAAGCTTCCATGGTTCGTCTTTTGATGAACCTGCCCAGCTGCCCCGGGTTTAGCTTTTGATGAATGTGCTGAGCTGCTCAGGTTTGGCTTTTGACAAACTTGCCTAGATGCACAGGTTTGGATTTTGCTGAACCTTCCCAGCTTTGTGTGAGAGGTGTCGTCAGCAAAGAAAATGAAACAAAAATTTTTGCGAAGAATTGTAATGTATAGTTTGCATAAAAATAGTAATAGGTGTTCAGACATATTAACGTGGGATATGCTACACTTTTAATTGTTTGAAAGGAATCCTATACCAATATAGAAAAAAATATGAAATTGCATGTAATTTAATAGTTTTCAAATCAGAGAACAGCCATGCCTGTGATACATATACTATACTCACTTCATTTGTATGAATCAATTTGTATGATCAATTGTATAGAAGACTACTCAATTCAGCAAGAAATAGGCCAACTACTTGCTCTATATTTCGATGTCTTTCAGAAATGGTCTTAATTAATTGTTGAAAAATATGTTATTGATGGAGACATAAGGGCTCATAATATTCTCTTTCACACACAGACGCAGTCTACATGGCTGCATTAAGCATGCAGTGTAACTGAAGCTTCTAATATGTGGAGCAACATACACCAAATAAATAGACTTTTCAAATTTACGGTGTCAAGCGATAGGCACACTTCAATTGATTTCCAGTGCAAAAAGAGTACTGAGAAAATTGAATCCATGATTGTTAAGAAAAGAAGAGTCTTGAACTGTATTTTTTTTTAGTTTGTTTAAAGTGGCCTCAGAAAGTGGTGAAGTTATTCTCTGTGGATAACATTACTCAACACTGAAATAGAAAAAGGTACTCAAAAGTTTTTAACCAAGTTAGGATAATTAACTCTTGCTTGCAGGTCCATATGCAGTATGCAGGGTCAAAAATTAACTGTGGCCCATTAGCCTGGTTTTAGGTTGATTAATTGTGGACCATCAATTTAAAAGAAAAAAGTTATCTGTTGTCCCCAAAGCAAGCAACTATCATAGAAAATAGATTGTTTTGTTGGTCTTATTTTGGGCCAGTACTCATTTCCTTTTTTGGCCACCAAAATTTCAGGCTAAACCATCTTAGACACCTGTTACACACAAACACACACACACACAGTCACACACACACACAAACAAAAACACAAACAATAACAAAGAACACACAAAACAATGCGATATTAATTTTGGGCTGCCCGCCCCCCCCAAAAAAAAATAAACAAACAAACAAAAACAAAAAAAATATTATTGAATACATACATCTAGTTCAAATGTATTTAGAGCACCATTTCAACCCCCCCCCCCCCCAAAAAAAAGGGGGGGGGGGCAGAAGAATATACAAAAGGATACTTCTCTCCCTGGTACAGCTTGGCAGGCCAGTAAAATGTATTTATACACATATGAAAATATGGGGCTGAGTGCAGTAATTTAGGCAAGCCTTGAGCTGATGTTATTCTACTTACAGAGTATCTAGCTTCCAAACATATTATGTGACAAACAGTTTATTTACAAGCCAAGGAAATTTGAATCCCACACTGTTAACTTAAGTCTGTTAGCACTCTTTGTCCATACTTCATGTATAGCTTCCATGATCATTTGACACAAATGATGTCCACATCACATTGAGCCATTTCTACTAATGTTCCTGAGGAGCAGTGGTACTGCTGCTGCTAGCTGTAAGCACATTCATCTATGGCAATAGCAGAAGCATTCTCATCCAGTGCACACAGGAGTATATTGTAATTGTATGTATCCATATGCCTATTTATGTTGAATTTCACGGAGATGAATGCCATTCTGAATCCTGCAGAGTGCTGTTGAAGTCTTAGTGCTGTTGTTACTTCTGTCTGGTGACATGACCCTATAAGGAAGAAACAAAAATTTAAAAACTTAAACACAAACTCTTGGGACAGTATAACACACAGATAGTAAGGTGTTTCCTGTTTAGCTGCAGCACAGAGGTGTTTGTTTTCTTAAGCTTTGTTTGACTTTTCAAATCTCCTGTTTGGTGACCACACATGTACTTCTTAAACTACCTACATTGTCCACACCTCTTTAGAGGGCCAAGTTTATGCAGAATTAGGATTAAATGCCTCTTGACTATTATATGGGGAGTATAGGTGCTGTGATTGCATAGGAAGCACACCAGTAGTGTGAACTGTCTGACCTCACACTGGATTGTAAAAGGCTCATTATTACAGTCATGTAGTATAGCACTTATTTCATCCGATTGTATTGTCGATAGGGTACTTGAGCTACAAATTGTAGCGATGATAGTATAAAATGCCAAGTATATTTTCAAATAATTGAGGATGAACCATTCCTGTCATCCCTAGCATGTACATTGTATGAACTATTCAGACAAATTTTCATAATAAATCTGTACTCTCATTTTCGAGGATGTAAAGATAGATTTTCACATACTTCAACACCTTTATCTTTCTCCTCTCTTGAGTTATCTTCTTTGTTGCTCATATGAGGCCTCTTCAAATTTTACCTTCTTTCTGGAATCTTTATCAATGTACATTGTACTCGGTCATGTATCATTTTCTATCTCTAAACTGCAGTGTGATTACTACATGATGATCAGGGCCTATCTGTAAACGTTACCCTTCAAAGTACATTTAAAGACCCGTCAAGTCTTCTACTACATTTTTTTTTTCTTTAAATGTTGTGTAAGTTTCAATGTACCTACAACTGTATAAAATATATCTTTTTACTTTATACTGTATAACAATGAATTGGGATATTTCATTTTCACACACCAGTCCATTGCTCTTTCTTATTGCCTTATTGAATTTAACATTGTTACATTTTGGAAGAAACAATACACATATTTTTCAGTATCAATATTGTCATTGTCTGCCTAAATTTTGCTCGACAACAATTTTGGTCCCTTTGATCTCAACAGAATAGAATTGCATCACATTTTTTGAATGGGAGGCAGGAAGTGCACATACATAAAGGTTTGCATATGACAAAGGGATGTCAAATGAGCTGACTGATTATTATTCCTTCCAAAATTGAACAGTATTATAATATTTTGAAATTGCTTTGTGTTTATTGCCAGATATCATAACCATGACAGTAATTGGTTATCTGTTGTTAAAAGGAATCTATACATTGTGATGTAGGCAATCAGCCATCGTATGGAGACAGGGATTAAATGCATTTCCTTTCAACATAGACTTATTTTTTTAAATAGTTGAAAGTACTTGCTAAATGTGATTACTACTAAAAACTACAAAGAATGGAACTGTCCGAGTGCAAGACCTCTTTTAAGACCAGTATGCATCATGCGGAATAGCAGTAATTACTTTAATAATGCCTACTTTTTGCTTTGATGCAAATGAAAAACTTACCTTTAACACCTAGGAATACTTTCAGCAGGATATTGATGGTAAGATTTGAATCATAGCTGTGTTGTCCAATATCTAAAAGTCAAATTCTTTAGTTGTTCATGAAGGATAACACCAGTCACATGTGTCTTGAGGAGTTCTGTATCATTGATACCCTGTAAAAAAAAAAGAAGACACATAGAAGGGAAAATATTCATTTTGTTTTTCATGCAAGAAACATTTTCTCAATTTGTGAACTAATTCTTGATATACCATGTATATGTCAGCAAATTTGGTTAACTAATTATCATAATAAAGTTGTTTGACACTTATAACAATCATGCATGTCATGAATATCAAGAAATGAACTTGGTTTCAAAAGTTTGTATGAAGCAAAAGTCTATAGAGTTTGTTGACAAGGCTGGTGACAGACTTTCTCAAAATGCTTCTTGTAGCTGCATGTATTTTACATAGATGTGACTGCTGAGTACTGTTTTTTAGGGCATTTAATCCTTATCATCATATAGCTGTTGGGTGATCAGCTTGCAGATTTTATTTACAGAAGTGTTGTCGGCCCACTTTTATCAGCATAAAAATGGGTGTCTTTCCATCCTAAATGTGTGTCATGCAGTCACAATCCATGTTTAGCTGTATGAACATTCAAAACTTGTTTTAAGTCTGGTTGAAATATATCACATTAGGACCTTTATCAATAACATTGTTTATAAAGAACAATGACTTGTCCAGCTCTAGCTAGCTGATAGTCAAGTTCAGTGTCCTGTTATCAACAACTGGCTAAGCAGTCCAATATACACTGAGAAGTATAAAAGCCCCAACCTGTTAAAGAACAAGTTCGGATCACCTTCATAGACATGTGGGTTGAGTGAATGCAGCAATATTAGTAGAAATTGAACAGTTCAATGAGAGTTTGAGGAAAGTCTAACAATCTGTTCAAAAGTTATCAATTTTTGAAGTTACTGCTTAGTCATATCAAAGACACAAGCTGCAAGCTGCCTATCTGGTGTGATACCAACTCTTCTGGCCACTAGCTTCCCAGAAAATGCAGTGGTTGGAGTTACCTGCTCAATCTTGTTTATGTACACACTGATCAGGGAGGTGGAAAATGCTCTCATGCCCTTCACTGGTGGTCAATGGAATGTGGCACAGGGAGGCAAGCAAACAAACAACAACCACCACAGGGCTGTGAACTCACTGGCTCCCTGGCCACAATCATACTTTCATGATATCCCCCCCCCCCCCCACTGTATGGTCTGCCAATACACTGAATATCAACTGCATGCAAAGATGCCAGCGTTTCTTACTGCATGGCTCTGAGTGAATTCTCCTACCAAGGTGGAACTGCAGTAGGAGGGGTGAGGAAGGGCCACAAGGCAGGAGTTTGCTCCCCCACGATACAGGTTAGGGAGCTTTTTACTTTAGGATTACAAATTGACAAATTGTGCCGTTAAAAGTAAAGGAGCTGGCTGATATGGTGTTTGAATTCGCATTTGGTGTTTTATTTTGCAACGCGCGATGCTCTCGCCGCGACATTTTATGACTTTTTTCTTTCAAATATCGCGCAACTTTTGAGACCAAATTTGTCACTCCCGGCCATATCGTTTTGAAGCCATGCCCCTTTTGAAAAAAATTTGTCGACCCAAAAATTGCTCAAAAACGTGATTTTATGAACAAATCCAATGTAAATTGTGTTTTTGCAATTAATTCATTATATATAAAAATAGATATTTTTACTTTCAGTGGCTGATAATGATTCATTAAAGCTTGATTATGCTTTAAAAAGTTTCTGCGACAAATTTTGACGACAAAAAACAACTAAAACAAAAAGTAAAAAAACAAAGAAATACATAAGAAATTCTATGAACAATAAAATACATAAGAAAAATTACGAAGCTGCATTTTTTCTTCAATATTATTGTTGAGGATAATGAAAAAATGTTTACCAAAAATTAGAAGTTTTGGAGCTTTACTTTTGGATTTATAGGCAAAAAAATATTTTTGCTTAAATAAGCATTAAGTTAATATAAAATACATAAATTAAATTTTGAAAAATCTAACTATACAATCTTTTAGATTATTGGCCTCTACCTTAGTGCAAATTTTCGCGAGGATCGCGCAATCCACAACCGAGATCTGAGGGGGGGGGGGGGGGGGGGGGGAGGCCAAAAAAGTTCGTCCCTCAAATAACCCAGTGGGATTAGGGTTAAACCCTAATCCTAGACACCAAGTGCATACTTTGAATGTACTTGTATATATGCAATCACCCACTGACACAAAGCACTGCATCCTTTAATTGCACAAACTGCTTCTTAGAAGGTTAGGAGGTAGATAAACTATTAAAGATGATTGAAGGCTTCTTCAACTCAAAGAGATATATTACCTCCTTGTTCTGCTACAAAGACCACATAAAACACAGAAAGGTGATTGGCCTTGACCACTGTCTTATCCCCAGTAGATAACCAGCCAGTAGGTATATTCATCACATCAGCTCAGTATCTTTTCTCTGTAACTGCCATTTCATCTACTTTTTCCCCTTATCATTCTGAGATACTTAGTTATTCTAAAGTCAAAGACAATCATTTGCAGGAAGATGTTAGACCCCAAATTGTGTACTTCTCCCCACTCCTCACTTCCCTCCTACACTTAATGTCCTTGCACTACCCTATGACCCACTGGTTTATTTGGAAAGCACTCAGTCCCCACTGACCTGTTCTACCCACTTCTACGTGCCCCTTTGTTTCAGGCTACTGACCAGCACATTCCATTGTGTTGACAACCACTACAGCAGAGCAGAGAGTTCATTGATAAAATCTCATGACCATATCAATTTAATTCCATTTCAATTTTTCTTATTGAAAATCAGACATAGTCAAAGTACAATTTGTAATGAATGACATAAAGCAAATGAATATGAGCCCCCATGAAACAGAGCTTATGACCATGGTGCTCTAAGGATATTGTAGGAAGGGAGTGAGGAGTGGGGGAAAAATACACAAGTTTCAATGCATAGATGTAATTTAATTAACTTAATTAGAATTGCTCTGTTATGGATATCTCAGCCATTTCAAAACCAATTTTCATCAAATAAATGTTGAATTCCTCATGGAATTACATGCTCTTTCATATTTCATAAGAGGTTTCTTATTATCTCACCAAAACATGTTAGATCCTGAAATTAGGTCTCAACCAAAACTATACGATCCCTTTAAAATGCATGTGAATTGAGAGGAAGTAGCAATATTATAAGTACAATACATCAATGCACGTTTGATGAAAGTCTGACAACTGTATCTGTTCAAAAGTTATGAGTTTGTGAAGTTTCAATGCTTCCATGGCAGGATAAGAAGACTAAAACATCTTGTGATGTCACGTATGTGTACAACAAAATAAAGAAAATATAAAGAAAAATCAACATACAATTGTATTTTTCACTTTGCAGCATTATGTATATGACAAGAACAATTGACTTGTCTCATTCAGAAGGCCGGGGAATAATATTACTCTAAACATACATCAGTACCAGTTAAGGGAATCCTTTGTACTTTCTTCTCAAAATGAAATTTTGTGGAATTCTCTTAATAGAAATGTTTTCTCTTTACATATGTGACATCACAGACTGTAGTAATTTTCATCAGGTAGTGACTGTACAGAAATTTTTAAAAATTGCTAACAAATTGAACAGATTGTATGATTTTCCTCAAAACTATTATTGATTTTCCTCAAACTGTCAATGTGCTCTTCTGATAGCGCTCTATTTTCTCACATACTCCACTTGTCACATGAAAATGGACTTGTTCTTTTATCTGATTTCAGACGTTTTACTCTAAACAAAACACTGTTCTTCAGATTTTGAATGCATTGATATTTTTGCGGTACTAACATTATTTTTCTGCATTTTGGATTATTTGAATTTGTCCCACAAATGCTTTCACACCCCTTTTGGTACACACTATGCAGACTGTGCTACAAAAAGGGAAACCCAAACTGCAAGTTAATTCTTTGTGGAAAGGAAAAAAATTCATGAAATATGATGTTGCACATCAATATAAATTTCATATTATATTTGGGAAATAACATGGCATGGTATAAAAAGATGTAAACACCATGATGATGGAAGATGATGGACATAGACCTTGAGGGATTGTGATTATGTGACAGTTTTACCATCAAGCAGCAGACCGAGTTACCATTTACTGGTACACAGATGAAATGTATAATAGTTTCCTGAAATTCACTTACATTTGGCTTTCATTGTGCATCATCATTGCATTCTCAAGCTCTTTCCTTTTTGGTCTGGTTCATTTCCTTGTCTAGTGTCTTCTCCAGGACAATACATTTCTGGCATTTTGAAGAAATCTCAAGTCTGCATGAAATGAAAACTGATGAAGTTAGAATATCAATTACACCAAACTCTAAATCTGAAATTTTTTATGCATGATCAAATCACCACTCCCCATCAAAGTACTGCAGTGCACAAAATTACATGCATTAGAATATAGGGATATTAAAAAGCAAGTGTGCATAGGTTAAATTAACCAGAACACACATTCAAATCCCACCAGTAATTGAATGACAGCTACATGTACACTGTAGATGTTTCCAAATGTACCCCTTGATTAAGAAATTGAAAATTATATGTTTGAAAGACAAAATAAAATGACTTCACAGGTCTACAAAAACTTTCTGAAGCACTCTCAATTTATTTTATTATATTTTCAAGTGTCACTTAGAATATACAACCGAAATGCCTCACAACAGTCACAATTGTGTGGATGCCTGAATCATCAATTGTGATGTCATTAATTCATATAGCACCATATCTGAAAATAAGAAAGAATCCAATTGAACATTACATTTTCAATGATTTTATAGAGCTGCGATTAGCTAATACGAGTTAATGAGATATATCTGCATTTTTAATTGTGACACTATAAAGAATATGGATAGGTTTTCTATGTATCATGTATTCCCAAATAATTCATTAACACTTGTTGAAAAATAAACATGTTGAGCCTTCTCTGTTGGTGCAAAAACTCCCCATGATTGGCAAGTATGTTTGCATAAAACTTACCTTTTTCACTCTCACTTGCCAGAAGAACTTTGACGATGATTTGTAGAATTCAGCTCGGCCAAGAGTAGGATCCAGTATTTCTGCCTTGCCACGAAGATACTGACTGTTATGTCTGTCTTGGTGCATATTCCATGAGGCAAGCGAATTTCATCTTAATGTGGCATGCAAACTCCTCTGTAGGAGTTGATCTTTCAGCATCATGTCTAATATGAGCTCATCAAAGCTCAGGTGAGATAAATCCATCATGTCAGAAGCTCCATTGGTATTTGTTCTTGTTGATAATTTTGAGGACAAAATGTTAGCACCATCTCCATCATCATCAATACTGAGCTGAGATATCAAGTTCATTGATATTTCCATCATTCGTCTCCATTGTAAGAAAATTAGAATCATAGTTGTCCAGAGGAACATCTGCAGCTGACGAATGTGCTATCTAACCAGAGTACACAGCTGGTATGGATGGAGCATCAGTTCACTTTCTCAATGAAGGCTGAGAGGAATGCCAAGGAGCTTTGAGTTTCAACCACAGACTGCCCAAACATTGTTTGCTGACTGTGGTTAATTGGCAGACCACAAAGCACTTCTGTGAGAAACAAACCATAGGGCTTGGTACTTCCCCAAACCAGCAGTGCATTAGGGCTATATACATTGTATCTCTTCCCCCTCCCTGGCTATATCAACAATCTGATCTTGGAGGCGCACAAGAGAGTTTTCATTGTCTCTGATAAGGAGATAATTTATTAGGATTGCCTGCTAAGTGTAGCTTATTGGCAAGGGCCTGTTTTATAGAGGTATAAAGGTATAACCTCATTGCATGGACTAGCCAACCAAAGCCTTATACGAATTGCCCACCCTGACTCATATTATCTTTCACAAGGAGAAAAGGAGGTTAGTGTAGTGCACATGTTCCTATACCACAAGTGGAGGATACCATACATCAAGAATCATCAGTCATCTTCTCCATCAAACAGGTATAATGCAGCTTAACTCTCTGTGATTCAATATGGCATACTACTTTATGATCTTGTATTACTTTTACATGGGCTGTGTTTATGCTCAATTTGCTATGTAGAATCAGTGTTTCGAAATACACTGTACTGATTCAAAATGCCATTCACAGGATTGAGTACCGATGTGCTCAGTCTTTTTGAGCTCCAGAAAGAGACGATACTGCAAATATGCTATGCTTATTGTTGAAATACTTTGAACTGTACTCTACTGAACTATTCAGCTTGCATACCGTATGTGTTTTTCATATGTTTCATATGTTTCATATGTTATAGTGCTGGAGCATAACATTCCTGAAGCTGAATATTAACTCTTTATGTGCCATGGTGGAAACCCTCTGTATGCCACGTTATTCTGGGACACGAAGGTAGACATGCTTTGAGAAAGAATTCTGTTTTTCCAATTTGTGTAACTTCTACAAATTTCAGCTGTTGAGCTTTGACATGATAGTGAGCAAAGTTTAGAGGAATGCCAAACTTTGCTTCGATATAAATTGTATGACAAATCTATTTTCAATTTTCTTTTGAATGACCAGTTTGCTACATTACTGTGAAGGCATGACTTTTGCTCATGAAACCGTGACAGAAACTTAGAATGTACACACAAATCTATAGTTGGGAACACTGCTTGACAGTCAATCACCACATAGAATGCAAGCCGTATGTGAGAGGATCAAAAGCGCTAGAAACGCTTTCATTGTACCGCGGGACTAGTGATTTATCGATCGGTTTTGGCGGCTTTGTGTGTTGAGCAGAATATGCGAAGTTGGCACGCCGTCGACTGAGTCGTACGTGCGAACGTGGCACATAAAGAGTTAATAATGAAAACATTGTTTAGTCAAATGAGCAATTAATGTTCCTCAAATTTTTATCTTACCCTTTGTGGAATATTCTCCTTTTTTCTGCAGCATATTTTGTGACTCTGGCAATTGAAAATGTCACAATTAAGCTAGTGAATAAAAATTGTTTCATTTTCATGTTTGAATATCATGTTTTCACTGCAGTTTGGTCCCCAAATTGGTATGCATGAACCATGTAGCTTCTTGTGGTTATCAGCGTACTGGATAATCAAAACAACACAAGAATGAACCTTTCAATGTGGCATGATAGAAGTGCATGTTTTTGCATTTCAAAAATGAAAAAGCATTTCGCTGAAAACTAATTAAACTGAACTGCATTTAAGATGTATTTCTGCCTATTATTCACTGCAACTAACTGTTTCTAATCCCTATTTTTGTGATCTTCGCAAAGGGACATTGCAACAGATGAAAAATTTGGAGCCTGACAGGATCATTAACCCTAACTACGCCGGGGTGGGGGGGCCTCCGAGGCTCCCCCCCTCGACGTTTCGCGCGATGTATCGCTAACGCGAAAAGATAACGCCGCAACGTTTCATGACTTTTTTCTTTCAAGTCTCCCGCATCTTTTGACACCAAATTTGCGATGCCCGGGTGCGCGATTCCAAAGTTGCGCATAAATATGTACGTGCATGTCAGACCAAAAATTGCTCAAAAACGTGAATTCGTGTACAATTTCAATGCAAACTGTGCTTACACGCAAATTTCGTAAAAGCATGATTATTTTGGGGTTCCTGATTAAAATCAGTTAATAACATAATTTCTTGTTCGGAACAATGTCGCAAACAAGTTTCATCGAAAAAACAATGACAAACATAAAGTCGAAATAACAAAGAAATACATAAGAAATTCAAAAAACAATAAAATACTTAAGAAATTTTTTCCGATGGCACAATTTTTTTCTCTAATATTTGCTCAGGACACTATTAAAAAAAAGAATATTTACACAAAAAATGTGCCCATTTTGAGCTTTGTTTAGTGATTTATACCAAATTGTCTGATTTCATGCATCATTATGCATAAATTAGCATAATTAAGCATAAATGATAATTTTAAAAAAATTTAACTTCATGGTACTTTAGATTACATCATAGGCAACGTGTGTGCGAATTTTCGTCGCGATCATGCAGTCAACGGCCGAGGTCTGGAGGGGGGCCTGGCCCCCCCCCCCCAAAAGCCGAACCTTGGCAGCTCGGCAGGTTCGT
Organism: Diadema antillarum; assembly: GCF_040938485.1. Lineage (NCBI taxonomy): Eukaryota > Metazoa > Echinodermata > Echinoidea > Diadematoida > Diadematidae > Diadema > Diadema antillarum. The sequence continues at coordinate 2,011,827 of NW_027271426.1, forward strand.
CAAAAGCCGAACCTGTACAGATTGGCAGGTTCGTCAAAAGCCGAACCTTGGCAGCTCGGCAGGTTCGTCAAAAGCCGAACCTTGGCAGCTCGGCAGGTTCGTCAAAAGCCGAACCTGTACAGATTGGCAGGTTCGTCAAAAGCCGAACCTTGGCAGCTCGGCAGGTTCGTCAAAAGCCGAACCTTGGCAGCTCGGCAGGTTTGTCAAAAGCCGAACCTGGGCAGCTGGGCAGGTTCGTCAAGAGCCGAACCTTGGCAGCTCGGCAGGTTTGTCAAAAGCCGAACCTTTGGAGCTCGGTAGGTTCGTCAAAAGCCGAACCTTGGCAGCCCAGCAGGTTCGTCAAAAGCCGAACCTGGGCAGCTGGGCAAGTTCGTCAAAAGCCGAACATGGGCAGCCTGGCAGGTTCATCAAAAGCTGAATCTTGCCAGCTTGGCAGGTTCGTCAAAAGCCGAACCTTGCCAGCTTGGCAGGTTCGTCAAAAGCCGAACCTTGCCACCTCGGCAGGTTCGTCAAAAGCCGAACCTTGCCACCTTGGCAGGTTCGTCAAAAGCCGAACTTGGGCAGCTCGGCAGGTTCGTCAAAAGCCGAACCTTGGCAGCCCGGCAGGTTCGTCAAAAGCCGAACCTTGGCAGCCCGGCAGGTTCGTCAAAAGCCGAACCTGGGCAGCTGGGCAGGTTCGTCAATAGCCGAACCTGGGCAGCTGGGCACTTTCGTCAAGAGCCAAACCTTGGCAGCTCGGTAGGTTCGTCAAGAGCCGAACCTTGGCAGCTCGCCAGGTTCGTCAAGAGCCGTACCTGGGCAGCTGGGCAGGTTTGTCAAAAGCCGAATCTTGCCAACTCGGCAGGTTCGTCAAAAGCCGAACCTTGGCAGCCCGGCAGGTTCGTCAAAAGCCGAACCTTGGCAGCCCGGCAGGTTCGTCAAAAGCCGAACCTGGGCAGCTGGGCACAGCCCGGCAGGTTCGTCAAAAGCCAAACCTTGCCAGCTCGGCAGGTTCGTCAAAAGCCGAACCTTGCCAGCTGGGCAGGTTCGTCAAAAGCCGAACCTGGACAGCTCGGCAGGTTCGTCAAAAGCCGAACCTTGGCAGCCCGGCAGGTTCGTCAAAAGCCAAACCTGTACAGATTGGCAGGTTCGTCAAAAGCCGAACCTTGGCAGCTCGGCAGGTTCGTCAAAAGCCGAACCTGTACAGATTGGCAGGTTCGTCAAAAGCCGAACCTTGGCAGCTCGGCAGGTTCGTCAAAAGCCGAACCTGTACAGATTGGCAGGTTCGTCAAAAGCCGAACCTTGGCAGCTCGGCAGGTTCGTCAAAAGCCGAACCTTGGCAGCTCGGCAGGTTTGTCAAAAGCCGAACCTGGGCAGCTGGGCAGGTTCGTCAAGAGCCGAACCTTGGCAGCTCGGCAGGTTTGTCAAAAGCCGAACCTTTGGAGCTCGGTAGGTTCGTCAAAAGCCGAACCGTGGCAGCCCAGCAGGTTCGTCAAAAGCCGAACCTGGGCAGCTGGGCAAGTTCGTCAAAAGCCGAACATGGGCAGCCTGGCAGGTTCATCAAAAGCTGAATCTTGCCAGCTTGGCAGGTTCGTCAAAAGCCGAACCTTGCCAGCTTGGCAGGTTCGTCAAAAGCCGAACCTTGCCACCTCGGCAGGTTCGTCAAAAGCCGAACCTTGCCACCTTGGCAGGTTCGTCAAAAGCCGAACTTGGGCAGCTCGGCAGGTTCGTCAAAAGCCGAACCTTGGCAGCCCGGCAGGTTCGTCAAAAGCCGAACCTTGGCAGCCCGGCAGGTTCGTCAAAAGCCGAACCTGGGCAGCTGGGCACTTTCGTCAAGAGCCGAACCTGGGCAGCTGGGCACTTTCGTCAAGAGCCAAACCTTGGCAGCTCGGTAGGTTCGTCAAGAGCCGAACCTTGGCAGCTCGCCAGGTTCGTCAAGAGCCGTACCTGGGCAGCTGGGCAGGTTTGTCAAAAGCCGAATCTTGCCAACTCCGCAGGTTCGTCAAAAGCCGAACCTTGGCAGCCCGGCAGGTTCGTCAAAAGCCGAACCTTGGCAGCCCGGCAGGTTCGTCAAAAGCCGAACCTGGGCAGCTGGGCACAGCCCGGCAGGTTCGTCAAAAGCCGAACCTTGCCAGCTGGGCAGGTTCGTCAAAAGCCGAACCTGGACAGCTCGGCACGTTCGTCAAAAGCCGAACCTTGCCAGCTTGGCAGGTTCGTCAAAAGCTGAACCTGGACAGCTCGGCAGGTTCGTCAAAAGCCGAACCTTGCCAGCTCGACAGGTTCGTCAAAAGCCGAACCTGGGCAGCTCGGCAGGTTCGTCAAAAGCCGAACCTTGCCAGCTCGGCAGGTTCGTCAAAAGCCGAACCTTGCCAGCTCAGCAGGTTTGGCAGAAGACCAACATTGACATATTCAGCTATGACTGATGCAATTCTGAAAAGAATGAAGGACAGGTTTGTTAATTCCATTTTGTTTATGCCAAACCTTGCACCACAATTTCTGATTAACATTTAAAATTTTGATCATTTGTAGACTGTTTTTCCCATTTTTTGAGCACCTGTTTTTAGCAAAATCAGTCTAATTTTTTAGACTAATGTAGAAAGTCTATTTCTTGAATAGAACGGGTTATATGTACTTTCACTGAACTTGGTACCCTGACCTATTTGGCACCAGCGATTTCTCCTTTGTAATGCTATAACAAGTGGTTAAACTACATTAATCATCATCATGACTGTTGTCATCATCATCATCATCATCAAGTTTTGATCTGGGTTTTTCCTCAAAAAATTGAGGGGGGGGGGGGGGTTGGCAGGATTGTACCTTTCACACCTCACCACCTCGCAGGATTTTTGGTGTCATCCTTCCTAAAGCATACCTTTCCAAGCCCTTTCTCCACATGTCTGTATATTGTGATTTTGTTTGTTTATTACCTCCGCCAAGGGAGGAGGTTATGTTTTCATTACCGTTGTTTGTGTGTTCGTTAGTTTGTCCGTGCGCAAAATAACTCAAAAAGTAATTAACGGATTGGGATGAAACTTGCAGGAAAGGTTGAGAATGACACAAGTAACAAACGATTATCTTTTGTTGGCAGTGATGCGAGAATTTTGAATTTATGAAGGATTTTTGACATTTTGGCAGGTAGGGTCAATGATCTTGGGAGTTCAGGCTGCGCATATTTGAGGTTTGCATGCGCACTTTAAAGTGCGTGCTCTAGTTTCTGCTAGGGCGAGGCGCGCCGTGCAGCTGAGGGTTTATGACGTAACAAAGGCTTCTACATGTATATTGGGCGACTTTTAGCACACAATGCTATAAGTACGTATAGGTGAATATCACTGAACTATGGAAGAACAAGATCAGTGGTGGAAATGAGCTGCATGCTTGGCGGAGGTCTGCGCTCTCGGAGTGCTTCTCTAGTTTATTTATGTATTTATTTTATTTTATGTTTGTTTGGCCATTTTTGCTTGCAGGGCACTATATGTTACAAGGGATCTAGACAGCGAACCAAGGCAGACCTTAGTAAGACCATGTATGCAGAAGAAGTCAAGGTGAGTAAACTTCAACTTTTGTACCAACCGACATCTTTGGCTTCTGTGAAAAAGTGAATGCATCAAAGATGTTTCTTTCACTTGGATCTCTTTGTTTTGGATATCTCAGCCATTTCAAAACCAGTCCTTATCAAATAAATTATAATTTTGTTTTAGAATTGTATGCTCATTCATATTTCATGATTAAGAGGTCTCTCATTATCTCACAAAAAAAAAAAGGTTGGAAACCTGAAGCCCCATCTCAATCACAACTATACCAGCCCTTTAACTCTTTATGTGCCATGGTGGAAACCCCCTGTGTGCCACGTTATTCTGAGACATGAAGGTAGTCATGCTTCGAGAAAGAACTATATTTTTCCAATTTGTATAACTTCTACAAATTTCTGTTAAGATGGGCATAATAGTAGGCAAAGTTAAAGAGGAATGCCAAGCTTTGTTTCGATATAAATTGCATGACGACCCTATTTTCCATTTTTCTTTTGAATGACCAAATGCGACATTACTGTAAAGGCATGACTTTTGCACATAAAACCGTGACAGAAACTTAGAATGTATGAGCAAATCTAGTTGGGAACATCGCTTGATAGTCGATCACCACATAGAATGCAAGCCGTATATGAGAGGAACAAAAGCATGAGAAACGCTTTCATTGTGCCGCGGGATAAGCAGTAATTAGCGGATTATCGATCGGTTTTGGCGGCTTTGTTTGTTGAGCAGAATATGCGAAGTTGGCACGCCATCGACTGAGTTGGACGTGCCTAGAATGTGCCTAGAATTGACATGGGTGCTATAGCATTCATGCTGGTTTGATGCATATCAATTGTAATAGAAAGAAATCATGGTATAAATTGGTTCAGAAAAGATTGTAACAGGGGAGGCTACCAGAGAGTGTTGTCCACATACATGTACACACGTGTACCTCGTATGAGGTTTAAGAGTGAGAGGTGATTTCATTTCAGCCCCACTCGGGACAGAGCGCACAGATGTACATTTGTACATCTGTCCGAGATTTCGTGTACAGTAGGTTGGTTTGTGATGTGTTTTGTCAGACACAATTGCATTCCACACTGAAAACATTACTGGAATTCTAGAGTACTTTTGCAGCAGAATGAAGAGCACATTTCTCCTCTTCCTCCTCCTCCTCCTCCCCTTCCTCCTCTTTTTCCTCCTCGTCTTCCTTCTATTCTTCCTCCTCCCTCCATCACCACCTCTTCCACCACCAACGCCCCTCCAGGAATGGATCAAGGAGGCAGACAGGGAGCACTCGGCTGACCTCCACGAGTTTGTGCGCCAGCTGAGCCGCCAGACTCTCCTCACTGAGCTGGACACCTCCTCCGTCACCCCAGACAACGACGTGGACATGCCGGCGGCCACGCCCACTGCCGCCCCCATCGTCCGCCCCTCCCCGGCCACGGCCACGCCCACCCGGGTCAACCCCTTCCTGGGGCGGCCCCTCCTCTCCCGGACCCGCTCTGGCTCCGGCCAAACCCCGTCTACCAGCAAGGAGGAGCCCAGTCTCTCTAGGACAGAGGAAGACCAAGACAACCTACTGTCTAGAGATGAGCGGTGAGGTAGGGCTCCCCCGTGGCATCAAACATTGTCCACCTGCACATGTAACTGCCGCGCAGCTATTTATTTGCATTCATTCATAACTAGAAGTGTACATAATTTATGTATCGCTATTTTTATACCATCGTGTAAATGCTATACTGTAATGACCAGACATACAAAGTCATCATGAATGTGACTAAGAGCCTTGTTGCATTAGGAGTTTACCTGTAGACACACTACATTCATTCACCTGCAAGTCAAAGAAACAGTCAGATATGAGGTGCGATGCATAAAGAGCCACCTTCATGTACAATCTGTGTGTAAAATCACAAATAACTATAGAGGTTACATTGTACTTGTACTTGAAAAAGATCACATGTGATGCTTTGTAGTTATGCAAGAGCAATTTAGCATATTTGCTGCCAAGCGGAAACCAGCATGGCTACCTGCATGCTTCTGTAGAAGATCGGGACAGAGACGTGTAATACAATTGTAGGTGGGAGAGAATTTCTAGGGCATTTATCTCAGATGTTCCAGTACGTGTAAACAGCTGGTCAATTATTGATATTGGAGGTAGTTCGTTTGGAGGCACTCAGATACAGCACAGGCAATACTGCTTGACTGATTTTTGTTTGAATGAGGCTTCATCTTGGGGTTGTACTCAAATATCTTGAGGTCCAAATTCATACATCTCCCATTCATTGAATGCTCACTCAATTTGCTTGATTGCGAGTTGTGATCATCGTGCATGGTTGATGAAACTTGTGTGTTCAGTCATCAAAGAAAAGCCGTATGAAACTGGTCTAAGGGCCTTCTATGTGGTTTGAAGTGAATGAGGGCCCAATTGACAGACTGTACATGCGGGGAATTACACACCTTCAAGATTGTAATCATGTGTGTGTGAATGCATTTTAGAGTCTTTGTAAAACTGTTATCAAGAAGAAAACCAGTGCTACTTGTATACAAGGTGGGAGACTCAAGAATATGAAGCTCATGTTATATGCTGTGTTGTACTTGTATTGGTGCTATGTCCATCATTGCTACACCCAAATGGATAACTTCTTTGTGTCCATGTTGATAGCTAGTGATCCTACACCATCCATCTAGTACAGATACAGTTGTTGGTTGAGCAGGTCAACAAATCAACTCAAGATACTTACAGTGTATGTGAGGTGTGGTACATAACTTACAACAGCTTGTGTGATTTCTGTTGTGTAATGTTTTCTGTAATGCTACTTATTGATAGCTTGTGGCATTGATGTACATGACAAGGCTGTATAAGGCAGCTCAGAGCTGCCTCTGAAATGAAATCATTGAAGAGTCACTGAAAAGCTTCTGAAATGTTGATACATTCAGGTTGAACTTTCATTAGAAGAACTATGAATGTACATCTGTAAGCTCCTTATTTTTCCTGAATGTTTTCAAGATTTATGTGATGTCAATGCAAACAAGACAGCAGTGACTTATTGCGATTTTGCAAGTGCTGGAGTAATACACTCTTACCAGATGATTTGCGATTTGTCATGTTGTAGAGTCAGAGCTGTTAAAGTCAAGACAATTGCAAAATAAAATGATCCAGCCAAAACTGTGGAAATCTGAAATTTATATCACAATGTATCCAAAATTTGATACCCGATCTACTTTCGGAATCATCTGTAGCCCTCTGCAACTGCTGCTCTAAAATAGGCAGACTGCCATGATAGCATTTAGGGTGTTTTACAATCAAATTGTCATCTGTTGTACAGTAGCCTTTATTAGAGGCTTGTCATTTTATTGATAGAATTTGAGAGGGGCATTATTTTGAAAGGGGGGGGGGGGGGGGGGAAGAGGAAATACATGCAGCTGAAAGCTCTTCAACATGATTTCCTTGTGTGTTGAACACATCCAAAGACCTCTTTCTATGCTGACTGGTGCAAGGGAATTGTGGAACAGCTTTATCCACCCGTCATGCGGAGGGATTGACGACAAGGTGTGTGAGTATTCATCACAACATAAAGTAACCTTCAGGCAGGGCCAGTGATGTGATAATCCTATGGACATTCATGAACTCATGCGTGAAGTCACGCACCTGTCGATCAAACGTTCACGGTGACAACAAAGACTTGTTTGCGCACAAGCATGTCCGATGTAACTACGAACATATTATATATATGTGACCGTGCACCTCAAAACGAACATAAAGTCGCACACACTGATTTTGCGTGAGGACTGAAAACAAGTGAAATGGGTCAACCTAGCCAAACTTGACTTTTTCATATTTTCTAAAAGAGCAGGTCTTCTTTTACATTATGCTAAAATTTGGTATCATAAAACGGGCAGGAAAGTGTGTTTTTTAGCAGTTTATCTCGAACATTTTTTGATAGAATAGTGTGATTAGGTGTGTCTTCAGAATCCCTTTTTCATTTCTGAAAAACCTTGTCCACACTCTTCACTTTCAACTCGAATAACTTTTGCAAGGATAGTGCTACTGCTTTGAAAGTTGGCATTAATTATGGAAAGAATGTGTTAATGAGACATGTTTAATTTCAGTTTAATCTAATAATCCCTTCATTGTTGTTACTCCAGTGGTTTACTTCCTGTTTTTTGTCCCATTAATCGCACAGCCAGCACGGTTTGGTAAAGATTAAGCGCTTGAATAGACACTGTACTTCAGAGCCTCTTTTCTCAGTTCACACTTTTTCTGGGGTTGTGCTTTCTTTCCAATATTTAGATAGGTTAGGAGAATCCATTTGCTTTGAGTTATACATCATTTTAAAGCTTAAAGTCTGCTCTTTCAGAATATGGTCTTAACTAAAAATTCATGTCTGGCGACTTTTTGTTTGTTTTGAGGTGCACTGTCACATATGCAAGACCGAATGAAGATTGACGTCAGCTATGTAGATTTGAAATGGATCCCTTTATGAATTCATCAGAAATGCATCTGCTCATTTCTATTAATATACAAACGCACACCTTAAACTCTGTCCACGCGAATACAATCAAATTGCAACATAGGCATTACTCATGCAGAGGTTATGTGTGTATTAAACTTGACCTTTGAGACTTCCAATTTGAGGTTGAATTCATGAATGTTTTTCTTGTTTTGATAGTTGGGCAAGTTGACTGCAAAGAAAAGTTTGTTTTTGTGCAACATCTTTGCGGACTCTGATCATGTCTTTGTGTGACATGACACTATGGGATATGATAATAGATTATAACCTGCCCCTTTCCCACCCCCACCCCCCTCCATTTAACAATAGCAAGAGTGTGGTAATAGTAGATTTATACTGGTAATCTCTTTTGTAATGCAATGCCAACTTTTGCAAGTATAGAAATATTGTAGTACTAGATATACAGTATTAGATCCTCAGGACGGAAAGCTGGGAAATTTTAAATAAAAGATTGCATTTTGGGTAAAACATATCTATTGACCCAGTAATTTCACACTTGTCCTTGTTCTATATCACACACTGCAGAGTATTCCACAATCAAAATTGTACTATCTTTTTGAAGGAATATGAGGCATTAAAAAAACTTGGTTTCCCAGATACTGACTGATTTTTTACTGGGCTAATACCAATAATAGACAGTGCATTCTTTACCTGATGTTTCTACTGAGATGTTTTCGTTTGTTTGTTTGTTTGTTTGTTTGTTATAGAGCCTTAACCCGTAGAGGATGGGCTGAATTTGCTACGACGCACATTTCTCATAGACACTTGCCTGAGTAAACTCGGGACTCATCTTCAACAGGTTAAGATCTGACATGGCGCACAACATTGTGCTTCTAGTACAGTTGAAGTATATGATACAGTTTATAGTAGCTTCAAATTGTACTTACAATTGTACATAGAATGAATTGTTGTATTACATGGGTCACAATGTCATGTGCATTTATGGTGCAGTGAAATTACAAATGTAGAAGTCACATATGTTTACTTCTGTACAAAGGTCAACAGTCAAAGAGGTGTGAGTCACTGTGAGGATATGCAATATAGATTATGAATAACGGAAATGTATGCAGTATTTTATTTATGATGCTTTCATCATTTCGGTTTTGATAAAAAATGTATGTAGTACACATTAATTTAGAACATAGTCTTTAGTAAACTTAAGAATTACAGAATTGCATTTTTTTAAATAGATTAAGTTGTTAACGTTGAACGAAACTTTGATATGCAGGAAGTATGGCTGAATGATTTTCCTAGAATTCATTATTCTGTTTAAAGTGCCTTTTATTTTCTTCATTCATGATTCATGAAGTGCTTCAGATGTACATGTTTATGAAAAGTGTTGCGTTTGGATGACGGCTTTAATAGGGTTGGATCATGCTGGATGAGTGTCTGGCTTTGTCTGTTGGTAGCACTATTCATGCCATTCATTTTGTGCTTTAATACAGTGAAGTAGTGAAATGACATCAGTGCTTTGCATTGGAGAGGAGTGTGGTGGAAATATGAATTTCAAAAAGGCAAATAATTTTCTGTGCATGAGATATATACAATGTACATGTATGTATATGTCTTTTTCCATGCTAGGGAATCAAACTGTTGGCAGTGGGCAGATTTCTCAAGGAAGCCTCATCTAGATCATTATTATACACAGTGTATGAAGTGAGAGCATGAAAACAAGTATCATCATTGAGCCCAACTTGCTTTGTCTAGGTGAGAACAAAAATCATGTGAATGATAGAATTTCCTGCAAGGTTAATATCTTACTTAGATATCTATGTGCCAAGTTCAGACGAGTACATGTATTGTTTTCAATTGACAATAATTATTCTATCACATCTCAACTGTTTCTCTGAATTATTATTTTTTCTTTTTTTTTCTTTTTGCCAATCACGTCATAATGATCCTGCACTTTTGTTGTTGCTGTTGCTGTTTATTTGTAATTTTTCTGTAGGGATACATTTTTTTTTTTAATTAAAATTTGCTGTAACTTGCCAAGCCAGTTAATGGCATTCATGATGTTTCATGCCTCCCCAAATTCGTCAGTGGTTGTACACTGTTTGTCACTTACATAAGTCTTTCTGTGCAAGGGACTTTGAGCAGTGCATACAATCTTATGGGGTTTTCTGTGCTAAGCTACACTCCAAGCATGCATAGGGTCTATTTAGCCCAGTCAGTTCTGCAGGAGCTCCATAGTGATACAAAAGAGATTGGCTGCTCCCGATGCATATGGGTAGTTTTTCTCAGGATTTCACTGCTAATCTACAAAGAAACATTTGGCAGCAAACTTGGGGGTCAGCGAAAAAACATGAAGCATAGTTGAGACAGCTGACTGTACTGTCATGTCAAATTACTCTGAAACTGTTATTGTCTAATATCTGTACATGATGCCTGATTGTAACCTCATACACTGCATACTTAAATTCTATTAAACTGCCAGCAAGCTAGATTTGCCACAATGTGAGCTTTTTCCATTTTGTTTGCTAGCATAGACTAGCCAAGGTTACTCTCACTGCCCTAAGGGTTATGATGACATACTGGTAATCAAGAAAATGTAAATGTGATCCATGATACCCAAGCAGTGATAACCCTCTACCTCTCCTTGTACCAAAAAATAAAAAGAGAAAACACAGAGAGATTGAAAAAGAATCTGAATTAGAATCTAAGTACAATATGCAGTTAGTCCCTTGTTTATCTGTTTATTTCTTTTTTGTGATGTATTGAAAAGTACTTTTAACTGGCAAGAACATAGAGTCCATTTATTTGACTCCTCCTTTCCACACATACAACAAATACCCATTGTGTGTTTCACTTGTGTCTTGTGTTGGTCCAGCATGCAGCTCTGCATGCATGTGCCTTGTTTCCTTATAGCGAGAAAATTCATGGGTTAATCTCAAAACACCTTTAAAAAGTGCGTGCACAAAAATCCCTGAGCAATTTATGGCAACGGATGCTTGGCATCGATCCAGAATGCTCGACCGAGCAAGAAACGAAAGCTGACGCACACCCAGCGAAAGACAACTTAGTGGCCAAAATTTGCCTGTGCAGGCTGCAGGTTGTGTGTGTGTGTGCCCTGCTCTCGGGGGGGGGGGGGGGGGGGGGGGGGGGGGGGGAGATGAAACAGTTGAAGGGAATAGGGATAGTTTAGTAAAGATCAGACAAATAAAGTGTATAATGCAAAGTTTCTATAACATTCAAGTTTTATATTCATGTGTCCATGGAAAAGTGACATTGATCGCACCCACATGTACCAGTTATATAAAGGTGATTGTTTCTGTCATTGCCATTCACAAAAGGGGAAAGATAAAAGGACTTTGTGTTTTGTTTTGTTTTTTGTATCTCACATTGTTTCAAGCATTGTTGATTTCAGTATACTCCCAACCCTTCACTTCATGTTTGAAAGTGATCACTGTAGAATGTTATATGTGCTTGTGATGTGTGAAACACATTTTATATGTAAATATTCATGTGTAGCATATATATTTATGTTTTTTAATGTTTGTGTATAATCTGTTTGGAATACTGCTTCAGATTGTTCCTGTACCATAGATGGAAGAAATATACATGTAGATTCTTTTGAATAATATGACTGTACTAATCTGGTCTTTTGCAACAAACTTTCATCAACTCAATATATTTTGGATGTGCAATCATGATCATTCATGGTACCTTATAAATACATCATATATATTATAGCTATATACACACTGTATTGTTGTGTGGAATGTGTTTGTTTGTTTGTTTGTTTTGTTTTGGTTTTTTTTTTTGGTTGTTTTTTTTTTTACCCATGAGTTGTCATGTATATTCTGATGTGTCAGACAAAAGAAATTGTTGCATTCTTCTCTGAAAATTTGCTTGGCTTTATGTTAAAATCTGTCATCTGGTAGTACAACATGTATGACGAAATGATTTGTTCCAGGGCAGAATGTGATTCGAAGGTTATGACATCTGCACAACTTCTATAGTGTGTATGTGTTATAGGTACTCATACATTGTACATGTTACTGCTGCTACCATGTCATTTTCGTAGTGGAATCGTGTATTTGATAAAATTTTCAAAATCGATGTCGTAAAGCTAAGATACAGTCGTCGCTGGGGCAACAAGACCTCGTATTTGAAATTTTTGGTGAAAATGATTTTTTAAAAATTAATGGTCAGATAATCAGTTACAGTGTGAGTGATGTCCTGTCCAAATCCTAGCTGTCTTACCCCACAAATAAAGCCACCATGGCATGTCAAAGGAAAGGCTCTCCCATTTGATGCAGTGCTTTGGCTGCCATGTCTTTTTTTTGTTTTTGTTTTTTTTGCTCTCCTGAAAATTTGACATTTTGTAGATTCAAGGTCTTGTCGCCCCAGCAACGATGTGTAGATTGCAATTACACATAAATACTTCCAAATACAGAACACATTAAGTTGCCATACATGATAGCGCCTATCCAAAGAAAAGATAAATGATGGAAATATCAAATCACATGAATAATGTAAAATTATGATTTCAAACAAATCTCTACATGTACACACATTCACACACACATACAAACATGCGCATGCACACACACAGTGTTTACATTTTGTACATCTGATTTGTTTTTGACTTGGCATGTTGCTATCAAACCAGTGAAAATTTTATGTTTTGGCGTAAAAACACTGTATTGTGTGAATGTTATAATGCTACATCATGGTGACATGAATAACATAATCCGTGATAACTTTGATTTATTCTAAATTTCTATAGTGCATGATAATCATCAATTGGTTCTCTATGCACTTTACATACAATTAGTAATTAAGATATGCTTTTTTTTAAATCACTTCTTTAGAATGAAGAAATATATGAAATGAATTTTATAACAGTATTTTCAAATAACAGGAAATTTCTACTAGCATTCTACATTTGTGAAATCAGGTGGGTGTTTAGAACAGTCTTTAAATATACATTGTAAATGATTAATGCCAGTGAAGTTGATTTCCTTATTTTCTGTAGGCAAGGAGTTCCAGAAAACAGGGCTACATGGTCCACAGTCAACAAGCTTGTGGACTTGTGTACTAAGAGTGGACTTTTATCAGTTGAGTAAAAATCAATGAGATTGGCAGACATTTCTTCTGGTTTGTGAATGTGACAACTTCTGTTTGGTGAAAATATGTGAAATTCTGAAATCTGTATTTTTTTTCTCTTGATTCTGTATCAGATTTTTATGAAGCTTGTGCCATTCTACATGTATTTGTTCAATTTTCCTCCATCATAATCAACTTCAATATGAAATGGAATTTCACTCTGATTTGAGGTCACAATTTCCTCTTGAACAGTGAACAGAGAATAATACCACATGACCTTACATAGAGTGTTTACAAAGAATGTTTTCAGTTTTTATATTGATCGGAATTTAAAAGCAAAAGAATCGTTTCTCAGCATTAGGCATGGGCCTATATCGATTCTGTAAGTCTATAAAATCATATGAATATGTTCTCTAAACCCTGCTTACAGTATATTGAACTCCAATATTCAGTTGTTCTTTTCACCGTACAAGGCAATTTGTGTGTATGTGTGTGTCTGTGTATGTGTATTGAGTTTGATTGTGGGTTTTGTATCAAATCATACTTTCAATGCAGTGCATACATTTTGTGAAGAATTTGTTTACTTGTATGATGGTGTTGTAGAGTAGCAATTAGAATATGATTACTATGATTACCACATTTGAATTGTTATTAAAAAGAATTCAGATATGTAAAATTTATATTTTTATGTGTGTGTAACTTGCAATGGAAGAAACAAAATTAAATGTAAAGAAAAATATTACTTCTGCATGTCAATTAAACATCTCAGTGATAAGACATAGTGGTTGAATGAAATATAAAGTAGATGACACAATAGTCATTTGTATTAGTTCACTATACAATGTAGGTTCTGCAGATACAGCTTTGACTCCTTATGATGACATGGATTGGAGAAGATGGGTCTGAGAGATCAAGTTCATCTTTTAATGATATTTAATGTAGTTTGAGGGCTAATCAGAGAAAGAGAAAAAAATGTAGATAGCCACTGAATATGACAGCTGGCAGAGCACATAAAGCACCCATCATTAAGCATGACTCAACATACAATATATGGCTGCACAGTGGTTTCCCTTTAAAGGGACTGTACAATACTGATGAGGTAGGGATTCAGGTTTTGAACATTCCTAAGTGAGATAATGAGAAACCTCTATGAAATATGAAAGAGCATGTAATTTTAAGAAGGATTCAACGTTTGTTTGATGAAAATTGGTTTTCAAATGACCGAGATATCCAAAAAAGTGCTAATAATAAAAGGGGACATGCCACAACTTTATCAGGATCTCTTTGTTTCACCTTGTTTTCGGATATCTCAGCCATTTCAAAACCGATTTTCATCGAATAAACTTTTGATACCCCTTAGAACTGCATGCTCTTTGACATCTCCTAGAGTGGTTTCTGAATATCTCACAAAACGTTAAAAGCTAAATCTTCACCTCGACCAGAACTGTACACACCCTTTAAAGTGATCGTATAATTTGTATTAATTTTTGTTTTCTTATATTTCTCTGGAAAATTAGAGCATGTGAAAGATGCAGTGGAGTAGAAATGAACGAGATTGGTAGACACTTTCTTCTTGTTTGTGAATTTTACAGCTTCTGTTTGGTAAAAATATGTGAAACTCTGAAATTCTGTAATTTTTCCTCTTGATTCTACGTCAGATTTTTTTACAACACGTATGAAGCTTGTTCCATTCTATTCATTCAATTTTCCTCGATCATAATCAACTTCAACATGAAATGGAATTTCACTTTGATTTGAGGTCACAATTTCCTCTTGAACAGTGAGCAGAGAATAAAACCACATGTGAAAGATGCAATGTGAAAGATGCAATGTTTAATATGTGAATGTTGTTGTGTTTTCTTTCCCCACTACTCATACTGCCATGTTATCTTTCTAACAATAGGTGATTCACCATAATTACAGCTCCTCTTGGAGCAGTAGGGGGCCGTTCATACTGTACAAAGTCCGTAGAACACTTCCCCTTTCACACCAGGATCAGTCAATGAATGATTCAATGCGTAAATGTCTGTGAAGGTATTTCAATGTTGTCAAAATGTCAACAGTGATGATAATAAACTGTCTATTCGTGATGCTTATTTCAGGGAAAAGTCGGATAATGTACTTGCCCATGTTTGATGTCGCGAACCTGGAAATTACAGACTGAGGGAGTTTGGTTACAAGGTCCGCTGAATTACATTTACCCTCGAATCAAATGGATTTCTGCCTTGTCATAGTTCTATTCTGTTTTATGACCTGGAAGCCTCTTTATGTCACTAAAGGTCATGAAATCTGTGACGTTGACAAATTAATGTCATCGTCATCAGTTCGGTGTGGGTAGCTGAATGCAGTGCCGTATATAAAGAGAGTCTGGCCAACTTGGTTTTCGGCTGAGATTTGAAGCATGTGATTGATAAAAACAGGTCTCGTGATCTTCGTAGAGCCATGTTGTTACATGTACCAAAGTGCGCTCATACGTGGTACCCATTGTTCACTACCCCGTATTTGGTTTGCTTCAATACTACGTATGAGCATACATGCTAAACCTCTAACGTGTAATACGCTGGGCAACTACTAGTACATGGTGTCCAATTTTAGCAGTTGTTCAGATCCTCTTTATATACAGCACTGGCTGAATGATGTGATTTAAATCCATTTCCTCTGACAAAATGGAGATTTTAAACATTTAGAAAAAATAAAGTTGGTTTATATAGTGTATGAAAGTAATGCTCACAGTGATAGGTATTGCATAAAGCTGAATTGACGATGCTATGTGAATCCAACAGTGATAGCTACCTTAAATTTCTGATGTTAGGGAGAAAGGATGTGCATCATAAATCTTGATAATTGTATATGTGTCAAATAATAGATGCGTGTAGGTTCTTACCGCGTGTATGATGAGCACTATTTTTAAATTACTAATCGTTTGGTATGACAAAAGAGTGTGATTATGTTTGTAAGAGTGTGTGTAAATCGCTAATCATCAACAGCTGTGTTGTTTCATTTGACCTCAGCCATGGTTCTACATGTGGCGACTTTAGTGATCGCTTGTAAAGCGAGCAGTGCGCTTTGAGTGATGATCACTTGTTATCAGTGCTACCTGTAACTGCTTTTATGTTGTCTGGAATCAAACTTCACGGAGTCATATTTTATTTTTATGCATTAAATGCAAACAGAAAAGCTCATATCTGAATGCTACATGTACACGCTGTAATGTCTTGTTCTTCTCTGCTTGTCGTCCTTAAGATACCAAGGATGCTTTCGAGTGTTCTCATAATAATTTGAACTGAACCGTACTGTACCTGCACCAGAGGAGTACTCGAACGTTCCTATAGTGTACCGTACAAAACTGAACCAAGCCAAAAGTGGACCACGTCCCGATGTGCTCCAAAAGGGTACCAAAAGCATACCAAAAGTTCACACTTGAGAAGGAGCGTGTCATGCACATGCGTCATAATGCAAAGAGTTCATTCTCTTTGTTCGGGACATTTGTAAGTAGTTTAAGCACGCTAGGTAAATGACCCTCTTGCTGCAAAATGTGTGACCCCCTCTAGAAATAACTCATGAGGTAAGCTTTCTCAAGAGAGCACTCAAACGCTCCAAATCGGGCACAGTAGTTTGCCATGTTTTGGTTTGGTTCACTTTAGAGCTCTTGAATGCACCATATTAAGAGTCTATGAAACAGAACTATGCACAAGGAAATGAAATAAAGCTCCTTATTCTGAGGGTTTGTTTATCCTAAAACGAAATATGATTTATAATTCTGAAAGTTTGCTAGCCTGAACTTTTTTCCCCATTTTCACATTTCACCTTGTTTCATTTTCAGACAATCAAAACATCAGGATCAGGAACCTTCAGAATAACACACATCATCTCATAGGGGCCACTTGGAATGTAGTGAATATAGACCCTTGATGATTCAGGACTACTCGTGCATGGTCGACATCAGCAGAGATTGCTATTGCACTCATAAACAAACAAAGACTTTGCATAACATCTACTGTAAATCAAACATGTCTGACTTTGTCCACCATAAAAATCATAAAATCATTTGATTTCTCACAATGAAGGTCACGAACCGACAGTATTCTCTACATTCGATATTACGACATAATTGTCAAGATAAAGGCTTTCATTCTTAATCTAGACCCATAAAAGACAGAGATAAAATGTCGCATTCCCAAAAGTAAAATAGAGTAGAACAAGTCCAAAGTGTAGACCATATACAGCCTTTATTTTTAGGGGCATCCCAATTGATAAGATGAATATATAAATCAGACAATTGCTCACACATAAAGAATGTCATATACATCATTATGTTTAGATAGCTTTGCTTGGTTCACAAGAACTTGTTTGTGTGAGGGGTATTTTATACTCTGCTTGCATATAAAAGTCAACTTTGTCCTGGTGCCTGGGAACATCCATTAAAAAGAAACACACAAACAAAAACAAAATCTTGGTATGTTTTCTGGTTTTTCAACTTCTGGATTTATTGGAACTGATTGACAAATTGCCCATCATCAACATAATACACACCGATTAGTCAGCATTTTTGAGTAAGAGCCATGATGAAAATTATGGGCATACGCTGTACTACAATACTTGGATGGGAGTAGAATCCACAACCTCCTGATCGCTAGACAGGTGTTGTGTCCACAAGCCCTTACAAAAAAGAACCATGGTTTTACCATGGTAATACCATGGTATGGTAATGAACCATGGAAACCTGGTAATTTTGCCCTGGTAAAACCATGGTACATTACCATGGTATTACCATGGCAAAATACCATGGTATTACTGCTCTTACCATGTACCATGGTATATTACCATGGTATTACTGTGCTTACCAAATACCATGGTACAATACCATGGTATTTCTGAGGTGATTTTACCATGGTATTACCATGGTATTACCCTGGTATTACCATGGTATTTACAATTTGAAAAGAAAAATAACATTAATGGTCGTGTATTTACAGCATGCAGTACTAGTATGTTACCTACATAACCTGGCCTCGAATCACATACACCTGTTTCTACACTGTTGTACAAGACCTACATCCTAATCTATACAGGTCTACCTATCTGTATACCTAGAGTATACATCCTATTCCTAGATACATTGCTAGTGTATCAGTTCTTTATATATGGGCTGATATCTGAAAAGGTTTAAGGCATGGTTACTAACTACATGTCATGCATAATATTAGTCCTATCAAAATATGAATATGCATTGTTATAACACAAGTTAAAATAGTTGGTAACAAAAGAGAAATTTCCCAACATACTTCAAAGTTTAAACCCAGAATATATACTTTGGGTTTTTATGTCTTTTATCTATTTTCTCACCTTTTGCATGTTAGATGCTCTCTCATGAATATTCATGAGCGATACAGAAACCAAGTCAAAACATGGTTCGTGCAACTTGAATCAACTTGTGTTACATTTTCCAGTTGGGTTAATGAGGTTTAAACTGCATGGGAAGAAGTCAGTTCTTAGTACCATGGATATATTAGTACTAACCGGGTGTTTGCACTCACCCACACCCCCCCCCCCCACACACACACAAGCACACACATACACACATACACACACTACACACATTCACACATATACTAAATACAGGCTGTAGTACATTTATTACATGAACATACCGGTATAATATTTTGGGTCGTACTTGGAATTTGTATGAGATAACACACAATGTGAATTAGTTCCAAAACTTTGCTTATCTTTAACGGGCCAGGCTTATTTGGCTATAAATGCTAAAAATTGCATTTTGGGAGGGAATTTCGCCTCCCCCCCCCCTCCACAAGATCTCGACCATTAGTATTACGATCGTAGCGAAATTTGGCCCAAGTTACAACCACATTGTAATCTACAAAATTATGTGTTATATATCTTATAATATTTTTTTTTATTGTCAATTTCTAATTTTAATTCATCAATTAATTATTTGTGCAAATTAGGCCCATCATCTTATTTTAGCCTAATTAAAAGCATTAAGAGTCTATATCTTAATCATTTGTAAGTCTGTTTTTACATGTTTAAAGACCATGCATCAGACATTAAAGGACTTCCAAAAGCCAATTTATTATGTATATGATTTTTTTTTTGAGTTTCAAATGTATTTCTTTGTTTTTTTATTGTTTCCTTTGTTTTCTTATGAGATTCTCATTGACCACTTTTATACCATAATTAGCACAAGATCAATCAATCGCAGTGATTAATGTTACAGCAGTGATAGCACCAGGGGGCCCCTTCTTTAATTTTTGATAAGATAAAAATAAATAAATAAAAAGAAAACAAAATGAAAATGGGCGTGTCTGCCCCCTTTAATTGCGGAAGTGGCACCATGACAGATCCCTCCCCCATCCCCACCCCCACCCCATTTACGGAATTCCTGGATCTGCTCCGATAAAGAATAGTCAGATTTTTAAAGAGTTTCTTTGTTGCTGTTTTCAGTCAATCTTTGCGTCGATTTTTTTTTTCAATCGGAGAAGGGACCGTACTTCACAAGCTTTGTCTTTTTAGTGGGTCCCTGCTTTTTTCACACAATGCATATTTCATTTATTTCACTTTTGTTACCTCAGCAACCACTGCATTGTACCCCTACTTTAGGTTTTCAATTATTGCTTTCTCTGTACAAATTACATGCATTCTACTTTCATTGAAGAAAGCGAGATTTATGTTCACCAAATAGATTATTTTGCTGTGGAAAAAACAACAATGAATTTGAAGTTGAACTTGAAAAAAAGTCAGGAAAATGTCTCATGACAGGGTCTCTTCCATCGCAGACTCGAAACATCGAGGGTGGATTCCGCCCTTCCCTCTCCTGCCACGTCCCTTAGAGTTTAAGGGGTTTACCTTTAGAATCGGTTGATATATATTTTGATTTTTCCCATTCGTTGCAAGTATACTCATAATGGTCCAATAGTTTTGACTGTAATGTATTGGTACGTTTATAATCGTTTAAAAAGTGGAATCAATTGGTAAAACTGCCAGATTTGATGAACTGGATGAACTTCCCCAGTCATGCCAGTTTGATACATTACCCGGCTGGGTTCTACTAACTGTTACAGCCTAAACTTTATCAAAGTGCAAGTAGGTTAAATCTGCATTGCTTTGAAGTTGAATAAATCTATCAGTTGTGTCAAGTCATTTGCAACAGGTATACAAGAGCCTGGTTCAAAAAAGTTGAATCTGCTGGAATCATGGAGTTGATGTTTTAGTATGCCAGTTCTTACTGGTAAATCTGCCAGTTGTGTCCAGTCGATTCAACCTGCACCAAATTGGTCCAATTTTTTCGGGGTCATCCCACAAGTCATACGGCCCACAAGCTCGACATTGCATCATGGGGCTTATTGTAAAAGTGTCGTGGGCCTTATTTACCTAGTGTCGCAGTCATGTGGGCCTTGTTCGCTAGGTGTCAAATTCATGGGTTGTTTGATTTGTTGGCTGTATGATTTGTGGGTGTCGAACTCGAATGTGCACTCATTGTTTCTACTGTAATCAACTGGTTGTTGTATGCCATTTCACACAATTCTTTCAAGTGGATCATCAACTGAAAAATCTGCTTGTTGTGTCCAGTTGATCCCACTTTGTCTAAGGGCATACTTTGGTCTATTTCTTCCTACTGGAATCAACCAATAGGCTTTAATGTTCCAGTTTACACAATAGATCTAATTTTTTTAATCTGTCATTTTCATTAGAACAGTTCAACTGTTAGTGGTATGGCAGGGCCCTGTGGTATAGAGCAGCGACAACACTGGAGAGGCTCTCCTGGATAAGACCTTATTATTATTATTATTATTATTATTATTATTATCATTATTATTATTATTATTATTATTATTATTATTATTATTATCATCATCATTATTATCACCAGTACCACTATGCTACTACTATTAGGTATGTTGTTATTACACACATGTAACTCACTCATCACAGTTTGATCCATTTGTTCAAACTGGAGTCATCTATGTTTTCTCAGTGTACCAGTCCATTCCATCGCTTTCAAGTGGAATCAACTGGTAAATCTGCCAGTTGTGTCTAGTCAAGTTCAATACAATTATTGTATCTATACAGGAATCGGGTAGTTGATATTTCAGTATGACACTTTATTCCGTTTCTTGCAATTGGAATCCAGTGGTGAATCTGTAGGTTATGTCAATGAATTCTAATTGGTAGACAATTGTCTAGTTTATTTCATTTGTTTCAGTCTGTCAGTTGGAATGAAATGTTAGTTTGGAGTCAACTTGTCTAAGTGGAGTCAACTAGTGAGTCTGCCAGTTGAACGACATGTTTTCCAGTTGGTACAAATAAAACTTCATAATCAATGATTTAGAGCCAGGCCATAATATTCAGCTGGAATTGATTGGGTTTTTTTTTTTCAGAGTGTGCCAGCTCATTCAATTTAGTGTCAGCTGGAATGGCGTGAGTTGGTATTAATTTTCATCTTTAATTGTATGGTAATTCACACCATGGTAATGTGAACGAGTATCGGCCTACTTCCAGTTTGCAACTATTTGAACAAGTTGGGTCAAACGGATAGCTATAATGGGACCATTTTTTCCTTGTGATACCAGTAGAGAATGTACCTTTTTTCGTCATTATTTGACATTTAAAAGGAGTATACAGTACTGGATGAGATGAGGATTCAGCTTGTAACATTTTGCGAGATATTTAGAAACCACTCTTTGAAATGATAAAGAGCAGAAGAGGACTCAAACGTTTATTTAATGAAAACAGGCTGAGAAATGACTGAGATATCTAAAAACAAATTAAAACAAAGAGCTCCTAATGAAAGATGGGGCCTGTCAATTTCATTTTGATTTTTTTTTTTTTGGGGGGGGGTTGGTAATCTCAGCCATTTCAAGACGAATTTTCTTCAAAACGTTGAATCCTTCTTGAAATTACAGCTGTATATGCTCTTTCATACACTTTATTTCATGAGAGGTTTATCATCTAACAGAAAAAAATAAGTTGTAAATCTGAATCCTCATCTCAACCAGTACCTACTGTACAGTCCCTTTCAGCTATAAGAATATCATAATTGATATGTTGTTGTTGAACCATGGTATCACCATGGCTATTTTTGTGTACCCTTAGAAATACAGAAGATGACAAAAAGACTATGGTTATATATGCTGCGGTACGATTAAAGACCCTGTGGTTGTAGTACATGGTATGATGGTTATCATAATATATGGTATCTCCGTGGTTATTCTATGGTACAAGTAGGCCTAGTAGTGCCAGAACCGTGCCATGGTATGATGGTTATTACATGGTATATCCATGGTTAATTAGTGCAGCGATACTGGGGAAATTCCTTATATACCATGGTTATTTTATGGTACAAGTGGTAATACCGTGGTGATGCCATGGTATGATGGCCATAACCCGGCATCACCATAGTTATTTTATTGTACCTGTATAGTTATACCAGGCAAATACAGTAGATGGCATGGTTTTTCCATGGTACTGGTAGTAATACCATGGTAGTGCTATGGTATAAAAATTATAACATACTATTACCATGGTTATTTTGTGTCGCCTATGGTAAAACCATGGAAATACCATAGACTTCACAGTTATTCTATAGTATACGTATCAGTACCATGGTCGTGTCATGGTATTGATAGTTTACCATGGTTTTTCTGTGGTATCACCGTGCATCACCATGGTTTTTCTGTGGTACTCATAGCAATACCATTGATACCATGGTTTTACTATGGCAATTGAGGTTTTACCATGGTTTTTCTGTGGTACTCGTAGTAATACCATCGATACCATGGTTTTACTATGGCAATTGAGGTTTTACCATGGTAATACCGTAAATTTCATGGTTATTTTTTGTAAGGGAGACCACCAAGCTTCGGCCTGATCAGGTCATGGGTTTAAATCTAGCCCATGGCTCCATACTCAAACACTGGATAATCGGTAAGTATATTTGTGACCCTGCACCACAAAACAAACAAAAAGTCGCCAGACATGGATTTTTAATTAAGAGCATATTCTGAAAAAGCAAACTTCAAGCTTTAAAATGATATATTGATTACCCAAATCAAACGGACTCTCCTAACCTATCTAAATATTGGAAAGAAAGCACACACTCCAGAAAAGTTTGAAGTGAGAAAAGAGGCTCTGAAGCACAGGGTCTATTCAAGTGTTAAATCTTCACCAAGTTGTGCTACCTGTGCAATGATGGGACAAAAAAAAAACAAGATGAAAACCACTGGTTTAACCACAATGAAGGGATTATGAGATTAAGCTGAAATTGAGCGTGTTCTATTAACACATTCTGTCCATGATAAATGCCAACTTTCAAAGCAGTAGCATCATCTTTTCTAAAGTTATTAGAGTAAAGTGAAGAGTGTGTACAGCAAGTTTTTTTTTGAGAAATGAAAGGGGAACTCTAAAGACACACGTAATCACACTATCAAAAAAAGTGTGGAAGATAAACTGCTGAATATTATAAACACACTTTCCTGTCAATTTTGTAATACCAAATTTTAGCATAACGCCATTATGATTATAATTATAGTTAGGTTGTATCAAGTGGCGTTCCATACTCTGATCGGTTTCCACGTGTTGTGCTTGCAACGTGTTACACCCGACGTGTGTATCTGTACCGTACCGCTGACTCGGTCACGGCCAATAAACTCTTGAACATCATATACCAAGATCGTCTGATGTTTCTCCTTATTTACTGGCGTGGTGACAGCGCTGATTCGAATCCATGAATTCATCAATAGACGCTACCAGGATCCTAGATTAAGGTGAATCCAGCCCAATCAATAGGGGTCAGACGCTCACCAAATAATTTGGTGTGACAATCGAGGTAAAAGACACTAGAGTTCGAGTTTATTGAGTTGCCGCAGCTCTACGCACTGCAATGCCCGCAGCATCGTCGACGCAGCGATGCGCGGCTGTGGCCGAGCCCACTCGTAGCGGCACGGCATCCGAGCGCGAGCGGCGTTGCGCTGCTGCCTCCGCGAAGCCGGAGGTGGAGAAAGCCCAACCCTGGCGCCCGGTTGGCAATGCCGCTTCGGACTTCGAAGCGACACGCAAGCCTGACGATAAGGTCCCTCATTTCCCTGCTACCCTTCGGGGAGGTTATGAAGAGATTTTACAGGTTGAATTGCATTCTGGTTCTCCCATTAATTTGGTGAGTGAATCGGCTGCTGAAGCGTGTGGTTTAGATATCGTCGTTGACGATTTTGGCTATGACGACTACATTGATTGTGATGAATCGTTTACCCTCCCATCATGCATTGTAGGTCTCACTTCTTTCCGACTGGTCCACAGTGCTAGTGGTTATGAGATGTGGTTTGACGGCTTTGTGGTTGAGGATGGGTATATGAATGCTGCAGTCGCAGCAGGTGCTCCATTCATGGAACACAACGATTTGTCCATTAGACCCTCAAAACATAAGATCATGTTTGGTGACGAGCTCGTATTCACATACACTGATTTGCCGTTAAACTTAGGTTGTGTTGATCCACCTGTGCACACAGTGATGAGTGATGATGTCCACGTAGTGAAGACGGAGACAAAGTGTGAGTGTGTGTGTGAGCCTACATTTGGACATACAGTTTACGGGCAGTGTGATATCCTTGTGCAGATGAATGAGACTCCAACTAGCATCGCTAGTGCATGTGAATGTGAGCATACACATGAGCCTGAGTCGATGGAGTCTGACCGTCACAGCAATCAGATTAGTAAGCCTACAGTGTCTGCACAGAAGTGCAAAGAGTATGAGACACAACATGATGAATGTGTTGGGGATCAGCCCTGTGATGATTGTAAGTGGTTTCTCGAGAGTAAGATGGAGAAAGAAAGTGACAATGGTGGTCAGTCAGAAGTATGTCAGTCTGCTAGGCGTGAGTGCTTTCCCGAGAATGAGAGGGAAAATGAATGTGGCATTAGTACCCAGACTAAAGTGTATGTAGGTGACAGTCTTAGCTTTGACCATGCTGATAGGGATGATTGGTTGGATGGTTGTCTAGTTACACATACGAGCAGGTCCTCTGGTATTTTGACCACTTCATGTATTGGATATGAGGTTGACTGTCCCACTGCTACTCCTGTCACTGAGCCTGGCTCTGCCTTTCCCTGTACAGAGGTCAGTAGTGTTGCCATGGTTACTGAGCATAGCTCTGAGTGTGACTCCCGTGGAATTGGTGCTGCTCCCTCTTCTAGTGAACATAGCATGTGCTCCGGGCTAGTCTCCATGAATAGCTTTGGGTCCTCGTTAGATGAGTGTACACACACTATATGTAAATCCCTAGTCATTGATCCCACTTGTGATACTTCTATCACTGAGCCTAGCTGTGATCCCCCTGTGTGTACAGAATGTAGTTCTGGTACCCCTGTGATTAGTGCTGAGCCTCGCTCTAGGAATCCCATAGATTATACGCTGATGGGACTCCACCCATCTCCTGAGAGTGCAAGTCTTGCCACTGTTGGTGAGACATTTCCCTCCTTGTATCCCAGGAACGCCACCCCTCCTGATGATCATCAGAAGTGGCCCATCATCAGCCCTGATGGAGAGACGCCAGGTGTTCCCCACAACAGTGATTGTGTGGCTATTTCTCCTCCGCTACATCACAACGCCTATCGTGACATGGCAGCATTTAGCTACCAGTGTCGGTCTGCCCTTGACCGGAGTGACCAGCTGTCAGCCCTGGTTGTTGCTGGAGAGCCTCGTGATCCTGTCCATCAGCTGGATTGCCGTACTCCGTCACCAGACGTGTGCCCATCAACCAGTCAGACTGCGGTTTCTGTCCTCGCTGCTGACCAGTCACGAACCCCCAATGCCGATGATGACACACTGGGCCTCCACCTGTCCTTGGATAGTGCTGACCCTGCCTGCTTTGACGCTAGCCCAACCTGGAGTTCATTCCCCTGGACCTTTGGCCACCGCCTGCCTTCAATCCCTGTTGAAGGAGGTCCTTCTTGTCGCCCCCTTGATGGTGCTCTGCATCTTGCCAGCTGGATGATGACCACCAAGCGCCATCCTGTTCACCAATCTCCTACCAGTGACATCACCGACTGGTTAACCGTGGACGTCAACTGCTCCCCTGTGCCTTGGATCGCGCATCCCCCAGCACCCCCAGCCTGTACTGGCCTCGCAGTGCCGTACCACCCACCCTTGTCCCCAGTAACTCCAGGTTGAAGGACTTAAGTAGGGTATTCTACCCCCGTGTCATCTTCTACTGTGTATTACTCTATAAGTTGTTTTGTTTCTTACTTTCCCTTAAACCATGGTCAGTATAATTGTAGACATAATTCTGATAGGTTTATGTAGGGAGACTATTACTTTATATCCTCCGCATTGCAGGATATTTTGTTTCTCAAATTGGCATTAAGGTTATGTTACTTGTGTTCATTATTGTCACAAGTGTGCCATTTTTTTTCAAAATTTTTAATTCTTTCTTTTTTAACAGATGAAGGGAATATGTTAAGTTATATGTTTCAAGTGTTTTATCATTGTCTCATTGCGGCTCAGTGTCAATACACATGTAGTAAGTTATGAACGTATAACTTTGTTACCGGTACATTTTTTTTATTTGCCAGCTCCTTGCAGCATATCTTACAGTCTGCATGTTTTATACATGTATTGAAGAGTCCAATACTTCCCATTATTTCCATACTTACCTTAGTATCAAGTCCACAGGGAGTATTCTTCTTTTTAGATGTGACATTGTACAGCTGTACGTGTATTTTGCTTTCCGGAAGGGACCGCACATTCTCCTCTTTCTACTGTGTGTTGAAGTCTTTTAAAGTGTATGAGCTGGTTTTTAATACGTACTAGGTTTATTACCTATTGGTACTCACTGCTGGTTAATTCACATTGTGATGTCGGTTTTATTTTATTTCTGGAGTAAAATGCCTAAAAGGTTGTATACCAGCTTCTCCTATGCTGGCGTCTGTACATATTGAATTTTCATACATCTCGCACATTTGTATATACAGTGTAAGTTCTAAGTTGTATCATCTCTAGGCATTGTTGCCGTATTGCATGCCGGATCATTGCTTTTTATACCAGTCATTCCTTTTCATGATTTGATATACATGTATTCCTATTTCGCTTACGAACACAGATTTTCTGTGGGGCAGGTACTGTACATGTACCCATTCTCCAGACCTGACCCGCTGTCCACCTTTTGTAGTATCCTATGCGGATATCTGTAACATACTGTTACATGAATGTGAATACAGTACATGTCATTTTTGGTATGTCATAACAGTTTGTTTTGTATTTCATGACAATCTTTATATTTAGATAGATTTCACATTTGACAGCCAGTATTGGTAGATATTGGATAGTGTTTTTCCCTTTTTTTTGTGGGCATCTGTACTAAATATGGTTATATTTATTGTTCATTATAGTCTTGGGCAACTGCAGGTTTTTTTTTTCACACTTCTCCCATCTACACACATACATGTATATGTGTGTGGCCCTTTTCCAGTATTTTACACCCAGTATAAGTAATCGTTGTTAAGATGATATTATTCATTTTTGGCTGTTATATTAATATTTGTACACATTATTCTTCCTTTTGCAAGGCTGATTCATTGGATGTGTTTGGCTTAAGGAGTAAAGAGGAAGTGAGGTATGACGTGTTTTTGAGTATTTTTGATAGGGGTACGTATTGAGGTACACTATAACTATGTATGTAGGTACAGTTTGTACAAGTGTAGTTGTATGTTCTCTCATTGGTTGCTGTGTACAGTCCCATACATAACATTTTGTGATTGATTTCACTCTGTCAAAGTTTGGAGTTTAGTGTAACTTAGTTATGAGTTACTGTGTGTGCTCAAACATTATAGATGTGTTAAGCAGTTTGATGGCGGTAAAAAGTGTTTTGATTAATGGAGCTTCAGCATGATAGTTGTGTTATAAGTGATGTTATTTTCACTCATTGTGTAAGGTAGGCCTGATTATGTGTGTTTGTGATAGTGCAGTTATTTACTAGTTGCGTAATCAACCTAAATTGTTTTAATGTTAGGTTAGATATTGTTTAATTTGTTTTATATATGTATGTGATCAACATTTATTCTTAGAGTAGGCCGCTATAGATAACAGTCATGCAACAGTTTTAAGTTATTCAGCGAGAAGGAAGTTAATACCATGTAGTTGTTTGTTTATACATTGCTACATTGTTCAGAGTTGGGCCCTATGTGATGTTTAGGATAGTGTGTATGATTGTCGTTTTGCTCATGCATATAGCCTGACACCATGTTGGTGATCAAGGCTATTTCAGAAACAGCAGTTTCGAGTAGATGCGTACAGTATGTTGTTGATCAAGGTTATTTTAGAAAGAGTAGTTTTGAGTAGATTGTATGTACAGGGTAGTGCCATCATTTTAATAACAAGAGGAATGAAGAAAGGGATCACGCCATTATGATTATAATTATAGTTAGGTTGTATCAAGTGGCGTTCCATACTCTGATCGGTTTCCACGTGTTGTGCTTGCAACGTGTTACACCCGACGTGTGTATCTGTACCGTACCGCTGACTCGGTCACGGCCAATAAACTCTTGAACATCATATACCAAGATCGTCTGATGTTTCTCCTTATTTACTGGCGTAATGTAGAAGAAGACTTGCTCTTTCAGAAAATATAAAATGACAAGATTGACCAAATTGACCCTTTTCACCTATTTTCAGTCCTCACACAAAATCAGTGCATGCGACTTTTTGTTCATTTTGTGATGCACGGTCACATTTATGTCAATGAATGATATTTTGTCGATCAGTTCCAATGAAAACAATTTGACGCAAGAATCATTGATATATGAATAAGTATGCAAAACGTGCTGCCATAGGGGATCAGAACCATTGCTTGCTATTGGATATGGAAGCTCAGTAGTCCAGTGGATATGACACTTGTCTAGCAATCAGGAGGTCGTGGGTTCAAATCACACTGAAGCATGTATTGTACGACCATGGTTTTTATCATGACTAACATAAAAGCACTGCATAATTTGGTGTGCATTCAATTGTTAGGCCCCGGTCACACAGCACTCCCATCCAAATCACGTACAAAAAGTTACGAAAATCTGGTGGACGTGGTCGTAGGTGGTAATTTTTTGGTCAATTTTGGTTTGGCCGTGCTTTGTACAGGGTATGGCCTTTGGCGGCTGTTCCACTGCTGAAGCACTGCCCAG
The DNA here is from genome assembly GCF_040938485.1 of Diadema antillarum. Taxonomy (NCBI): domain Eukaryota; kingdom Metazoa; phylum Echinodermata; class Echinoidea; order Diadematoida; family Diadematidae; genus Diadema; species Diadema antillarum. The sequence continues at coordinate 2,041,057 of NW_027271426.1, forward strand.
GCACGGCTAACCACGTCCGGCCACAAGTGTGTACGCGGAAAAATCCATTTGTCAGCGATAAGCCGCTAAACACACGCTATTTCCCGTGATACCAATGCGTAACACGCGTCAGAAAAGATTTTGACACAAGAATCAAATATTTGAATTATATAGATTTATGACTCGATAGACATTGACATTTTTCTGGGGAATCAGGCCTATGTGCTGGCAGGACTTTGGGTGGTAATCTGAAGATCTTCCTTTAAGTTTCTTCCTCTTAAAGGAAACTTAGGAAGTGCCTAGGAAAGACAGAATTGGTATTCTGAAATTTCTTCCTAGGAGCTTCTTGACGCAAATTAGGCCATCCTTATCCCACCCACGTCCTTTCTTAAGCCAATGCAAAATGCCGTATCATAAGGAACTAACCAATGACAATAGCGTACAGTATAACTACATGTAGGGTTAAAATATGTGTGCAGCATGTCTCCTTTCTCATGCCCATTTCGCGCATCGAAGTACAATGTACATGTTGCGTGCAGTGAATGACAAGTGCCTATTATGATGTTTTGCAGTTTAATTGCTATATCTTAACAACGTACTTAGGACAGGGGTGGGGCTTTCCCAAATATCTTCCTAAAATTCTTTCCTAAGTGCATTCTAGAATACCAACTTCTTCCTAAGTCAGAAATTTGCATATCTCATCCTCATTAGCATATCTTCCTATATTAAAGTTTCCTCCTAAGTTAAGGAAAAAAAGTTAGAAAGACATTTTGGAAGAAACTGAGGAAGGTTTTCAGAATACTAGTACTACTTAGGAAAAATCCCGACTTAACCTAGGAAGGATTTAACCATACCACCCTATGTCTTTACTATCACAGGAAATATTTCAACTGTCATGCCTATCACGAGCTACCTGAAGGCCTCTGTTTGTTCGGTACATGCATTCATGCCTGTTCTTATGTCTTTCTATTTCAAGTTTTCTTTCAGTCGCACTCAAAATGTACACAGTATTATCAGACTTTACCTGTCCTCATTCAAAGGTCAGTGGGTGCAAAGTATGCCAGTAGGCAGACAAACTTAAATGCTTTAAGTGGCATTCCAGACGATTTTCATAATTTCACATCATGTAGTACATAAATCAACAGTTCCAGGTATAGAATTTTGGATTATATTGTGATCCTTGAGCAGTGAAACCAACACTCTGAAAAAAAAATTGTGTACAAATTACGCTGACATAGTGTTGATTACAAAGGAGCTTCACATATTTCAGAAATTTTGAAGCTAATTCCATTCAATACCGCTTGCTTCATAACAAGGTCACCTGTGTAGAATCTATGCATGCCTTCGTCTTTTAATTTGTTCTGCTTCCTTGAGCTCCAACTCATGCATACTTATGGTGAGGCTGCCATGTCATCATCCTTGTTCATTGCAATTATGTTATAACATTTGAAAACATTCATATTCCTCATCCCAATCACTATAAATTGAACTACAAACTCTGTACTCAGTTAAACTGATTTATATTTGAAGGGGCCGGTGCAATATATAGTGCTAACCCACACTTTTGTCAAAATTGAGTTACATGCATTTTCATAATCCTTATCCTTCACTCTAACCTCCGTGAAAATATCATATTTGAATTCAACCAATAAGATGGTTAAAAATGCATGCATACATGTTTTATTAATGTACAATGTATGGATTTTCCAAGCATTCACAACAGCGATTATCTCGAAATGACTATTGTGTGGGTTAGCACTATATTGCACCGACCCCTTCATTATTTTGTTCAAATGTAAAAGTCTGAAAATCATCCGGATGTGCAGACATCATTTAGGGCATATCACTTGCAGCCAAGAATTATGAAGGAATGCCCTCCACGAATCTCAATGAACAAACGCTGATGGGCCAATGTTTCATTCATTTTCCCTATTACACTGTATTTTAAGATAATGGAACTACATAGCCAAAACAGATGAACAGAACACTCAAAATACTAGCTGTGACACATGAAAGTATGAAGAATCAACTCAGGACTCACAAGCCAGATTTGTTTGAACGTGCTTCACATTTATCTAGGCTCGACACTAACTTTTCTGTCTGGTGGGCTGTTGGTGCCAATAAAATCTTCAAATTGATGGCCCCAGAAAAGATATGTAGTGATCTGAATAAAAGCAAAAGTTACAATCCATTTTGAATCTTATTTGCCCGAGTGGGCAACCAAATGATAAATGTAGTGGCCCAACGTCAATTTTTAAAGCACAAAACTTTTCAACTCAACAACTCTCTTGTGCTATATCCTGTGTAAAACTAAGAATTCAACATCTTTCTTGAATATCCAGTGCATTTTACTTTTTGAAACTGTCTAATATTGTCTGTATTCACTAAAGTTAATTTGAAAATGGAGAATGGAGTGGCATTTTACATTTCGAGTCCTGCCACAGCACCAAATAGAAATCTCCACCCCCCCCCCCCAAAAAAAAAGAGAAAAACCAAGACCAAACATGAGGTCCCTAGCCTTATGCAAGCATGCCATAGGCAAACTTGCATGGGCAAACTTGCAGGAAATAACGACACAGAGCAAACACACTATAATGGTGAACTGATCTACCGCTCAGTCAGAGTGTACACTTGTACACGTCACATAATGTCAAGTGTCGCGGTTACATTAAACACACCGCAAGAGGCATGCAGGTATCATTGTACAATGTTAGTATGTTTTGTCAACTAAAATCTCTCCCCCCCCCCCCATCTCCCTTGCTATCTCCCTCTCTCATCTTACTACTGCAGTATGTACTCTACCTTGCTCGGTTACAGTATTTCCAATTGCAAACTTACAAATGTGAAACGGAGTCAAAACAGCCTTCAGTGCATCCCTTGCAGTGACAAGCCAAATGAATTTTGTGATCCTGATGATGGCTCCCTGGGAAACCTCTGGGGGTTGATGAAGTAATACCACGGATGAGTAACCAAGCCTGTCGTGACACGAGAATCAATTCCCATGCATTTGGGCACAGTCTCTTTTAACTGGTATCTCTGGCTTGTACAGTGCGTTTCTCTATCTAATGGTTGCTAAATAACATATACACATCAGAGTAGTAATACCTCATGCTGCTTAAAGCAACCAATCAAATGTTTGACCTCTGCTAAGAACGACAGTCACTCTCACCTTATTTGAAGTCAAATCAAAAGGGAACAGAGAAAATCCTTAGATATGCAAGAATTTTGACTCACACAATAGAATTATCACATGCTTACATCCATCTTAAGAATTTATTTATTTATTTTTTTTATTCTTTATTTTTTATTGTTTACTTCGGCAATTTCTCTGACTGGTGCAAAATTGATATAGACAAGGTTGACTTTATCGAAGCATGCTAACCAATTTATTGTGCTCTTTATACACGAGGCACAATAAATTTTGTTCTCTTTTGTTCTCTTTTTTTTTTTTCTTAAATGCTATTTGATGATTGATATAAAATGATATTTTGAATAATTAGGACTGTATGGAAATTGTCATCATTCCACGGGTGGGGGGGGGGGGGGGGTGAAAGATAAATAAAAAATACTGAATATTACACACTCTGCCTTATGACTTGATGGTACAGTGTACAGGAAGTTATTATTATCAACATTATTCAGCTATATCAACTTAAATATAGCTGCGACATGGTTCAAGATCAGTGGTTGACTGCTAGCCAAGCACCACATCATAATAAAGTAAAAATTAAATCAGTCACATCTGAAAATCAAAATCAAATAAAAGATTATCAAAAAACGAAAACATATAATATTTGTGATCTAAGGAATGCATTCACTTCTTGTATACAGGCACCAAACAGATCACTTAAATGAAAAAATAAATATACATTGTCAAGCATGTACAATGTATGTAATGCATAAAGCTAATAACCTCCCTCCCCCCCCCCCCCAAAAAAAATACCCTTGATATGTGTCTTCAATTCATAATTACAAACACACACATATATCGGGTACACACTGTACATAAACACACTAGCAGATTACATTAATACACTAGCAGATGAATAAAATATTAAAAAAAAGAAGACAAAATGCATACATATTGACAACAGAGTACAACAGAAAACACAAGAAGAACTTAAGATGTTATACTTGGCAATATATGTTGCTGAATGTTGAAGTAATTTTAATCATGCACACATGTAATTTCTTCAATTTCAAGTACATAGTATCCCTTTGGTGGAACTAGACATATCACACACAACACCTTCCACCTTTATGGTACATATAATCATTGATTGTCAGTCGACAAGACTCTACAGATTTTGTACAGTATATTAACACCATTCTGGCTCTGGGCTTAAATGTGTTTAAATGCATGATTTCATTTTAGTTCTTTCCTTTTTACATGGCATCATAATTGCATTCTACAGGGTTTGCCTTTAATAAATGAGGTAGTTTAAATAGATTATCCTCACATATTTGATTACTGTAGCATTCAAAAAAAAAAAAAGCTATACAATGTATCATTACTTTTAAAACCGATAAAGTCCTTGGGAAAATTATCATCTTGTAAAATTGGCAACTCTCAAGTCCACTGCATTACTAAATATTTATACAATTTATAAACAATTCATAATTCTTACAAAGTTATATTGAACTGATTACATTCACTAGATTTACATAACTCAGTAAAAAAAAGTGAAAAAAAATTGAGAGAGAATCAGAAGTCGCAAATTTCTTGAAATGTGTTGCAAATTTGAGGATCAGAAATAGATTTGATAAGTGATACTGTAATTAGTCAATTACTGATGATTTATATCTAGATCAATGACTGGTTCTGTATACGCCATATATTCAGGGAATCTAATTTTTCATGAATCGGGATTTCCCAATAATTTCGCAAGTGGCTAAATTTGTGATCATTGAGTACAGCAATGAACACAAAAATGATGCATTAGGATCAGGATTGAAATTCACATTTTTTTTTTTGCATGTTGTTAAATGCACGAATAGAACTCGACTCACAAAATTTGCAGAAATAAAAACCCCTGAGAAATATATAGCACATACAGTGCTCTTGAAAGCAGACTACTCAGAAATAACACTCAACTCCCAGATAGTCTAGTACTAGTCTAGACCACCTGACTGCCAACTGCTATGCTAAGAAATATTAGGATCATGATATTGATTCATTGAATACACACCAAATTCTGGTAAAAACACACACACAAAAACAAAAACTGTTCTGTGAAATATGTTTTTGGTGTAGAATATACAGTACTGATACTTGTTAATATAAGTGTTGTGATTCTTGTAAACATGAAATTTGAGGATGATACAGTGTACCAGTAGTTATTGTGACTCTCAGTATTTAAGATAGAAAAAAAAATGCCAGCTGAAATGCTCCAACACTTTGGAATTGAAAATATTTAAACAAAACAAGACAAATTTTAGACTTTAGAACAAGAAGTGCACAAGTCTGTTCTTGAGAATCTATTCAAACTATTAATATGTGGCCAGGGTGGGTTCCATGAACTACGCGACAAAAACCACGGATCAAGGATTCGAAACATGACGCACAGACAATTGGTGCATAATTGACCACTCCTGTAATACAAAGTTTGACCACTTTCAAAACTCGATGCTCAGCTATAGCTGGCACTGCCAATGGGCAAACTAACACACAACTTCCTACTTTGACTGAAAACAAACAAGGGCAAGTCCAAGATAACACGCACGTTACGTATGGGACATTCAGAGACTTTTATGACCTGAAAAATAGTGTTAATGACCTTTGATCATATTGAACTTCATCATGGTGATTGATATCTAGGAGAAGTATAATCATGTAAAAAATTGAGAAAAATGACCTTGACAATTATATTCTAGAAGAGAAAATATGTGCCGTTACGTATGGGACCAGAAAAATTTTGTTTTTTTGAACATTTTTTTCAACCTCAAAACTCTCTGAAAGTATATCATTCTACAACTTGTAACTCACTGTGATGAAAGTCACAACACTCAAGATTATCACGGGTAAGTTTCATGTCATTAGGCAAAAAGCTCTAATTACAGGTTCTAATTAAAGACAGACATGACGTGTTACGTATGGGACAGTTACGTATGGGACAGTTTGTCCCCCATTCATTTAGTGTGTGAAGAACCATGTTTATGGGTATTTTGCATGATTATTGAAGTAAAATCAGTTGAAACTACTCAAATACAGATCCAGACTGTCAAGGAAACAATATTTCCCAAATATTCACCGTCATAATCATATTCAATCATATTTTTATATCTTTATGACCAACCTAGGTATGCATGCCCTTTGTCCCCCATTCATTTAGTGTGTGGAGAACCATGTTTATGGGTATTTTGCAAAATAATTTTGCAAAATACCCATAAACAAATTTTTTGCATAATTGTTGAGGTAGAATCACTTGAAATTACTCAAATATTGACCCAGATTGACAAGGGAACAATATTCCCAAGATATTTACCATCATAATCACATTCAATCATATTCTATATTTTTTATGACCAACCTGAGTATGTATGCCCTATTTTTATCAGGATAGTTACTACTGAAAAATTGAATAGTTTTAAAGTGTTTACTTCCCTTGATGAAGGGCAGTTTGCCATTTAGTTTCAATAAATAACAACTTGACACAAGAAATATTAAGTTTGATAAATAAGCAATACCTGCCGCGTGGAACCCCAGTGATTGAGTAGATGATGTCTGTCTAGCAGTCAGGTCATTGATTTGAGTCACACCTCAGTATGTATACCCATGAATTTTGTTGTGGCTACTACTGAAAACTGAATAAGGACAATTTGTGTATCACTTGCAATAAAAAAAAAGATCATATTTACTTTTTTTTTAATATATATATCACAACCATTTCAAATTGGATCTCCATCACATAAACTTTGAATTCCTCTAGTCTGAGGATTTTATGCTCTTAAGTAATTCATATAATTGGTTTCCAATCATCTCTTTAAATGTTGAAAACTGAATCCCCATTTCTACAAAAAACTATACCATCCCTTTAATGCTGATTTTTCATTGTGTATTTTGCCATTTTCCCCTCCCCCTTTCTGAAAATTGTTCAGTTAAGTTCATGTATTGTTTCAAGTGTCTATAACTCAAAAAGTAGCTACAATGTTGGGATGCTTCCTTCAGGATGATTGACCATTTGTGTACTGAGAGACCTTCCCAGCTAGCTACATGCATTCACATGCAATATATATGAGGTTGTCCCATACGTAACGCATTTGTCCCATACGTATCATTATTTCAATGCCTAATAAAAGATATTTCTTTTACTTTTTTTTCTTTTTTCTCTGGTATTTAATTTCTCTAAACAATAAATTAGAACTTTCCAAAAGGGCATTAAAATAACCTTAGCAATTTCAGAAAAAACCTAAAAAAAATGACCTCATTTTGTTACGTATGGGACATCTCATGATAGGACACGAGCTAATTTGCATAATCATTTGCATAATCCCTAAATTTTCATACCAAGTTAAACTATGTGATGAACTTCTTATGTCCACATATTAATCAAATATTATTTGCTTTCCTTTGAATTGATATGAATTTTTATAAATGTCCCATACGTAACGCTGTGTTTCACATTTATGCAAATGAAGCCCTTGAAATTTGCATAAATTTACATAATATCATTTTTTCCTCCACGGAAATCAAAACTTCAACTCATAAGCTTCAAAATGATACCAAACATGTCAATATTGAGCAAAGATGAAATTTTGCCTTCTGAGGGGACCTTATCTTGGACTTGCCCACAAATAAATAAAAAAGCACTCCTGAAAGAAAAACAACAACAAACAAATGTACGCTACCCATTTTTTGGAAGTCCTATTTTCACTTGAAAACAATAATGAGATTACTGGATGCAGTTGGAAGCATAAGCATATCAATTCATATAGTATTAAAAAGAATGTATTTTAAGCATACAGTTTGCAAGTCAACTATAATAAAACAATTCTCTGTATAACTGTACATTGCAAAGACACAATAATATAATCTACATACACTTTAAGTTATAATACATGATTTAGATGCATGTTATCATGTTCCACAAAAATAGAGCTTGTAAACATCTGCATATTAAATGATCACAGGAAAGGAGCAAAATATACATGTTTCATTTGCTAACTTTTACATACTTTTCAAATTCCTAAACACCTCTTGCTTGGCAATATAAATGCATATTAAAGTTGTATTTCATTTCATACTACATATGTGTACATGTATAATATACAGTTGTAAAGAATTTGTAAGACCTTACTGTTATCAGACTAACAGTTATGAATGAACAATATGTGACTGTGCACCTCAAAACGAACATAAAGTCGCACACACTGATTTTGCGTGAGGACTGAAAATAAGTGAAATGGGTCAACCTAGCCGAACTTGACTTTTTTATATTTTCTGAAAAAGCGGGTCTTCTTTTACATTATGCTAAAATTTGGTGTCATAAAACGGGCAGGAAAGTGTGTTTTTTTTAGCAGTTTATCTCGAACATTTTTGGTAGAATAGTGTGATTAGGCGTGTCTTTGGAATCCCTTTTTCATTTCTGAAAAACCTTGTCCACACTCTTCACTTTCAACTCTAATAACTTTTGAAAGGATAGTGCTACTGCTTTGAAAGTTGGCATTAATTATGGACAGAATGTGTTAATGAAGCATGCTTAATTTCAGTTTAATCTAATAATCCCTTCATTGTTGTTACTCTGGTGGTTTACTTCCTGTTTTTTGTCCCATTCATCGCACAGCCAGCACGGTTTGGTAAAGATTAAGCGCTTGAATAGACATTGTACTTCAGAGCCTCTTTTCTCAGTTCACACTTTTCCTGAGTTTGTGCTTTCTTTCCAATATTTAGATAGGTTAGGAGAGACCATTTGATTTGAGTTATGCATCATTTTAAAGCTTAAAGTCTGCTCTTTCAAAATAATGGTCTTAACTAAAAATTCATGTCTGGCGACTTTTTGTTTGTTTTGAGGTGCAGGGTCACATATGGTGACAACTAGGCAGGAAAAAATATTGTACAAAGGTAACAGTGCGATTTAGCTTTAGCAGGACTTGGCTTTGCCAGGAAAACAATATTAATATACAATATATGGAATACCATGTACATGTACATCAATCATATTCACGGGAATGACTTGTATAATGATTGCCACCAACCAAGCAAAGACCTGTAAGAACCGGCCTATATAATCAAAGAGATGACGGCTCTCCTAGTAAACCCACAAGGCTGTAAAAATCATCCAACCATGATTGCTTTCATTCACACAACTGGATGGAGGGGGAAAAAAATTACCTCGAATGCAAGCCATTGTGTCACTTCAAATATAAAGGATATGCATCAAATGAAAGTGCTGCTTTATAGTTGTATGTTTACACACTTGACATGTGATAGTTCATAGAAGGGACGTGGATTCCATCCATTGTGTGTGCCTGTGTGTGTGTGTGTGTGTGTGTGTGTGTGTGTGTGTGTGTGTGTGTGTGTGTGTGTGTGTGTGTGTGTGTGTGTGTGTGTGTATACTTTGCCACAGAAGTTCCTATCAAAGTACATGTTTGGGGTTCTATGCTCTCTGGCAGTGCCAAGCTTTGTTGCATTATTACCGGTATTCTTGCCGGTGGCCCATGGAATAACCATGTCTCTATAATAGTGTGCCACACACAAGCTGCGTATAAAAGTCATCTTTCTCAGACCCTACAGGATACATGTATTTAAAGTTGATGAAATCGTTTTGACTCTTCTTTTAATTAGAAACCTCCTAACCCCGAGATTGTCCTACCATGTTGTGACGAGAATGTTTCTTTAGAGCCTACTTGCTTTCTGAACACTATAGAACCCGTGCGCGCATAGAGTGACAATCCATTTTTAAGTACCAGGTACACACAGCACAAATGCACAGAAATCTCCTATGATCAGCCATGCACAATCAGTCAAGCTTCACAAGACACAGATGAAAGCAAATAAATCTCTATCCACAAGTTTATAAATAATACTTTTTTTTTTCATGCCGATCGCTCAACTTGTCGTAATGGGCAATGGAGCATACGCTGACAGCAATTGTGCAACAGAAGTGCATGCATTATCAAGACTGCAGGGTTGACGTTTCACCATGCGCAGAAATGTCACGACTAGCAGTCGTAAGGATTGTATGGAGGTGCATGAGGGTATGACTCATCAGAAGCTCAACAATGCCGCCACCCAAACACAATTTGTCAATACCTCTTGATAATCTGACACTTGAAGGCTTCTAAATACGTAGAGTGTGGTTCAACAACATTCTGGACTTTGAACACTTTATATCTTTATAGGAGTTGATATTTTCATCTCTGTATCTTCCATGGCACGCATTACTTTGAATATATCAAGACTACCTCTTGAAATGATTGCAATATAATAGGGTCAACCCACGCAAAATAAAAAAAAAATCACACCTGTCACCAATTAAAAGAGTTAGATGACATAAGCAGCATCAAAATTACTACCAGTTATCACACTTAAATTCAGACAAAGATTTTTGTTACAAGGATCTTCAATCAACTACTGGTAGACAAAATGGTCCCTTGATTGGGCTATATTAAACTGGACTGGTTTGCTTACACGCTAACGTTTCACTTTAAACTTAGACAAATTCAACAGAACCCAGAAATCCTCAGCAACACCCCCTTAGTTCTCACCCCTTCTGTGCCTCTCCAGGTTGGTCAACATATCTAATGTCCTACTTTCTTTGCCAATTAGCAAAGACATCCCACAAGCAACTCCCCATGACATTTTTGGGATTACATGCTGGGGTGACCTATTAAAAACCCCTGCGCAACACAACAGCCTTTGTGTGGGACTGTGGCATTTTTTTCCATCTGAGCAGGTTGTCTACTTACTTAACACCACAATCGCATTCTTGTTTTTTCTAAGTTCTCTTTTTTTTTCATAGCTCAGTGGAACAGTATGTAAAGGGCTACCCCCCCCCCCCACACACACAATACACATGGGGCTATTTAAATACAACTGCAGTCACTACAAAAGACAGTCCACCAGTTCAAAATATCTGGCATTTTTATAGTTTTGTAGGGAGCCTCCTCCAATCCTGCAGAAGGAGGGAGAATTGGTCTCTCTGTTGCAGTATCAGCCAAGAGAGATTACTCAAGTCATGCAAAAAGGTGTGGCATGAAGTTTCTGTGACCACACCACTTTACGATACAATTCAATCGGTTGCAAAATCATATTAAAGAATCCTCCTTCATTGAACAGAATACAGACAGCTATAGGTGGTATTGAAAATAGAAGTTTACTGTAGATATTGATTGCAGAAAAAGAAGGTTTGAAGCTCATTTCAAGTAAACATTTCAATGCATCTAAATTAACAAAAAGTACCGGTACTAAAAATGTCTCATTACAAGGGGAAAACAAAGCTACACTACCAGAAACTTTAAGCCCGAGTATCATTCTGGGAAGTCAGAAAAGAGAGCAGAAATATAACAATGCATCATTTTTTTTTTCCAAGGATTACACCTCCAGACAAGAACATCATTCAAAGACCAGATGATACAAATTCTAGCCTTTAATTTTCTTAGCAAGAAAAATATGTGTAATGATTTCTCCCACATACTCGAATCTCTGCTGGTTATTTGTTTCATACACAGTCACAAGCTAATTTGTGCATATACTGTATATCACAAAAGAAGATGAAGGAATTATTCGCACAGTCAAAGATTCACAACAAAATCATGCATTTTTCCCTTACATTTATAGAATCATGCAATGAAAGGTACTGTACAGTGCGTCCCACAACTTTATAGGCAGTCATTCAAGTATTTCAAATGTATGAGAATAAATCCGATTGGCAGCTTCTCAGATGTGCATGATGCAGACTCTTCAGATCTGAGCTGGATTTACGCACTTGACCGCATCGGTGGCACCACAGGTGCACACTGCATACTATGGGGCTCCGGTCCTGGGTTTGATGAGAGATGTTCGTCAAACCGTGGCGCAGTAGCTAATGGCAAATCTTCAACATGCAGTGGGTTAGTGCATGCATGCACACAAAAAATACAATCAGCCCAAAATTGCTGCAACAGTGCTGCAATAGCACGCCAAAATAGCCCATATCATGGATGTACATGGCTTAACCCGTCTCCAAAGGACGAGTCCCGAGTATACTCGGGCAAGCGTCTACAGGAAATGCATGCTGTATCAAAATCAAACTGTAGTCAACGGGTTAAGAATCTGCTCATCACAATCATTATTTCCACTCCATTGCACTTCACTACCTCATCAGACAATAAATAACCATTGATATAAAGACTGATAAAGACTAAAAGCTAAAATGGAGAATCTTTCTTCTGCACTGATGACACTTCTACAAAGAACTGTTCTTATTCACATTTAAAAATAACTCATAAATGATTAGATTCACAAGACATGAAAATCAGGATTGGGCATGAAACACAACCATGTTGCTTCTCTTCCTCGAAGGAGACACCACACCTCTTCTAATAAAACAATTAGGGTAAAAACATCCAGGAAGATTGGTCCACCCTACACATTGTGAATGACTACCAGTGGTCATGAAAAGTATGAAAGAGCCATAATATCCAAGGAAGCACATCAAATAAAAAGATGAAAAGCTGAAGTGGCCATGTCTCTCAGAAGCCTGTCTGAGACTTATGCATATCAGTCGAGCTAATTATTTTCTCCTCTGATGGAACAGAGAGCTACATGTACCTAGAGCAGCATGGCCTGTTCCCTAGGTGGGATTCCAATGGGGGTAACCAAAACTCCTTGATAGCTAATAACCATCACACATACCGGTATTGTATCTGGGTCCTGAACTGCATGAGGTACAGAATCCCTGCAGAGCAGGGTTCGAAATTGGCGATGGTCCGCTGGCCATTGGTCACCCAAAATCACGTCGGACTAGCTAAAAATCATAAAATTCTGAAGTTACTAGTCTGTTTGGCTAGCCAAAATATTGCTTCAGTATTCAAAATTGATTCTAAGTAGTCCGCCTGGCTAGTTAAAAAAAAGATAAGTGCGACCCCTGCAGAGCTCAAAGACACTATCACCAGCATCGAAAGTCTTGGCTACTACACCTAACAGCCATCCGTGATGCTTTTACTGGCATCACTTTCCCTGCTGACGTGCTTCATTACTATTCACAGATGTACATCCATCTCTACCCATGGGGTAAATAACAGTTTATTGATGCGGAACGGATTGCAGTTGTCGTCATCGTACGCCTGCTGTCTGCTTTGGCTTGTTGCCCAGCGGGCAGCACTGGGAGCAGTTGGTGTACAGGTCGTTCTCTGGCTCCAGCTCTGTCAGGCGGGGCACGGACTGGAAGTGCGGCTGCTCGCCGTGCAGGAGCTGCGGGCGCGCCTCCAGGATGCTATCCAGGAGGAGGTCAAAGGCCTGCATCACGTTTGTGCCCTCCTCCACGCTGACCTCGATGGACGCCAGGTCGAAGTTCTCCGTGAAGGTCGCCAGCCGGTCGGCGCTGACCACTCGCTGGTCCGGCCTGTGGCACCGCGTTCCGACGATGAGCGTCTGCACGGTGCAGTCCGAGTACCGGCTCAAATCATCCATCCTGGAAACACATTGGGAGGAGAGATAAAAAGGGAAGAAAAGAAGAAAAAAGAAAACAACTTACTTGACCGTACCATTTTATTCACCATGCCAGTATTGATAAAATGTTTTATTGCAGCAGCACCTCTCACGAAAATCAAACTGCTCTGTTGCATAAACATACACAGAGCAATCCGTCATCCACATGCACATATGTAAACCATACTTTGTACTGCAAAACCAAAAATTTTAGTGGGCATGAAATTTTTTGGAATTTCGCGAGGAGCAAAGTTTCCTTCAAAATATAGCTCTTGTCAACATGATATGCATTGGATGCAGGTGGAAATTCACAAAAATTTTCATGCCACAAAGAAAAGCTGTCAGCCCAAATTCGCGAAAGTTATTATTATTATTATTATTATTACTATTATTTATAGTGCGCTTTTCCCACAAGGCCCAAAGCGCTTACAATCAATTCAAAACATGTACGACAGTATGTATAATTGGATAAATGTTATATACAGCTACGAACTATACTAGTTGCTCCTGAAAAGATGTGTTTTCAAGGCTTTTTTGAACACACTGACTGATGGAGACTGTCTAACGGTAAGTGGTAAATTGTTCCAGTGCTTTGAAGCAGACACAGTAAATGTCCTATCACCGGCTAAGGTGCGAGTAACAGAGTATGTGAGACGAAGCGGATCACTAGATGACCTCAATTTGATGATGACGAAAATTTGATGCTGCAAATATTTCTGGATTTGCTGTACCTTAGTCTTAAAAGTAAGTAGGGAAAACGATTTCGATGAAGTACCTGCAGAAAACAGATTGAAGACAATTATCTTATGAACACATCATTTTTCACACTCGGCCAGATGAGATGAGTTTCACAAGTTTTTAATTTTGTGAAATCAAGACATCAAATACTGAAACATAATTACAAGCAAAAATATTCAAGTGCTTTTATTTTTGTACTACGAACCTTGTAGCTTCTGTGGGCGCAAAATGCACTGTGAGAATTTCAACACTGCGAAACTATCCATTTTTACTGTTTAGAACTTTACTACACACACACTTGTACATGGTATGTGCAGTTGCATATTGTAGCAACTAGCAAGTGCGAGTCACTCCTTTTTCAAAGCAGAGTCAACTTCAAATACTAGTAGAAGTGCGGTACTTTTGTACAGTTTAACAATGCTCTCTAGATAATGATTACATGTGATAATAATTACATTGGATAGCTACTGTATAATCCGTGGAATACCAGGGAATATTGCGATCATTAGGGCCAATATTCCTTAATTGGTATCCCATTCATTGCCACCCAATTAAAATATCTGTAGGCATTTCTGGATGCGGAAGTAGATATCACAATATAAGAAATGAACCAATTTGACCCCCAGCACATCAGCCAAGCACAAAAAACCCCCACATTTTTATTCTTCTTTTCAACGAGTCCTCAGTAGGGACTTCATACAACGTAAAGTGTACAATTTGTTTGCAGTTCCCTGAATTCAAGTGGGCAAAGTGGTGAAATGGAATCATTTTAGGCCGCATGGCATTGAGAAGTAGGATAGCTACAACAGCAAAGTAAATATTTTGGAAGATACTCCTATAAAGTTGCACTGCCCTGGGTCTGGAAAGACATGTTTGATCTGCAAACACTTTGTATTTAATAAGAGACAAAGTTTCCCTATGTCTGCATCATGTAAGGTTCTATCAATCTCAAGGCTTTATAATATCCACTGAAGTTAAAAAATCTGCAATGGTGGCATGTTAGTGTACATGTATCAAGATGATAATTTTCATCCGGGCATATAAACGCAGCCAAACCAAACAAAAAGAACGGTAAACATTTCATCACAATGGGTAGTAAAACGTAACATGAGAGCCATTCTAGGGGTTTTTTAAGTTGCTCATGTAATGCTATCATCGAAGAGTGTTGCTGCAGATGCAACCGCATATCATGCAAATTACATATGTAGATGGCAATGATATCATCGCCTCACAACTTTCCAGCTGGTTTGTAAGAAAAATAAGATATGAAATGCAATATTATACACATGTAATGTAAATATTGTTTTTGGTCAATTAATCAGCAAATTCAACCCCTTCTTCTGAAGAGTCATCCATGAATAATTTGATGAAAAATGTACACATTTATTTCCTTTCGGTTTCGTTTTACATTCGTGAGGAAATTTACTTATCTTTAAAATTCAAGATTTGTGTGCAGGTGATAAACTTTTTACAACCCTCTTAAATTTTCTTAATCTTACTTTTATGTCTGATATATTGAAAAAAAAACCAATGTGCTATTTTGTGTGCCTATTTCTACTCCAGATTACAAAAATTGTACCTGATAGAACAATTTTGAACACAGAGTGGAATTGTACGTACAAGGGTACTTTATGCCCTTCATCATTAAATGCAAAGTTCATTCAGTATCACACAGCAAGGTCATTTTTTTTTTAAGCATTGTCCACACTAGGCAGTTTGCAGTCAGCCAGTGTTCATGTGACTATGAAGTATGGCCTACAAATATTGAACAAAAAGCTCCCTGATTTAGTTCTTTATATGCAGCGTGACTGCATAGCATTTAAACAATCGAAGAACAAATTTCAGATTCTTTCTATTGTGTTTTTCCCCCCTCACGCTGCGAAATTTGTGTGCAGTCATGGGTTGCTGTCAATGCCCAGCAGAAAATGTGAGGTACAGTGTACAGTACAAGTTTCCTAGACAGCATGTTATGGAATTACCAATAATGAAACAGAGTTTGAAAAGGGGAAGAATGCATCCAAGTTCTAAAAGATATGACAACATGTTTGGCATGTACATTTTAATGTAAATAATTGTTCCTGAATCAGACTTTTTTTTTTTTTTTGGGGGGGGGATCTTAGATGGCAGCTTGAAATTGATGGGAGATCCTTTTCACAGGACATACACACAAAATAACATTCTTATCAACGAAACAGTCAATTAATTATCAATATTCTTTTTTACCATAATATCTAATTCACTGTGTTTCACGTACACATTGTACCTACAGACTACAATACACTGTATTTTTTAATGTTCACCTCACCTCTCCTAGCACGGTTTAATATTCCAGAACACATTTATCAATAGAGTCTACACAGCTTTTATGAATAATAAATTGTTGCTCTGTTGGGCAAGCATTGGGCACATACATGTACAATGTATCTTTTCTGGTTGTTGATGGCAATGTTCTTTGCATCATTACAGGGGTACTCTACACAAATGAATTGTGACTAGCATAGGGCTGCAAAACTTGAGTGAGAATTTGGAGTCTGGATTGTATCTTAAATTTTCTGTTACTATGACTGCAGGGAATAATTTTCCTGGCATCGCATCACAATTTGCTATGCATTTTACACCACAGGCACTGCTATACAAACTAACTTTTGTGTAGCAGTTTTCTTACATCGAAGTGTACAGGATATATCATTGAAGATATTTTTCATCAGCTGAAATTGCTAATCAAATTTGAGTTTAAAAATTATTCCCTGATGACTGAGATGCATGCATACAAATGTAGTACTGATCTTTCATGAATTAGCTACTGACACACATGCATGTATTAGAGGATCTACCTACAACTGGACAATATTGTTCCTTCAAAAGTTCTGAGCTACATGTATTTCAACTCTTTATGTGCCATGGTACACAGGGTTGTAGGAACCCCCCTGTATGCCACATTATTTTGAGATGCCAATTTGAAGTAATCATACTTTGAGAAAACATTCTGTTTTTCAAATCCTTGTAACTTCTTAAGATTTCTGTTCAGTTGGACATGTAGTGAGCGAAGTTGTAGAGAAAATACCAAGCTTAGCTTTGATGTAAATTTTATGACAGATCGATGATTGTCTTCTTTGAAATGACCAGTATTAGCTACATTTACAGTAAAGGCATGACTCTTGCACACAAAACTGTGACACAAACTAAGAATTTACACGCAAGCCTATAAAGGAACATCGCTTGATAGTCAGTCACCACATAAAATGCAAGCTATACTGTATCTTGTGAGACAAACAGAAGCTCAAGAAAAGCTTTCGTTGTACTGTGGCATTTGGCAATTTATCGATCGGTTTGGGCAGATTTGTGGGTTTGAGCAGAAAATGCGAAGACGGCACGCCGTCGACTGAGTCATTTTGTCAACGAAATGACAATTTCGTAACGAAATATTCCGTGCAACACTTGGCGCTCCATGGTTTTTGTCCATGGTTTAAACCATGGTTTCAATTGTACCACCTTCGTGAATTCGGGCCTTTATGTTTAATGAAAGTGCTTAGATTCTATATAAGATGCATTTATACTGACAACATAGAGCATTTTTAAATGAAATTATCAGAGTTTCAGAGATGAAGAATTTTACAATGCCAGCAAATGGCATCCTTTCCTTTCATAAAACTTTGAGGGATCATGTCAGATTTTGACAGTTATCATGGCACATACAAATATATGCTGTAAAATGTTTACTTACAGTAACTCAGAAACTTGGATGGGAATTTTCACCATGACAAATGCACACTAGACTACTGGTAAACTTTGAAGGAAAGCACAGTACAATAGTCTTAAATTTATGCCAAGCCTTATTTGATTGGCCTTGTAGATCAAAGAGGTCATAAGAATTGTATTGTAAATTTGCAATGTATCTACCACAGCTATTTACACAAGTAGTAGTTATTATCAAGCTCACGTCATGTGATCTTATTTTCTATGAATTATATTTCTTTTCCAAGTTAGATTGTATTCAGTATCTTAAGATGGTGTAACCATTAAAGTACACTGTATGTACAGTTGGCCTAGAGAGGCCCATGTTATCTGGTCAGAGCCAATAATTATCCAGGGTGCAATGTTCAAGATCATAAACCTTATGCAATTCAGACACCCATTGGGAAATGATACAGCTGCAAGAATTGGTAAAAGAAATGAATGAATCAAAGATGGAACAGATTATTAGGTGGTGGAGTCACTGTTGCCCACAGATTCTCTTTATAACTCAAGTATATATGAGCTAATAATACTGCCACCAGAATATGATTAAATGTGATCAACAGCAATAGGTAGAATTGATTACATTCAACGATGTTACGTTGTAGGACCAATAACAACAGCAAACAATGCATCAATCTTTAAAACATCCTTAAAATTTTTTGATCTGTCTTCTTTCTATTTTCTAAGTTTTTGTAGCGTTACGGACGGACGATGGACGGACAGACGCCGCAGGCGATCCCTTGTCTCCCCTCACCTCCGGTGGGCTCGACAAAAACAACAACATTGTTTTACAGACAAAACACCATTTCTATCTTTACACTGTCCCATCATCACTGTCCCTATCTCAAGATGCTGTTGTAGTCGTGACAATGTAAACAATGTTTGATCAAGAGCTAGGCCTACATTGTATGTCTTAAAAGTATACCTACGTGTACAATAGTACGTACCAGTGAATGACATTGTTGAAGGATTTCTCGTCCGTCAGATCAAAGAGGATGAGCGCCCCCGAGGTCCCGTGGTAGTGTGACTTGGTCAGGCTTCGATACCTCTCCATACCTGGAGGCCAATGCAAGGGCAAGAGAAAATAGGAATAAATGGTTTAATTCACAAATCTCAAATTTGCTTTGCATAGTACCCTTTGGTTTTTGTGTATAATAGAGGGCGATCTATTCACCATTGAGTGGTACTGCCTTCACGTGTCTTGCAGGCTTTGTGGATACGTATGCATGTATTGTGAAACGTTGCAAACACTGTATTACAGTTGATACAGTTGTAGCAAT
This sequence comes from Diadema antillarum, assembly GCF_040938485.1. NCBI lineage: Eukaryota > Metazoa > Echinodermata > Echinoidea > Diadematoida > Diadematidae > Diadema > Diadema antillarum. The sequence goes on from NW_027271426.1 coordinate 2,060,422, forward strand.
TAAATACAAAGAGTGGATTGTAAACAAATTTATAAGCAGCAGCTATTCATCAGACATTCTGCCAAGACAAGAGAACTGGGCTGTATCTGAAAATTTCATCACACACCCTTGAAAAAAATTAACACTCTACATTTTGTCCTGTACCAGTATTGTACTGTTCTGAGAAAAAAAAAGAAGAAAACAATGTATCAGACTTAACAAGGTCTGGCAGTTATAGCATAAAACTGTACACCATTTCAATATGTCACTAGTGCAATACATACATGTACACTGTATTTAAACTTGGGATTTGTAATAATACCACACTGTTCTAGTTTTATACTCTACACTGTCGGGAAAAAAAATTTATTAAAAAAAAAAAAACCCATACATTTCCATAGATTTTCATTGACAAGAACAATTGCTGTATAATGAAAATGGTACTAGCTGTTTAGTATGGTATCTTTACTGAAATTTGGATATCAAAGTCCAAGTGTGTGTACATACAAAATTGTTGTACTGTGTGTGTGTGTGTGTGTGTGTGTGTGTGTGTGTGTGTGTGTTTTTTTTGGGGGGGGGGGTGGTGGTTCTGTGCATGGAAAAAAGGAGGGCCTCATCATGAGCTGCCTCCATCTTTTCCCAATCAAAAATTTTACTTTCAAGATGATACAGTGTAATCTATGATGACATGGTCCATTTTTAATCATTCAATAACTTCAAATCACATTGAAAAATTAATGAAATGATATTCATGCGCTGTTTGGGTCATTATTTACTGATCAATGTTTTCACAGTTGACTTGAGCATTGGTTTCTCTGTTCTCTGTGTAATCACTTTACACTATGTAATGGATGGAGCAAAACAACACAGACATACAGTTGTACCCATGTATGGGGTCAGAATTAAAAATTCACAAACCTTGGACAAAATCTGTTGTATGTTTATTAAATCTGAATGCTGTGGGCACAACACTTCAAGGTCCAGTTGTTTTCAATACAAGAAATAAGCTGGCTGCGATCAGTCAGATGTATAACATTTAGCATTTTGGTCATGGGCACTGGATGATGAAATCTGTTTACAATATGAGTCACGTAAGAATGGGCCAACAGCCTTCTGAGCATAAAAAGTGCATTTATGTGCAAGATTCTGGCCTCTTCCCCCACTCCAACCCCACCCCCATCTCACTGTTTTGACCTGAAGGACAACACCTGGGTTTGCCATGCAAGCAGAACCTGCAATTGTACCTTGGCCCACAGATACAGTATGATGATGATGAGTGATAGTGGAGACCCAAGTGACTTTACTTCAAGTTTTGGGTGTTTGTTTGGGAGCAATGTGCGAACTGTAGCAAATTAAATTAAATTATGAGGCACAATCTATTAATGGCAATAATTCTTGTGTGTAACCTGTTATTTACTATGAAGATTCTATAACATGTTTTAGTTGTACTCTCATACCCCGACAGGGGATTGAAGTAATCAACAGAAGTCTACAATATCTAGAAATTCTACTATTCTCACTTAAAAAAAAAAAAAAAATCATGAATGGTTACCTTTTACCAATGGGGAATGCCAATGAAACCATTTCATGAAAGTAGTCAGCCCTGACAACTTGTCAGCCCTGACAACTCTGACAACTCTGATAATCAACATAGTAACAGTCAGTGACCAGAGCTTCTCAGCCAGTCAAAACCAAGATTTTACTAAAAATTGTCAGAGACTGACAGATTGTAAGAGCTGGAATCTTTCATGAAGTGGTGCCCTAATGGATTTAAAGTACATTTAACATTACATGTATGATGTAGTTTAGGAGCAATTTCACCTGTCTCTCGTGGATTGACTGTAGACTGTACCATTGATAATTGCCATGATGGTGCATGTCTACAGGTTATTGTGTGAACATACAGCTACAGTTGTAGCAACTCAATTGGGTAAGACTTTAGGCCAAATAGCACAATGGGGATTAGGAGGATTATAGGTGCGATTAAACTCTATTCATTGGCTGTAAGTTTATACCAAACATCCCTGTCCATCGGTATAATGATTTCAAGCACTCTGCGACAAAGGATAATACACTGTATTGTACTGTACATGTGCAAATTGCTGAATACGGCTCAGCAAGGGTGAAGTTGCCATTAAGATGCAGGTCCAAGTACATTGTCATAACAACTACCAGTGAGTTATAAATTTACTTTTGCAGGGTACGGTACTGTCATCATTATATCTGAGAAAATGTATAGCTATGACCCTATACTGCTCATCAATTGATGTCCATGGAAGACACGCCTTCCTATGAAATGAAGATAAAGGGACAGAATACAAATTGTAGTTTTTATTTTCGAATATTGAGGTTATATGACCAAAGTATGGAAAGAACTATGAAAGATGCAGAGCTTTTCTAGCATCCATTTAAACACCTACTTGTATATAAAATCAAATGGATTACATCATCTGAAGCACCATAAAAATTTATATTACTTTAAATAGGTATTTTTTGGTACTATTTCAGTGTACTGTTGACAAAATATACATGTTTATTTAACATAAGACACATTTTGAATAAAATGTTCCATGCACATTCTTTACCAAGGGATCCACATCCGTAAAAGCCGAGTTTCTTTATTTGGAGCACTCTCTTCTATCACTTTGTTCACTGCTTCTTTGTGTCATTTCTACATACTATCCATTTGCATGTATCAACATCTAAGTATTTTTAGTGAGTATACTTCTTCATATTTTGTATTTTGTATATTTCATTGGATTACAAGTAACTGGGTCTTGAAATTGAGAGAATTCCTCTTTACTCTTGAGTGGAATTCAGGCTCCTCAATTTATCATAATAAATCTACACGATGAATTCTCAAGTTACCCTTAAATCACCTCTGGAATCTTTGAACCATGGGCATTGATACTTTATTCATCATGAATCATGGTACTCATCATTTAATTGTGTAAATGGAAACCTAAAGATTGTTCAACATGATTGACTAGATGATTTGCTGCGATGCGATGATTACAGTACAGTTTATTACTGCCTGGGACCCTTGACTTTGTTGTACAGTACTTAATGCAAACTGAATTTACAAGAAAAAGAACAACATCAGCTCATTGGCTGTGTCAAATATAAGCCATGACACAGGTGACAAATTTGACTCTTATTTTTTTATCAATTACAATACAGAATACGTAGTACAATCCCATGTGCTCAAAGAATGGATCGACATCACTACTGATCCTATCAAACATGCGAGTCATCATCAGTAGTCACCAGATGGCTGAAGAGTATTTGATGTCTATGATAACACGATTGGTGTACACAGCTTGGTTGGGTAACCTTGAAAAAAAAAATGACATCATACAACAATACTAGAGCTCTAGTTTTACTGCACTACAGACAGTGCACACATGTACTGATTGCCCTTGCTGTGTGTGTGTGTGTGTGTGTGTGTGTGTGCTTTGTTTTGTTTTTTTTTTTCAATTTTCAATAATTTGTCTGTGTACTGAACATCAAAATCACCTAAAAATATCATGCCAAGAAAATCAAACATTCATATTCAAGGATTTCTACTTATGTTTTCTTATCAAATTGTACAAAAGCACTTATTTATTGCAATTAAAGATAGTTGAGGTTTCCCTGCATACTAACAGAGCTTCAAAACTTCCAAATTACATTAGGCTAATCAAATGGTGATAATAATTATATGCTGCTGCTCAGACACAAATTTCAGAAAAGCATTGAAATGAAACAAACAGAATTAAACCTGATAGAGTCAGTCTCTTTCTGTTCACTCTTGTTGCCATTTTGATTTTTGTAGAACGATGCACTTCAAATTCCCATCATCATGATCATACTGTTTTTATTCAACAGGAAACTTCCTGCACTCTCGAGCTCTCTTTACACTACATGTAGGCTCTGTTAACCCGTTGAGGACGGTTTACGCTTGCCCGAGTAAACTCGGGACTAGTCCTAAACGGGTTAAGTCAGGCAGTTTGCCATTCCTCCAATATCAGATTCAGATTAGGCCCTACTTTTTTTTTCTTTTTTTTTTTTATCTTAGGCCAAGGGTGATGTAGCAGCGTTGGATCCAGAGGGGCCTAGAAGGTGCACACTGGGCATGCATCCCCTCATTTTTTTTTTTTTTTGAAAACAAAAGAAATAAAAGGAAAAAATGGGGGGGGGGGCATTCAATCCCTTTAATTTTGCCAAGGCGACTAGAATCTAAACCTTTTCAAGGCGAGGGTGAATCAAAATTCTTATCATTCATTCTCACATCATTTTTGATGAGCCACCCTGGCCCTGAGCTAGTATATGCTGCAGTTTTTTGATGGCGTGGAAGCAAAATATAAGTAAATCCAACTACTCGAACAAGTCACTTTAAAGTTTGAGAGAGAATAGGATTGTCTGGGGTCTAACGTTAGTCTAGAACAGGTCTAACCCATCATGGTCGTTAAAACCTTAACAAAAATCCAACGTTGAGAGAAGTCTACTGAATCTAGTCTGGACTGAAGAAAATATCTCGTAGTATACAATGTAGGTCTATAACTTAATGCCTAATGGAACAATGATTACCCAATGGGTAGAACGCTATATGAATTTAATACTCTTTAGTGCACAATTGCCTACTCTTTTTCTTATATTGGTGTGTGTCATAGCTACCATATAGCAATCATAACGTCGTACAATTCTACAAATTGCTGTGACTTGTAAAGTTGTAAGCAAAGTGACGTCTAAGATCATTTTTTGCAGAGAGACAAACACAAATTTCAATGAGTGGGACTGAGAGACCTACCAGCTGTGTCTCGAATATCCAAGTTTATTCGCTGGTCATCTCGTTGAACGCTGCATATGACGGTGTCCGAGGCATTTTCATATCCACCGTTTCCATTCGAATTCATCTTTGCGTATTTCTTCAATAATGATGTTTTTCCAGTGCCGGCATCTCCTAATAAAATTATTTTAAGACGCAGCGGTCCATGCCCGCGCGAATACGCGTCCATCGCGATACAAAAATACAATCCTCACGGCGCCAGCAAAGCCGGCGGCAGCTGTGTGTCGATACCACCGCTTCGTACCCGCGGATAACAACTTGCACTTCGGTTCCATTGCACGAGCAGGAATATTGTTGTCATAATAATAGGTGAACGCTATGGGCGTGTCCTGTGTCTTGTCAAAATAATACAAAAGGTATTTTGAACCTGGGTTCATCGATAAAAATACATCGTATCGTATCTCTGTCTTTGAAATACATCAATGAGTACATGTACAAAAATTGCACTGTTTCTCCTAGGAAATTGCAAATCATCTGCCGCGAAAGAGGAATGAAAAAAAAAAACCAACTACATGTATTTCCTTCAAAACTTAGCCTCATGATCAGCCATAATAAACCCATCTTTTTTTTTTCTTCCGATTCATATTCATGATTCATTCAAAGAGTTTTAATGGGACATTTCCAATTAAAGCTGCTGAAAAAAAGAGAAATAAATGTAAAAAAAAAATATGTGGGATATTTTCTAATCACAACTTTAAAAATAGTTCTTGTTATGTTCTAAGTGAGGTATCACTGGAAAAGTAATATTTAGCTCTATCTGATGATGGACTTTGACCCTACTTTTTTTAGTCTATTTTTTTTTTTTTTTACTCTTTACTCTTCGTATAGGCCTAATGCACATCATGCATAAAGTATTAGCCTTCCTCTTCATTTTAGGGGAGAGTGGGAATGAACTGGGAAGTGGGAGAAGTGGGACACCTCTCATATCTCAGAAAGTTTTGAACTAATCAGCTTCAAGTCTTATCACCTGTTAGGCATTTGGCATCATTGCAGAGTACAAGCATATGCTAACTGCTCTGCAACAACTCTACAGGGAAAGTTTAATTTTTAATTATTTTTTTCGGACACTTGTGACTTCTTTTGTAGTTTTTTGTTTGCATTCAGTGTGCATTGTGAAGTGCTCTCTGAATTCATCGTACGGCTTTAGCAGGCACTTAGCATGCTACTACGTAAGCCCTATGACTTCCAATAATTTGCATTAAAACAGTTTGCAACAATCATTAGATAAAATTGTGATGTTAGACCCCATTTTAAAATTTTGGGGTGCTGGGGTGAACTGGATCAGCATCACTGTCCCACTTCTCCCTGTAGGCCTATTAAAAGTTATGATAAAAATATCAAAGATTTTGTCATTATTTTCTCTAAAATCTGGGTGCTTTTAATGGAACTGTCTCTGATTGACCATAATGGATATTATATCATGTTTTGCGATGAAACTCTTCATGTATGAATATTCAAACACACACATAGGGCCTACGCACACATGCACACACACATACACACACGCACACACACATACACACACGTACACACACATTTTATGATAGTGCTTGTAATAATCGTCTAGCCCACTGTTTGTCCCACTTCACCCCGACCACTGTCCCATTCCTCCCATAAGGTGTCCCATTTCACTCCAATCAGAAGCCTTTTTTTAAAATCAATAATAGCATAAATATGAGACTCTTAGGAATATTTTATGAAGTAACAAGCCATCATGTGGCCTAGCATCAGTAGTATGAGAGCCCCATTCTAATATCAGAAAAATTATAGGAGGAAATTCATGAAATCACAATTTTGTCCCACTTCTTCCCACTCTGCCCTATCTGAAGTTAAACTTGTCCCTGTAAAGCAATGAAAAACAAAACACAAACGAAACAAGAACAAAGCAATACAACAGTGAGAAAAATTAATACAATAAATTTCCCCCTTGAATTACATTTCCTTTCTTTTCTTTCGATTGATAACTGAAATAATGTTGTACCATGCTCAAGATGGCTTCAAAAGCAAGAGTAAAGTCTGATGAACCAGAAAGAAGAAAAAGAAGAAAAATCCCAGTTTTAACAGTTGCTCCACGTACATTATGTGAGTTATGATAGTTGTATACAGCTGTATATCATAACATGAAGGTAACACAATGTTATCTTTTAATAACACAAATGTTTTACAGGTCTATTTTTCAGGACATGAATGAATGAAAGAACAGATTGATAGATATTAGGTAGACAAATAAATAAATACACAGAAAGGTAGAAGCTACTGAATGATGGAATTCAGACAGAATAGATGAATAGAGAAAGAATATACTAATCAATACAAATTCAATAGAAAAAGAGAAAGAAGTAGACATAGTCATGAATTATTTCATTGATTATCTAACAGAGTAATGCCTTTCCACATTATTTTGTACCATGGCCCGAGTCCACTTTATCAAAACTTGACTTCGATTTTTTTTATCATTTTGATTTCCCCCTAGTTATCTTTAATTCTGATAAGTAAATAATCACAAAACTTATCAAAATACTGTAAACACCGACCAATTCTATAATAGGAACATCTTTGCATGAATCACACAGTCCTATGCATTTTTTTCCCCTAGCTTTCTCTATTTTTGGTACGTACCCACAAGGCCAAAATTTGTTGCAGAATTGCTATGCTTTTCTGCCACTCTTCAGTGTTCCTATTATTAACACGAGAGGGCGCGTGTCCCTTTTGGAATCATTGGGTCAACAAGATCGTTACTGCCTTTTCGGATCGGAAGTATAATAATTGACAATCTATCACACAATCATTCTGATAACTCATGGCTAGCTTTTTGGTATTGTCTTGCAACTCATTAAAAGCAACAATAACTATATAGATAAATTTTGCTCTAATATGGCACAACTTCGATTTTGACAAAAGATTATCTAACCTAGCTTGCTGTTGGTCAGATTAAAGGCATGGTATACTTATATGTGTAAATGAGGGAGGAAGGGAGAGAGAAGGAGAGAGAGAGAGAGAGAGAGAGGGGGGGGGGGGAGAGAGGGGGAGGGAGAAAGGAAGGTAAATACTATGGAGACAATGACCTGCAAATGTTTATCGGGAAGTAGTTGTGCAGTCTGTGTGCTTTTGAATATGCAAAAGAAAAGTAAAATAAAGGAATTTCGGAAATACGCTGAAGATAGACAACTCGCTGCCGCCGCTACATTCGGGAATACGATTGCAGCAACAAAATAAGGGACGCTGTAAATTTTGCATCTGATAAGAGTTTTACAGGCTATCATGGAATATCATACACATCCCATTAATTAACAAACACACACACGCACATAAAACGTCTATACGAACTTTTATTTTCTGTACATTTTAAACAACAAAACTATACAAAATAGACAAACTTACTACAAGTATTAGCATTGCACCAACGGTAAATTCCAGAAACGTGGACGTCCCAGGCGTTCTCGAAACAAGTTATTCAAAGCTTTTTCAACGACGCATAATGTAGAATATAGTACTGCATTCTGATCGCAATGGTGAACCATAAGTGCAATACTGAGATTAAGATTGTGTATTCTATTTTTTTTCCATGATCGACGGGTATTAGCATTAGTTTTCGCGATTAAATATTATCTAGATATTCGATAAAGGCTCAAACCCAACTTCATTTTCCAAGCAGGGTGCAAACCTAACTTCATTAATCGGCCAAGGCCCAAAACTCAAATTCATGAAGTGAGAAAGGTGCCAACTCAATATCATTTCTCGATCAGGGTGTGTATAACCCCAATTCCACTGCTCGAGCGGACTGCACAATGCAGGAGTGTTCTGTGAATCGTGTTCCGTGAACCATGTACATTATGATCTGGTTGATTCGATTCGATTCAATTCTAGTTCAAACAAGTCACAGTTTTTAATATAGTAGTGCCAACCAACTCTTAAAAGAGCAAGTCTAATCCCGAAGCAGGACTAGCAGCTCATCACAAGGGAAACCATCCTTATGATCCTCGAAGACGTAGTCAGTCTCCATCAAATATATAATGAGTGTAAGTATACATATAAGTATTATAAACTGATAAAAATGATTGCGGAAATAGACAAAAAGCGAAAATATCCTATGAGTTATACAATGATAATGAAGAGTCACATTCCAAGACACTTTGTACGCAATTTCCAAGAGCTATGAAGTAATATCCTTACAATAAACATTGAATTCGTTAATGTCATTATACTGTACACACAGTAATCGGTTTACTCGTCTATAAACTTTTTTCCCCTATATTATATGCATGCATTATAGGTAGCTCAATTACAAATGCCTCTACATGTAAAACTGCCTTGCCACGAAATATATCATAACTGAATATTAATCGTTATAGTTCAATGTCAATCCATTAACTATGAGAGCGACAATTCTGTCAAACAAATTTCAAAATAATTTACCGGTATACATTGATGTTGGTAAGACGAATGTTATTCACGAGTCGGCTTTGACTGGAGTAAAATGATGATTTTATATTCCTATTTTTTATGTGCCAAACGAATGTTGTGCTAAAACTCCATGTGCAATGTAATAAAATCATCTTTGTGTCACGTCCTCGTTCTTCATCTCCATTGAGGGTCTATGATGTATAGTATTTTGGTTGTTGTTTTTAAACACAATATTCGTCTCATCAGAAGTAATTCGAAGATTCCTTTAAAATCAAAATAAAATTATTGTACAAAATTCACGATACAAATTCATTACTCAATGATAATATAAATCTTTGTTAACGTTCTTACAACTTTAGGAGAGTAGTGACATCGCTTCTAGATGTCAGTGTAGAAAGTTTTACTAAGGATCTTGTATCCACAGGTGGACACGTGTGAACATAATGAAATCAGGACAGTCTTCTAAATTCATTGCTCTTCTTCCAATATCTTCGTTATCTTTGTTGTATCAATATCTTTGTTAAGCACGTTGCCTGTGTATGTGTAAGCGTGTGTGAGTGCATGCGGTTTTGTGTGTGTGTGTTTTCAGTACAATGTATGCTTACACTCTTGCTAGCTTTTCGTTATCCTGTTCCTCAGGAGCCCATAAAATGTATTGTGCATGAGTCAAATACAGCGTCTTTGAAAACAGAACACAACAATTGTATCTACAAGACCGGTCAACAAGGTATATCTTTCAGCCATAAAAGAGAATCTTCACAAGTTAATATCACAATGTTGGAGCAGGGACTCAAGATGATATCAATCGTGTTTAACTTTTGAGCGTTTTCTGAATGTGTGTGGTTTTTTTTTTTTTTTTTACTTTGGTCGGTATACAGGCACATGCCTCCGGTAAAAAGCCTTTATAACGAAATTTCGGTTACAAATAAGAAAAATTCAGGCCCCAACATTATCCGCTCTGTGGTTTTTCTTCTAATTGTTTATTTGTTCGATTATAACAAAATTTCGAAAAAAACAACGAAAGAAAGCTGCCGGTCCCGAGGAATTCGGTATAACGGGAATCTACTGTATTTCAGCTCAGCTCACTGAAGCTTTCTGAGTCCTGGCTGTGGGGTTGTCCTGCATTCCTAACTAGAATGATTTTTTTGCAATGTTTCACTATACCGTGTCCCGTCCTCCGTTCTTACTCATTCTTGTCCCTTCTCGATTTCTTTTAAGATTCGAATGTTGCTTCAATGTCATTCTGCTAGTGTCCTTTCCTTCTGATCCATGTTCTCATTCTCTTCCTTCCCTCACTTTCTTTCTTTACTTTTTTGCCCCCCCCCCTCCCACCCCACCCTTCGGTTCTTCAGTTCAGTTCGACTTTATTTCTGCATTTTTTTCAAGGAAATCATATATTGAAAAATAATAACGTGTGTATCTGACGTAGTGACAATAGAATCATAATCACAATCTTTAAAGTATAAACATAACAACGAGATCAAAGGAATCGAGGATACATTTGCTTCAGAATGAAAAGGAAGAAAACACGTGCAGGAGCCTGCCTTCTATAGGCCTAAGCACATGCTTGATAGTGATGACAGCCTCAGAATTTCAAAAAGGAAATAAGAAACAGTATAATACATTTTATACAAAATGGACAATTTTCCACTGGAATGCTTTGTGCTAATTTTGTGGCTTCTTGTCTATCAATGTCTAAGAACTTTCTCCAGCATTTATTTTGTTCTCCTGCTTTTTCTCTTTCTCCTCTTTCACGAGTCCTTTCTTTTCCTGGTCCTCTCAAGAAACACACTCCTCGAATAGTAACATACTTCCACCATGGCCGTTTGTCTAAGAGTCGTCAAGAGCTTGTGTTCTTGAGCACAACCTTGTCCTGTTCCGTGGCTGCTCTAGCCTTCTTAATCGCTGTCATTAAGTGGGTTTCTATTGGAGAGTGAGAGGAGATCAGCAAAATAACCAAGTTTTGTCAGATAGTTATAGAGATGACATGAGAATTCTTGTCGGATCCAAATAAGTTACGGCGGTTACGACAACCCTTATTGTCAGTATTGCCCGTTTCACTCTCAGCTTACGGGACAATATTTTAGTTTGGCCAGTCTTTCTCCTCTGCACCTTCGATCTACACATTTTACGCGAAGATTTGCCTGGAATTGTATTTTCTGTACTTTAAAATTCACTGTAAATACGGTTTGAATAACGATGATGTATCACTTATTTGTCATTTTTTGAGTGATCCATGTATTACGCCCTTCAGTTTTCATTTCGTACCTTCTTCTCTTTGATTGGAATTGATCAAGCTATGTGATTGTTTTTCGCCTGCTTTGTTTCACTCCTTGCCGGATGGAAAAATAAAAACAGAACTGAACTGAGCTGAAAAAAGTGGCGTTGTATGTATTCACTCAAAATAGCTAAAGCTTTGCGCCGTGCTCGTGACTGTCTAGAAAATCTTAAATTGAAGTAAGCAACCTAATTTTGCCCAAGTCTGAGTGCAACAAAAGTAGAAAGCTTACTTTACATATTGCGCAAGCAGCAGCGTGCGTTGCGAAAAGTTTTTTTTTTCTTTTTTTTTATGAGCGACGACGTGCTATTGGACGTCGGTATCAACACTTCCCAACAGCCTACGCCAAACCATCGACATGCATCAGTGATGTAGGTGCTTTGCTCCCCTCTATGTCAAGTTATAATGTCTAAATCTACTCCAATCCATGGTAACAAAATACTAGCTAATGTTGAAATTCAACTCATTTTTCTGACTGAAATATGACTATACCAATCTTCTTTTTTTCATCTCAAAAGTTACTGGCATTATCTTGGTAAAAACATGAAGGTATCAGAGATTTTTTTCCCCACTTTATTACTATCTCAATGTAAAGTTGAAAGCACATCAACGATGTACCTTCACTTCTTTTTCCATTTTTCTCACCATTTATTATCCTTCTTCTTTCTCTTCACGAATGACCATTATAGTATTCATGAAAATTATTTTAATTCTTATTGGAATTTCATAAATCATCTTCAACAAGTGGAAGGAATGCGACTTATTATACTGTCATAATTCTTTGGGGAACGTGCTATTCGTAAGAGATTTATTATCAGACTATTTTCCAATGCTGACTAAAGCTTGAGGATGTGTTTGGTAGCGATTTAGAATAAATGATATCACTCCTTCCAAACGTCATAATTATGGTCGTGCGCATTGTGACTTGTGGTCGAAACATTTTCAAAGTTGCCTTGACAGTATTAGCAAGGAGTGCCCTGACATGCAAATCTCAAAGGTGCATAAATAGCCACCGGCCAAGTCTAGTTATTGTCTTCGTGCCCTATGTAATGGCAGACAGATAATGTATTAATAATATAAAGTTGTAAACGAAAGAGGGCGGGCTCTTATTGAGAGAGTAATGTGAAGTACATAAAGTGAAACTTAAGTTGCGAGGTCTTCAAAACGTACTAGTGTAAAAAAAGAAAGAAACATGATTGTCACCATCACAAGATGATACAATGCAAACTCCTTGCTGAGGTAAATATGGCGTACAAAAATGTGGAAATTGCTAATTTGTAATACGTAAAGTGTGCTGCTAATAATGGAATACATGTTTCCAGTCTGTGCAGTTTTTAATGGGGCATTTGATTTCCACTTCTTTTTTATTGTTTCCACCAGCTTTCCCACTGATTTAGGTTATGCTAGCTTATCCGTAATAAGCTACAATGCTTTCTATTATTACATACGATATAATTGATGAGATGTAAATGACAGTTATTATGTTTAACTCTGTACCTTCTTGATAGTCACCCAGCAACTCGCTTAACGGCTTGCGATTGATGGTGATGCACTCGACCTGTAGCATGATGAACAATGATATGGAAAAGGCACATATTCTATATCAACACAATCAATTTTGATTTCCTCTAAACAAAATTATTTCATGGCAGCATACCGAGTATGAATTTAATCATGCTTTGTTTGCTGATTATGGAATGGCACATCCACCTTCGATGCAGAAAGTTCTCATTTTAATTTTCTAAACAAAAACTTCAATTGATTGTCGGTGGCCGGAAGGGATCCCGAATACACGTGTTTTCAATGTCAACGCTTGAGATATTTAGATTTTTGTTTTCATTTTTACTTTCAAAACACACTATATCTGCCATTGGCATTGTGGAAGTTTGCAACTAGATTACTTCTATCTAGATTGATGGACTTCCGAACTTGTTGTCACCACGAAGACATAAATGTCGCAATGATAAAGTCACGACATCAAAGTCTTGATGTCATCCCCCCCCCCCCCCCCCCACACACACACACACTGTTTTGAACAAGACAGTGCTGGACTGATGAAAATGATTCTTACTTTACAGCGTGAAGCCTGTGAGGCAATTGTCTTAAAGAATGTCCTTGGAAGGTTCACCCCGTGGAGAAGGGCACTTGTTAGATGGGGCAGACGACAAAGAAATTCAGCCAAATTTGCTGCTGCTGACTCTGAGAATTGCACTTTTGACGCAAAATGAGCGGGTAGTATTACCAATTCGCTGATCTGTAACAGTAAGAAAGAACAAAATAATCAGTTATGAACCTTTCAGCACAGATCTCATTACTCATTTTCTTTTGTCTGTTTCTGATTCTCGATGTTTCCGTAATTTTTCTGATCATGGATAATGTCATTAATTTGTACATGTAGCTATTACGTATTGTATTTTATGACATAATGATATCGCCGTTATATTACTGAGTAACTCAGTGAAGCCCGGATATTAGACATAAAAGCTGTGATAAAGGTGACCCGTCATTTTCTATTACTGGTCAATGACTGGAGCATCAAACATTAGGGTGAAACCTGGAGGGAATAAACCGTTTGATAAATAAAAGGAAGGTGTCATATTGCTTTCTCGATAATTATTGAGATTGTATGACTCGACGTCCTAGTAGCCTTCATGTTAAGGTGTCAGTGTCTCTGTCTACACTCAAAATGTCCCATGGAATCAAATTAGCTTGGTCACAATTATGGTTTGCATTATAGTTTTCTTTTATTTCTTAATCATAAAGGCATACCCCTCTTCCCTTGTTTGGTTCCATTCAATCACCCTGGTCTCAACTTCTATCCGTTCTCCGTTTTTCTTTCGCCAACACTAACTATCCGGGGCTTGATACAGCCAAACAAGCTTGCTGTCATGTAAGTCCCGTCATACTTGTTTTTGTACAACCCCACTTCGATTTCGACCAATTATCATGATTAATTATTGTACTCGTTAAAGTTAGTGGGAAAAAATAGTGTAATTTATTTCGATTCAACGCAATAACTTCTCTGTTAATTTGAATGAAACATACTGAAATAACCTTAAATTTCTTCATTCAAACCAACAAATGAAACTGATCATGTTAAGTAGTAATGGTTTTCTTTAATTTGTCAAAGTCATCGTTTGATTAGGTGCATTTGCGTCTGTTTTGTAACTATGTACTAGCCGTCCTCTTTCTTTTCCCTTTGTAACGAAAAAAGAGCAAAAAACAAAACAAAACAGACAAACAAGCAAAAACAATACATATCTACATTTTTTCTTCTTGGGACTAAAAAAACAGCTGCACCATTTCAATCGCCGCATGTAGGGATCCCCTCAATTCCTCTCTCTCTCTCTCTCTCTCTCTCTCTCTCCCTCCCTCCATCCCCCTCCAAATCATCCCCCTCCCTCCTCTCTCTTTCTCTCTCCATGCTTTTGCACTGTTTGTTTCATAGCAGAAATTTGATAATCAAACTTATCGGAGAAAAAAAACCCTCTGTATCATCAGAAAAGTAAAGACTGTTTAAAGCCCATCCGGATAAAGTTTGGGAATTGATTATGTTAACATTTCAGTATATTTTTTATTGCATGAAAAGTGTCCATATCTATACTTTCGTTCATACATTGAATATCATAATAGTGAGGAGGACTATAAGGGTAACAATCATTGGTTAATCCATGTGAAACAGAATGAGATTTATTTGCAAAGGAATTAAAGCCCGGCATAATTATAAATCACACATACCCAGTTCGTTCTCATTTTTCAAAGAAAAAATTACATAATGCTCCAAACACTTTATTATTATTCTTTTTTACTTAATCAACACACTTATATGTTGCGATGACACCAATAACGACGTTATTGAAAGCAGCAAAAAGGCACTCTCCTTTTATACATACGAATACGATGAGCATATTATGACATGACCTGGTCTTTCCAGAGTTTGCGAGATGATTGCTTTTTTATTGCTGTTTATGCTAATGCTTAACACAGATCAAATCCTATTGTAAATTTCGTGTATGTTTCGTCATGGATATTCAGCAGAGACAGTGATATGCTCATCGCTTTTGGTTACATATACAGTTTAGAGGAAAGAAACATATTATTCAAATAAATTTTAATAATAATATTATGTCACTGTGATTTGACATGCTCGTAGAATCATAGACACACTGAGCAGCCTTTGTGTAGGATTAATGTATCCGTCTACATACAAAAAGTTATTTGTGATTTTTGAAAGCAAATGACTGCTCCACCACCTTGACCATTCCGGTCTTTGTGAGCGAGGAAGTGATCACAAAATCCTATCTTGATATGACACAGAGAGTTTTACAGTGTCAGAATGTAAGTATCTTTACTCTGAAAAAGAAAGATATATATGTTTATATAAATATATATATATATATATATATATACTCCTAGATGGGTCATTTGGAAGACATTTCCATTTGTTTTATATGCAAATTTTAAAATACATGTTCAATGGCAATTTACGCAATGGAGACACGAAAATTGTCTCCTTAATGACCAGTTGTCTCCCTAATGAAGACACTTCCCCCCAATATGTCTCCCTAAGGTGCCAACTAGTGATATATATATACGTATATATATATAAATATATATGTATATATATTTATGTATATATATATATATATATATATATATATATTTATGTATATATATATATATATATATATATATATATATATATTCCATTGCATTGTAAAGAAGGGACTTCTGTGCCGCAGCACTGTGTAGTCGTAGACATATTTGCAGTGTTTGGGCATCCAAAATTTCTTTATACGAGAGAAATATCATGGTCGCTAGCATCCTGTTATAACGAGTTTTGCCGGTTTATGTGGTTTAGAGAACAACAACAACAAAAAGAGACACCTAGTGCACTCCCTTCAAGGGGTAAGATAGCTACAACCAGTGACGTCACTAGCTATTTTAATGACTAATTTTACTGTAAGGATGCAGAACTAGCTCCTAACATGATACTTTTATTCACACCATATGGGCAAATCCAAACAAACAAACAAACAAACAAGCAAACACACAAACACTACTAGTGAACGTATATAGCACATTCAAACCGAGGTACATGCACTCACGTACCTCCACTGCATGTGTCATCGCCCAAATAATGCGAACATTGACATCTCTGATGACCAACAATTGTATTGCTTTCTTACCACTCAAATAAACGTTTACCCTGGGTAATTTGTTAATTTTAGTAAGGTAATTTACCTAGATTTGCTTATGTAGAGCCGAGACTTACATGTCATCATTTGTTTAGTCTTTTCTTTTATTTATCAGTCCTTGTTTATTGGCCCGCCAAACGTACGTGTCGGTGCCTCTGTTGTGCTTCGATGCCCAAACAGTCCTTTTTCTTATCCCTTCCGAAGAAAAATAAATAAATATGAAATAGATAGATAGGTAGATAGATAGATAGATAGATAGATAGACGGATAGATGTGTACAATGTTTACTTCCTGGGAATAAAAGTACAGCGGCACTACCATATCACGGCATCCAGGGACCTTAGCCCCTCCCACCGACATTCCCTTCTCTTTCTCACTCTATCTGTCTCTCAGTCTTTCTATCTGTCTATCTGTCTCTTTCTTTCTCTTTTTCCGCTTGCGCACTGTTTGTGTCACAGCAGAAATTTAATACCGGTAATCAAACTTATTGCAGAGGAACGTGTTTCATGATCAGAAAAGTAGAGACTGTGTAAAACCCATTCGGCTAAGGTTTGTATTTGGAAGTGATTATCTTTATTTGTCAATACATTTTTCCTTGCATGAAAAGTGTCCAAACCTATTCTTTTGTTAATACATTGAGTGTCATAATGCTGAGGAGGACTAGAGTTGCAAACATTGTTTAATCAATGTTAAACAGAATGAGGTTCATTTGCAAAGGAATTACAGCCGACAAATAAATCACATATACCAGGTTCTTTTTTTCATTTTCTATAATGAAAAAATTATACATGCTTCCCACACTAAATGACTTATATCAACTATAGTCAAAGACCACATTACCTGACACGATGATGCTGAGGCGACAGCTGTTGAGAGGAAACCATCGGGCAAGTTGTAGCACCACAGAGTGAACTTCGAAAGACGTGGCATAGCACACACCCATTGGGCAAGGTCTCCTCCCACGGAGGACTGATTTGGAATACCATTATCACTTTTGGCTAAATGTAAGGTCAGATCTTCAATCTGAGGGAGGAAAGCAAATTAAAATGTTGTTAAGACTTAAGGGCGAAGAAAATCATGAAATCATGTAAAAATGGTGAGAAGGAATAATCGAAGACGAAGCGAAGAGACTAATGTAAAGGTGGATAGAAGGCTGATGTATCCCATTCTAAAGGAACGGATGCTCGTGGCAGTGGGAATGGTAACCTGACTTCCTTCACATTGGTGCATAGTGGCAGTCACGTGGTCATTGTTGATCATCATACTTACCATGCATGAGATAGCTACAACCAGTGACGTCACTAGCTATTTTAATGACTAATTTTACTGTAAGAATGCAGAACTAGCTCCTAACATGATACTTTTATTCACACCATATGGGCAAATCCAAACAAACAAACAAGCAAACACACAAACACTATTAGTGAACGTATATAGCACATTCAAACCGAGGTACTTGCACTCACGTACCTACACTGCATGTGTCATCGCCCAAATTATGCGAACATTGACATCTCTGATGACCAACGATTGTATTGATTTCTTACCACTCAAATAAACGTTTACCCTGGGTAATTTGTTAATTTTAGTAAGGTAATTTACCTAGATTTGCTTATATAGAGCCGAGACTTACATGTCATCATTTGTTTAGTCTTTTCTTTTATTTATCAGTCATTGTTTATTGGCCCGCCACACGTACGTGTCGGTGCCTCTGTTGTGGTACGATGCCCAAACAGTCCTTTTTTTTTATCCCTTCCGAAGAAAAATAAATAAATATGAAATAGATAGATAGATAGATAGATAGATAGATAGATAGATGTGTACGTTTACTTCCTTGAAATAAAAGTACAGCGGCACTACCATATCACGGCATCCAGGGACCGTATCCCCTCCCACCGACATTTCCTTCTCTTTCTCACTCTATCTGTCTCTCAGTCTTTCTATCTGTCTATCTGTCTCTTTCTTTCTCTTTTTCCGCTTGCGCACTGTTTGTGTCACAGCAGAAATTTAATACCGGTAATCAAACTTATTACAGAGGAACGTGTGTTTCATGATCAGAAAAGTAGAAACTGTGTAAAACCCATTCGGCTAAGGTTTGTATTTTGGAAGTGATTATCTTTATTTGTCCATACATTTTTCCTTGCATGAAAAGTGTCCAAACCTATTCTTTTGTTAATACATTGAGTGTCATAATGCTGAGGAGGACTAGAGTTGCAAACATTGTTTAATCAACGTTAAACAGAATGAGGTTCATTTGCAAAGGAATTACAGCCGACAAATAAATCACATATACTAGGTTCTTTTTTCATTTTCTAATGAAAAAATTATACATGCTTCCCACACTAAATGACTCATATCAACTATAGTCAAAGACTACATTACCTGGCACGATGATGCTGAGGCGGCAGCTGTTGGGAGGAAACCATCGGGCAAGTTATGGCACCACAGACTGAACTTCAAAAGACGTGGCATAGCACACAACCACTGGGCTAGGTCTCCTCCCACGGAGGACTGATTTGGAATACCATTATCACTTTTGGCTAAATGTAAGGTCAGATCTTCAATCTGAGGGAGGAAAGCAAATTAAAATGTTGTTAAGACTTAAAGGCGAAGAAAATCATGAAATCATGTAAAAATGGTGAGAAGGAATAATCGAAGACGAAGCGAAGAGACTAATGTAAAGGTGGATAGAAGGCTGATGTATCCCATTCTAAAGGAACGGATGCTCGTGGCAGTGGGAATGGTAACCTGACTTCCTTCACATTGGTGCATAGTGGCAGTCACGTGGTCATTGTTGATCATCATACTTACCATGCATGAGATAGCTACAACCAGTGACGTCACTAGCTATCTTAATGACTAATTTTACTGTAAGAATGCAGAACTAGCTCCTAACATGATACTTTTATTCACACCATATGGGCAAAGCCAAACAAACAAACAAACAAACAAACAAACAAGCAAACACATAAACACTATTAGTGAACGTATATAGCACACTCAAACCGAGGTACATGCACTCACGTACCTCCACTGCATGTGTCATCGCCCAAATTATGCGAACATTGACATCTTTGATGACCAACAATTGTATTGATTTCTTACCACTCAAATAAACGTCTACCCTGGGTAATTTGTTAATTTTAGTAAGGTAATTTACCTAGCTTTGCTTATATAGAGCCGAGACTTACATGTCATCATTTGTTTAGTCTTTTCTTTTATTTATCAGTCATTGTTTATTGGCCCGCCACACGTACGTGTCGGTGCCTCTGTTGTGCTTCGATGCCCAAACAGTCCTTTTTCTTATCCCTTCCGAAGAAAAATAAATAAATATGAAATAGATAGATAGATAGATAGATAGATAGATAGATAGATGTGTACAATGTTTACTTCCTTGAAATAAAAGTACAGCGGCACTACAATATCACGGCATCCAGGGACCTTATCCCCTCCCACCGACATTCCCTTCTCTTTCTCACTCTATCTGTCTCTCAGTCTTTCTATCTGTCTATCTCTCTCTTTCTTTCTCTTTTTCCGCTTGCGCACTGTTTGTGTCACAGCAGAAATTTAATACCGGTAATCAAACTTATTGCAGAGGAACGTGTGTTTCATCAGAAAAGTAGAGACTGTGTAAAACCCATTCGGCTAAGGTTTGTATTTTGGAAGTGATTATCTTTATTTGTCAATACATTTTTCCTTGCATGAAAAGTGTCCAAACCTATTCTTTTGTTAATACATCGAGTATCATTATGCTGAGGAGGACTAGAGTTGCAAACATTGCTTAATCAATGTTAAACAAAATGAGGTTAATTTGCAAAGGAATTACAGCTGACAAATAAATCACATATTTAATTTCTAATGGAAAAATTATACATGCTTCCCACACTAAATGCCGAGTCAAAGACTACATTACCTGGCACGATGATGCTGAGGCGACAGCTGTTGAGAGGAAACTATCTGGCAAGTTGTAGCACCACAGAGTGAACTTCAAAAGACGTGGCATAGCACACACCCATTGGGCAAGGTCTCCTCCCATCGAGGACTGCTTTAGTAAATCACGGTAGGGAAAACCTAAGGTCAGATCTTCAATCTGAGGGGGAAACCGAATTAAGATATTGTGAAGACTTAAAGGCGAAGATATACTGAAATCATGTGAAAATGGTGAGAAGGAATAATGGAAGACGAAGCGAAGAGACCAATGTAAAGGTGAACAGAAGGCTGATGATTCCCATTCTAAAGGAACGGATGCTCGTGGCAGTGGAAATGGTTACCCGACTTCCTTTACATTGGTGCATGGTGGCAGTCACGTGGTCATTGTTGATCATCATACCTACCATGTTCACATGAATGTTTCGATAACACTAAATGACATTATCAGGTTATTGAAAGGAGCAGAAATATGTACTCTCCTTTGTACATAGCAAACACAGTATACAGACTCTGCCAATTTTCATTGTTTTGATTTGATTTCTGATTTTCTTCATACATAAATGGAATACGAAGTTAGTTGAACATACTAATTGATTACAGTATAATTTGAATCTGACAGTTTAAACAAATAAATGATTAATTCAGATATCCAACATTTTTTTCTAACACAATGCAAAATGAAAACAAACAAGCATTATTTTATGCATATGCAAACATAGGATCCCGTGTATCTGTCGTTCAAAGAAAAATTAAGCAACTCATGTATTTATTTTTTTTTATTTATTTCAACATATTTTGACAGGATAACAAGATCAGCAAGTGAATGCTGTTTTACATCAAGGTCCTGTACAATCCAACCATATAAATACTAAAATCATGTTACATAAATATAAGCATAAAAACCACTACAATTAAACAAGCAATCAGAGCTGAAAGGAGCAATACGTTAAATTGAAATCAGTAGTAACCAGTCTAAGTATGATATAATGAAACAATATGATACAAAAGAATATATTAAAACAGTGAATAAAATGATGCAAGATTATAATATAATATAGTATATTATACACAATCATACCATTTGGTGTACAAAAGGAATGTAAAAACTCTGCCAGAAAGGACTTGAATCAACAAGTCCACGATCATAAAAAGCAGATAGAAATTCTATGTAAAAATCTACACTAATAAATAGATTACATGCAATCTGGCAGTCATGCCCGTTTAACCTAAACAGTCGAATGCATGTATACCCATAACACACATTCAGGTATTCATGCACACATAATTTGCACCAGGCAAGTGTGGGTAACACAGTGTGACAAAAAATAATATGGTACATATTATGTAAAAACAGGGCGTTTGATAAAATCAGTGAAAATACATTTCCTTATATAACAACTTAAAAGCTGACAATGACTTTGATTTCTTTAAAACATTTGGTAGTGAGTTCCATACCTTTCCTCCTGCATATCTAAAACAGCTTTTAAAACACTCTACATTCGGTTTAGGTGGTACCACATTCAAAGAATCAGCTGCTCTTGTATTGAACCCATGCCTGTCAAAAATCATCTCAATATTATTGCACATTCGGGTGGGGGCAAGTCCATGGATGCATTTATACATGAGCGTTGACAAAAAATAATTCCTTCTATTTTCAAATGCTTGCAAATTCAAAACCTTGATTATGTCATTCCCATTTGCAGTTTCGTAATCAAAATTTGATGTGATAATTCGTGCTGCCCTCTTTTGTAATCGATATAGAATATTTCTATTTTTAGCAGAGCAATTTCCCCAAACGGAGCATGAATAATCAATACACGGTTGAACAACTGCAGTATACAAAAGTTTAAGTGAATCTTTATCCAAAAATTGGTTCATTTTTCGTAACATAAATAATTTCATAGAAATAGATTTGGCTAAATTTTGTACGTGTGCATCCCAATGAAGATGGTCGTCTATTATAACACCCAAATACCTAAAATCATGAACCTGTTCAATCCTTTTTCCATCAAGAAAAATGTTCAAACTTTTGGAGCACCGTGGACTTAATAACATTACCTTAGTCTTATCTAAATTAATACTTAATCTGTTTCTCTTGTACCATCTATATATCGAGTTCAGATCATTTTGCAACATTGATGTAACTCTATCAGTATCTTTGTGCGAACAATAAATTACTACATCATCTGCGAATACATTACAGGAACATGAATATACAGATTCGGAAATATCATTAATAAATATGAGGAAAAGTATAGGCCCAAGTACACTCCCTTGTGGTACCCCTGTCGTAATACTTTCAGATGTTGAGAGATGACCATGACAAAAAACATTTTGACTCCTACCAGTTAAATAATCAGAAAACCATTTCAATTGTTTGCCCTTGATGCCATAACATTCCAACTTATGCAATAATAACGTATGATCAATTGTATCGAAACACTTAGAAATATCAAGGAAACATGCTGCAACTACTTCACGATCGTTAAAAGACTCCAACCAATCATCAACAGCTCGATGGAGACAAGTGTTAGTTGAGTGATGGGGCAAGAATGCAGCTTGATCTATGTTAATCAAATCATTTTGCTGAAGATATGCCAATAACTGATCTTTGATCTGCTTTTCAAAAATTTTTGATACATGACAAGCGACAGAAATTGGTCTATAATTTGAAGGATCATTTTTACTTCCTTTGCCCTTGTATAAAGGCGTCGTTTTAGCCCTTTTCCATTCAGTGGGAACAATTCCATCAGTCAAACTCTTATTATATATAATACAAAGTGTTTCAGAAATGACAGGAGCAGCTATACATAACAACTTAGAATCAAAACTTAGAATGTCAAGGTTGCTATCTTTACCAAGATTTATGAGAGAATTACGAATGCTATCGACAGAGACACAATCAAAAATAAACTCATAAATACATTCAGAATGATTCCATTGAAAAGTACTTTTACCACCTTCTACTATTTGTTTACCGACATTAACAAAATATTCATTCAATTTATCGGCAGTCAATTCCATCGGAACGTTATCTTCTTTACGTTTTCTACCCGTGACTCTATTCAGTTCTCTCCACACTCTCTTACTGTCATTTTTACATTTATCTAACATAACATTCATATACTTCTTTTTACTACTGCGTCTAAGTTTTGTAATACTGTTTCTGACTCTTTGATATTCCTTCTTAAAAAGAGGTTGGGATTCACATTTTTCTTTAAATAGTCTCTTTTATAAATCAGCTTTACAATATCTTTAGTGATCCATGGACAACATCTCTGTTTAACTCTTACCCTTTTTAAAGGGGCGTGCATATCACATACTTGTAAAAATATAGTTTTCCATTTTATCCATTTTTCATTAACTCCTTCTGCCTCATCCGTGAAATCATTCATTGAAAAAACTCTCTTAAGATCATCCAAGAACCTAATCTCATCAAACGCATTAAAATCACGGAAGACAATTTCTTTATGTTTCCTATCAGTACTTATCCTCATGTCAACACATGTATATATAAGATAATGATCGCTGATTGAAATCTTAGCTACATTACAGACAGTATGTTTATGAGGGAAACTGGTAAGTATATGATCTAAACACTTTGATGATTTATCTGTTACCCTCGTCGGCTTGTGAACGATTTGTGTTAACAAAAACAAATTTTCAATCAAATTGATAGGATTATTACACAAATTTTCATCAAACTTATAATCATAATTCAAATCTCCCAAAATCACATTCTCTTTATTTTCATCTGTTATTTTCTCATGAATATCCAAAAAACAATCAAAATACAACCTATCTGCATTAGGTGGTCTATATACACAACCAACGATTAAATTTTCCATCCTAGTTTGTAACAATTCAATCCATACAGCTTCCAGAGAGTCTGAAAAAAGGTCCTGTCTTATAATGAAAGATAGCGTTTTATGAATGTATATACAAACTCCTCCACCACGTCTTTTTTCTACTCTATCTTTGCGTACAAGTACATAATCATCAATTGATATCAAATCATCACTAATCAATTCGTGAAGCCATGTTTCAGATAAGCATAATAAATCAAAGTGAATCCTGTTCAGTAATAATCGAATTTCATCAATCTTATCAATAAGGCTCCTGACATTAAGATGAGCGATTTTTAAACCTTTAACACGTGATAATATAGAAGAACATTTCGAGTACTCATTTCTTGGCAAAACATTAGCAGGAGGGTTTACTGAGCTTACTTCTGTGTCTTTGGCACACTCTTCGTGGCCAGCTACCTAATAGGGGCAAACTTTTGCTTTGTGACCGTATTGAGAGCAACGTCTGCATTGAAGTTGGATACCATGACGGCATGATCGCGCCCGATGATTAGGCTCACCACACAGTTCGCAGACGTTGGGATAGGGGGACATAGGCCTAGCATTATTTGTTCCGCGAACTACTGAAGCAAAGGATGGACGTAACATGGGTTTAGGCGTGATGGTGGGGGGTATTCCATAGTGTGACGGATGGGTGAACTGGGTATATCGAGGAGGGCGGACTCGCGTATTGAATGAATGGGTCGTTGCTGCAGGTTGTTGAAGAGTTGGGCGTTGTCGTGATGGAGGGGCTGCGAAGTTGGGAGGGGGTACATTGAACATTGCAAAACCAGACATGGGTTGTTGGGTATCAAGGCGAGGTTGACTCACATTTGTTGGGTCAGGACGGTATACAGGCCAGTATTGATGACGCGGAGGTGGTCGCTGTGGAGGAGGGGGTGGAGCGTTGGAGTATGTGGGTGGTTGCGTAGCTAGACGAGATTGTTGTGGAGGGGGTCGAGTAGATTGTTGGGTAGGAGGTGATGAGTTTGGGCGCGGACTTCTCGCTGTACCGGGAGGTGTGGGTTCATTGTCAGGAGGTATGTGCATTCTTGAAGATGTTTGATTCGACTTTGGTGGTGTGGGGCATCTGGCATTAGAGGGAGCGTCTAGTAGCGCATCGACAGCATGTTGAATTCTTTTCACATCCATACACAGCTGGTCGACACGAAAGTGTAGGCTTTTACACCTCATACAAATGCGTTCCATGCCCTTACATTTAAGAGCACAGATTTCGCAGGTGTTTTGTTCTTCATTGTCAGATGGTATGTGATTCACAATTGAACTGTTCCGTGAAGAGTGAAGCGAGTCATTGGCACTATCCGATGAGGTTATTTGCAAGGCAAAATGGCGGCAGATCTCAGAGTTTAAATCGGGGTATATCTGTGCCAATTCTCCTGCGTAGAAGTCTGTGGCAGAAAGTTCTTCAGGCACAGTGTTATGCACTTTCGAAATTAGATCTATAGAATAGGATACACTGTCTGTTGTGATTCCTTTTGGGAATTTGAATTTGAAAGATGGGGTGCCTGGTTGTCCCCGGCACTTATTCGTCCGTAGTGGTTTGAATTTCACTATTGCGCCATTTTGCACAGAAACAAGTGTATAGATAAGTTCAAAATATATGCACAGTATATTTACTGTAAACTTACAGAGCAAAACTTGATGGTGAATGTCACAGAGCAGTGATCCTCGGTTCCAGTATTAAAAGGCAGAAGGCATAGATGTCCCATGCAAAGAGGTAATGAAACGCACAGATTAACAATGTATGTATGGGACTAGGTAGAAATGAGTTCAGTAAATGCACACCGTGACGTGGATAAGAAGACGTCTATATCTCGATATATGCAAGATGTTAAAACATTTCCAACTCAGCAATCAATCCATGGTCATGTTAGAATGTGAGTCTCCAATATAAAACGATAGGAAGGAGAATATAACTGCGAAAAATATGAGATTGTCCTGAGGAAATGTCACACACTTCACACGTCACGTCACGTCGGGTTGCAAATTCAGGAGACCATCACCACAAGCAAACGCTTGAAGAGGACAATGGCTTCAGAAATGATAGTCTAAAGAATACGACATTGTAAGAATAATTATAAAAGTCACCACTCACTGAATGGCGATAAAGAGAGAGGGAGGGAAGAATGAGGGTAAAAAAGAACAAGGAAAAAAGTGCAAATGTGAAGTGTTTGCGTGGAAATGAGTTGAGTCAGTGGCTCAGGAAAACTATCACTTTTTCCCGTTATTCCCTCCATGGCCATTATAATTAAAAACAGTCCATAGTTTTGCTTGGATTTTTTTTTTTTTTTTGGGGGGGGGGTTAATCTTATTTCTTTTTTTGTGAGGTTCTCATTAATATTGTCAGATTCATGTAAACAGAATGGACAGAAATGAATAAAATTGTTCAATGAGTAAAGATGGCCCTAGTGGACCAACAAGGGCAGGACCCAACGGGACGAAATGGTCGTGGAAAATCGTCTTTCAGAATCACAAGAGGACTTAGTAAAATCAAGTGATATTGTATGAAGACATTAATAGAAGTATTAAACAGAGTTAACAGTGGCCCAACAACAACAAATATGATGCGAATTGGTCCAACTGTGTTCACTACTGCACCCAAAACGGACGTGCAACAATTTAGAAATGTAAAATTTGTATCTGCTCTCACTGTTTTAGGAATAGATTTTTCGTACTCTTTCGTACTCACGACCGGAAGGCGCAACAAGGAAAAGTAGAAATTACGCGGTGCGTAATATATGTCCCCGCCGGAAGTAGCATTTAGTAGCAAAATGTACAATATAGGTAAAAAGATGAAGGTCAAAGGTCAAAGAAGTCAAAGGTCAAAATTCTATGTAGAAGTTTTGAAGCCCTCACCTAGTGTCATCACATAAAGCAAACGGAATCGAAATCGGGTTAGAAATGGCGAAGGAGTAGCATTTTGTAGCCAATGTACAATATAGGGAAAAAAATCAAGGTCAAAGGTCAAAGAAGTCAAAGGTCAAAATTCTGTGTAGAAGTTTTGAAGCCCTCACCTAGTGCCATCACTTAAAGCAAACGGAATTGAAATCGGGTTACAAATGGCAAAGGAGTAGCATTTTGTAGCAAAATGTACAATATAGGTCAAAAATCAAGGTCAAAGGTCAAAGAAGTCAAAGGTCAAAATTCTGTGTAGAAGTTTTGAAGCCCTCACCTAGTGCCATCACATAAAGCAAACGGAATCAAAATCGGGTTAGAAATGGCGAAGGAGTAGCATTTTGTAGGCAATGTACAATATAGGTCAAAAATCAAGGTCAAAGGTCAAAGAAGTCAAAGGTCAAAATTCTGTGTAGAAGTTTTGAAGCCCTCACCTAGTGCCATCACTTAAAGCAAACGGAATTGAAATCGGGTTACAAATGGCGAAGGAGTAGCATTTTGTAGCAAAATGTACAATATAGGTTAAAAATCAAGGTCAAAGGTCAAAGAAGTCAAAGGTCAAAATTCTGTGTAGAAGTTTTGAAGCCCTCACCTAGTGCCATCATATAAAGCAAACGGAATCAAAATCGGGTTAGAAATGGCGAAGGAGTAGCACTTTGAAGCAAAATGTACAATATAGGTCAAAGGTCAAGGTCAAAGGTCACAATTGAAATTCTGTATAGAAGTTTCAAAGCTCCCATGTAGTGCTATCATATAAAGCAAACAGAATCAAAATCGGGTTAGAAATGGCGAAGGAGTAGCATTTTGAACATTTTGATCACACACGGACGCACACACGGACGGACACACGGACGGACACACGGACGGACGGACACACGGACGGACACACACACGTACGGAGCCCGTTTCATAGTCCCCTGCTCGAACTCGTTCGGCGGGGACAATTAAAGATACTTTTGATGAGTATCAAATCACAATTGTATATCTGGAGATCTATAGAGACCTATCCCTTTATGGGAAAATACAGATTGTTAAGACTTATGCACTATGACAAACGCAAACAGAAAAACTGACCAGAAATGAATATCATTTATCAGTAGAAAATTGATTCCATGAGGATTCCATCGGGATTAGAACCCAAAGTTGAATTATTGGGAAACTTATTTCGTCGGAAAATTTACTTCAAAAATTCCAACTCAACTATACTGATTATTTCTTTGAAGAACCTCTAGATATCGCACATTGAGAAACGTAATATAGCGACTATTCTAAAGCGTATTTCGGGTAGAATTGGTTTTGTTGCCGTAATATTTTATTTACAACTTTTTCTTGTATTCAAAACGTACGTTCAGAACCGCAACATACAATCACATAGATCTCATGTCGCGTAGACAACAAAATGGTAGAGTTTATCACTATCGCATATTAAGATTGGTGCAATTCTTACAAAAGTGTCAATATTCTGGACGAAACTGACCTCTTCACGCTATCAGCCTATGTTAAGGATTTGAGTTTTTTTCTTTTTTTTTTTTTTTACTGATTCAGACTAAAAATACGTCACACGCTAGACTATTGGAACGGTAGCCCGACCTGATTATGTTACGATGATAATGATTTAATTGAAAGCAGCAAAAGGTACTCTCATTTATACGAGGATAGAGCGAAAGGAGTATACAGACCCTGTTAGCTGAGTCAGTGGCTCAAGGAAATTATCAATCTTGCCCATTATTCCCCTCCATTGTCATTATACTTAATGACAGTGTTTTGTTTGTTTGTTTGTTTTTCTGGGGGGGGGGGGGTCCAAGTTGTGATCAATATTGTCATGGTCATATCAACAGCATGGAATGAGTAAAATTCTTCAAAGAGCAAGATTCCCACCACACACAATTATATTCATCAGTTATGAATGTAATGTACTCGTGATTTCATTTGATTTTGTGCCATGATTTTGTATATCCTTATATACTTATAATTTATGTGTTCTTTGTCATGGATGGTTATTGTAGACACAACACTGTTTGGTTTGTGTGGAAACTTAATAAATGAAGTGAAATGGAATGAAATGAGAAATGACCTTTTAGTGGACTGACAAGGGCAAGTCCCAATGGGACGAAATGATGGTTCAAATCTTCGTCCACACTCACAAGAATAGTAACATAAAAATGTTGAATGATGGAAACTTAATAAATGAAGCGAAATGGAATGAAATGAAAAATGACCTTTTGGTGGACTGACAAGGGCAGGTCCCAATGAGACGAAATTATGGTTCAAATCTTCGTCCACACTCACAAGAATAGTAAAATAGAAATGTTGTATGAAGACATTCGAAAAAAAAAGATAATGTAAAAAACAGAGTTATTGGTTGCCCAACCTGTTTTCTAGGTGAAGATGGGTATGTTCGTAGCAGTAAATGACCATTAACATGACAGCATTAGAATGTAGCCATAATGTAAAATAAAGATAGAATACTACCTGATGTATTGTGTAGCGTCATGGAAAGCATACCCAATTATGCAGTGCCCCGATTGAGTTGATAACAGAAAGAAAAAATGTTGGATGCATACAATAAGTAGATCAATAGTGTTTTTCAAAAGAAAATGATGTAAACTCCCAAAGCAAGTAACAGATGCATCCCAGGAATAAAGCAATGAGGTAATACTCCTAATTTTTCTCCTAGCACTTCATCCGCACGAGTGGTCTATACAACAGAACATTCCTCTACACAATGGTGACCTTACGTCTCACATTGATCACTTCTATGAGTATGGTTCATTGCTCTTATAACACCCAAACTCGGAAAAAGTGCAATTTGTCATTGTTGTCTTTAGGTTCATGTGCTCAGTCATGCATGATGTTTGTGAGCATAATCAGGTATCAATGGAAAGAAGACGAGTTTCCCTATCCTCACAACCAACATCGCGCTCTCCATTACTGATAATTAGAAAATAGAAGCCCTTCAAAGTTGGATTACCTTTTTTTATACGAACTGTGGAGGAAAACAAGATATTACTTATGTGATGTCAATACCAAGCTTATAGTTGACGGTTGAAGACGTAAGGATGCCATGTGCGACTTTTAATTGATCAAAATTTGTTATTGCGGCCTTTTTTCTGTGTTGTCTGGTGCGTCTCTAGATTGTTATGACCGTATCATCAGTTTACCGTGGCGCCCCGAGTGCAGTTTTTCTTTTTCTTTTGACGTGTTGGAGAGTTTGCACCAGATAACGGGATGATCCCTCTCCGTAGTGGTGACGTAACGGCGAGAGAGAAATCCCCTCATATTGAACGAACTTTCTGACCTGCAGAATATGCGTGTTTGGCGATCTTCCCTGGTGTGTATGCTCTTCTTCACTGTAAAACACGTTGTATGAAAGGGCCTGTGTGGGCAGCAGCAATACTGTGCCACTACAGTCAAACCGCCTTTCCCTGGCTTCGAACCCGAGTGCTTCTTGTACTCCAGTAAAACAAAACAAAAAAATAAATAAATAAAAATAAAAATCACGGTCGTCCTCCGTTAACTAAAGATACATTCCTAGGTGAATTAAACTTCTTTCTCAGGTGTATCTTCAGGCCACAATACATATGAAATCGTGAAGGGACGTTTCACGGCTTTCCCCTACAACAATTCGAAGAAGACACACACACACACACACACACACACACACACACACATATATATATATACATATATATATATATATATATATATATATATATGTGTGTGTGTGTGTGTGTATACATATATATATAAGATGAAGTTGGCCAAAAATATATAACCAGTCTATTTCTTCATTTCCTCGTGGAGCCAATACGTGAATTATATAGCCAGAAGACGACGCGTGGCTGTTGTACTGCATTATATAGCCACTAACGTTTTGTACTGCTGCCATATGCTGTATTATTGTCGACAACATAAGAATAATTATTTTTATATTATTAAAGTCTCCTGTTATTGAACACACAATATGAAGATATAGAATTGGAGTTTTTGTTATACACCTTCACTTCAATTAATAACACGACTTGATATGAAATGTACTAAACAACATGAAATTAATTATGTATATTATTATTATTGTATTCTGTTATATAATTACGAATTTGTTAATGACATAGCCACTATAGACTCACGCTAGTTAGATTTATATTGTTACGAGTGTAGCTACACGAGTCAGTCATTTCTGTATCATTACAGCCCTGATGAAGGTCCTAACGAGACCGAATGCTCGGCAATAAACACGCACGTTGATCAATATAGCTACGTCCACGAATGCTCTTCTTCTCGCACTGAATATAAATAATGAAGGAGCTACACTGGTGCTGTAAATGGTCGAGACCCCTTCTCGCACTCCATATATATATATATATATATATATATATATATATATATGAGGAGTTTGTTCGCAAAAACCGATAAGTCCATATTTGACAAATGGAGATATTTCCGATTAAAGGTCAAGAAAAATAAAGAGAATGATAAGATTTTTTGTGCTTCTTTTCACCATAACTTCAAAAATGTACCTTTATATGTAATGACCAATATATCATTTAAAGGACAAGTTCACCTTCATAAACATAAGGATTGAGAAAATGTAGCAATATTAGTAGAACACATCATTGAAAGTTCGAGGAAAATCGGACAATCCGTTCAAAAGCTATGATTTTTGAAGTTTTTGTGCAGTAACCGCTGGATGACAGGACTACTGCAGTGTACGATGTCACACGCGTACAACAATATAAGGAAAATATAAGGAGAATTTCACAAAATTTCGTCTTTTGAAAAAAAGTACACATTCCCTTGACTCATTACCGATTATGGGTAATATTATTCTCCCCTGCCTTTAGAAAGAGGCAAGTCAAATGCTCTTTTGTTATGTGAAAAATTGAAAATATGTTGAATTTTCTTTACATTTTCTTTATTAGTAGGCGGCGAGTTGTCACAATATTGGGGTGTTCTTAAAATTTTCTGTAGATTTTGATTTTTTGTGCTATTTCCCCTATTTTGGGGGTGCTGAACGCGAATCCACTTGTTGCCATTTTTCTAACTGACGTCTTCACCCGTTGCCATGGCAATGCCTTATTTTCCTTAAAAGAACATGTATTCTTCATTAAAAATCATAAAAACATGATGTAAACACCAAAATATGTCATTATAAATCCATTTTAATCAGACTTGAGAAAGAATACAATTTTCATAATGTCATAGTTACCTTATAGCAATGACGAGGGTTACCATGGCAACAACTATTTATAAAGAAAAATCATATTTTTCATAAAAAAGCAAGAAAACATGACAAGATTGAGTGGAATATTCATCATAAATTACTATTATAGATTATCAGCTTATTTTTCCACTATGTTAATTTCACATCATTTTCGTTGCTATAGCAACATCATGACAAAAGCTGCCTTTTAAAGAAAAATAAGCACTGCGATTGAAAGAAAAGCAAGAATACGTCCATAGATGATAAATTTCTGTATAGTGAGATTTTTTTTAGCTATTTCCTTTATTTTGTCGGTGCCAAACACGAATCGACCTGTTGCCATATTTCTAAATGACATCTTTAGCCGTTGCCATGGCAACAAATAATTTCTTTGAAATAACATGTATTCTTCATTAAACATCACAAACGCATGCTAAAAACACCAAAATAAGTCAATATAAACGTATCACGCTTCAATCAAATTAAAAATCACAATTTCAGACTGTCACAGCAACCTCATAGCAATAACGGTTGCCATGGTAACAGCTATTTTTAAAAGAAAATGATTTTTTTCATCAAAAAGCATGAAAAGATGGAAAGTTTGAGTAGCATACTCATTACAAATTGCTATGATAATTATCAGCTTTTTTACTACGTTCATGCCACATTATTATCGTTGCTATGGCAACAACTTTTTTTTTCCCTGGAAAGGACAAGTATCCTTCTAAAAGAAAAACTAGATAAATAAATGATCAATTTTTGTTTATTATAATTATATAATTTTTTATTATTACCTTTAAAAGAATGTGTATTCTTTATTAAAAACATCATAAAAACATGCAGTAAACACCGAATTAAGCCAATCTAAACTTCCTTTAATCAAATTAAAAATCACAATTCTTATAACGCCATGGTTACCCCATAGCAAAGATGGTTGCCATGGTAACAACTATTTTAAAGAAAGTAGTGATACTGTCATAAAAAAGCAAGAAAATGTGACAAGATCGGGTGGAATATTGATTAGTAACTATTATCATGACTATCACCTCTTTCCCATTATGTTCATTTCACTTCCTTTTCGTTGCTATAGCAACAACATGACAAAAACTGCCTTTTAAAGAAAAAAATAGGTATTTCAATTAACAGGAAAGTAAGAATGAAGTAAATCCGTAGATAATACATTTCTGTAAGAGTTAGATTTTT
Organism: Diadema antillarum; assembly: GCF_040938485.1. Lineage (NCBI taxonomy): Eukaryota > Metazoa > Echinodermata > Echinoidea > Diadematoida > Diadematidae > Diadema > Diadema antillarum. The sequence goes on from NW_027271426.1 coordinate 2,094,206, forward strand.
TGTGTTCTTTCCCTTATTTTGGGAGTGCCGTACACCAATCCACCTGTTGCCATATTTCTAATTGACATCTTTAGCCGTTGCCATGGCAACAAATTATTTTCTTTAAAAGAACATGTATTCCTCATTAAACATTATGAAAACTTACTGTAATTTCCAACAGATGTCAATATGAACATATTTCTCTGATTAAATTAAATATCACAATTTCCGAATATCACAGCTACCTCATAGTGATGACGGTCACCGTGGCAACAGCTATTTTTTAAAGAAAATAATGATTTTTTTTTATCAAAAAGCATGAAATCATGAAAAGATTGATTGAAAAAGTGATTTCATTACCAGTTAAGGTCTAACTATCTGTCAGCTTTTTTTTACTATGCTAATCTCACATTATTATCGTTGCTATAGCAAAAACATGAGGAAAACTTTCTTTCATATAGGAAGAAGAACTGTTTCATTAAAAAGGAAAGAAAGAATAAAATGAATAACTGACCAATTTCAGAAAAAGTTTAAATCTTTTGTGCTTTTTCATCTCTTTTGGGGATGGTGAACAGGAATGCACATGTGCGTGGTAATTTTTTAAAATGATGTCTTCAGCCGTTGCCATGGCAACAAATTATTTTCTTTAAAAGAACATGTGTTCTTCTTCAAACATTATGAAAACATGTTGTTAACACGAAAATGTGTCAAGATAAACATGTCTCTTTAATTTAGTAAAACATCATGATTTTTCAATTTCATGGTTACCTCATAGCAATGACAGTTGTCATGGTAATAACAATTGTTACGAATTTGCCCATGTTACGAATTTGCCCATGTAATCATTTTTAGAATATAGTTTCATGTTTTAGGATCATGTGTATGCGATCACACGTGCATGATCGCGAATGTTTGTAAACACCACCGGTTACGTAATCTCCTTTTGAGTCACTCGTTTTGAACCGCAGCCTTACACACTTCGCCCAGGTTGAGTTTAATGTTATGAATATATTAAGTTGGGCGTGCCTGACGGAATTTTCCATGTATGTAATAATGTTCATGTTAAGGATACATTGGTCGCGTCAGTCGACTATCGGACTCCGGTTAGAGAGGACCGTTATCACTTTCTCGGCGTTTTTGTCTACAATCTTGGGAGGAATTGCTTTCCCCAAGGAACGTGCTCTGCTAAGTGAATTTTAGGTGCTAAGAGGCGAGATGAACCAGGATATGCCTATTTGCCTCTAGCCCGTTTTCTTTCGACGACGACGGCGACAATAAGTTTTCGTCGATGTCCAGGTGAACCACCAGATGGTTTTGAGCCAACGCCCACCTGTGGTTGCTGCACGGTGACTAGTGGGAGCCGCGCCGAGGTCGATACAGGGCGCCGAGACGCTGTGAGGGACCACGCACACCCAGCGGCCAACGCCCTTCTGCCTGGCACAGTCACAGCGCTGCAAACTGTGCTGAGATAGCGTCGCCCGCTGACCCGACGACGTCCCGTGTATTGACGCGTCCTCCACGTGATAGCGTCTGACGTCGCCTCCCCGCCACGTCGCCGATGAGTTGGGCCCCGACGTTGACTCTCTTAGGGTGAAACCCTGGCCAGGTATTATACAATCTGAACTTATGTTTTCTTAGTTGAAACGATCCCGTCTATCTTTCATTGTTATGGTTGATTTCGCTGTAATGTGTTAAACAACAATTTTGTTATTCCGGTTGGAAACTGATTGTTAAATAATTTCCTAATAAAAACCCGGAAGATTTGTTCCTTTCAATTCACTGAGACCGCCTTGCATTCATTTGTGTGAACTTGACCGTAACAAAGTGGGGGCTTGTCCGGGAAGCCGAATTTCGCAAGCCTTATACAGTATATTACATTGTCCAATTAGGTCTAAATAAGCTTGTTTTTGTGCTGCTGTTCTACTGTTGCAAACTTTACAGTCAAGCTTTCATTGTTGTGTTAATTGCGGAGTAGACTGAACCATGTCTAGGGAATTTTCAGTACAGGATTTTGTGGACGGTGATGTTTCTCTGCCAAGGATTAAACAGTTGAGAAAGGCCGAATTGAAAGAAGTAGCAACCCATGTAGGTGTTGAACTAGACCCAAAATTTCGTAAAGATGAGTTGATTGATACTTTAGCAAAGCATTTCAACCTTGTTCCGGTTCATGAAGCTCACTCAAAGGCTGATGTTAGTCTAGAATTAGCACGCATCGAGTTAGAGAAGCTGAGGTTGGAAACGCAATCCAAACAGCTGGAGCTGCGCAAAGCCGAAATTGATCTAGAATCTAGGCAGCGTCAGACATATTATTTTGATGTAGCTAAGAACACCAGACTTGTGCCGAAATTCCATGAAGACGAAGTAGACTCGTTCTTCAGTGCGTTTGAGAAGATGGCCAAGCGACTTGATTGGCCCACCGAGTATTGGACCGTTCTTGTTCAGACAGCACTCACGGGCAAAGCACAAGAGGTGTTTTCGTCCCTATCAGAACTTGACTCGGAGGATTATGACGTAGTAAAAGCTGTCATCGTTTCTGCGTATGAGCTGGTACCGGAGGCGTATCGCCAGCGCTTCCGTGAGGCGAGAAAGAAACCTGGTCAAACGTATGTAGAGTTAGCGCGCGAAAAGAGTGCAAATTTTGATCGGTGGATTTCTTCTCTTAAAGTCCCACGCACGTATGATTCTCTTAGAGAGGTCATGACACTCGAGTCGTTTAAGGACTCTCTCCCGAGTCATGTTAGAGCTCACATTGAAGAACAGAAGGGTCTTGACTTGCGTAATGCTGCAATAGTAGCTGACGAATTTGACTTGCTACATAGGTCACAGAAAGGAGCTAATGGTGGCTTTGCTCCAAAGTGGAAACGCGCTGATGGGGGTGCGTATCCAGCAAAGCCCAATAGGAATTTTGGGAAAGGCATACAGTCCCAGCCAATGAACAAACCGGATTGTTCGAGTCAATCGGGTAGCTCGGATACGAAGTCGGATAGGCCAGCTTTTAGGCCGGATGATAATCCGAATCGCGTTGGTGGCAAGCGCGAGGTAACATGCCAGTATTGTTCCAAGAAGGGACATGTTAAAACACAATGTTGGAAGTTACAAAGGGATGGTAAAAAACAGGGCGCCAAACCTGTACTCGCAACTTCGGGCGAACGAACTCGTGTTGATGTTTCAGGGCATGGCCGTCCTGAAGACATGCGTAGAGCTAATAGCCCTGGAAGTGTAGATAACCTGTCGGAATGTTACCGCAGCTTCATGTCAAAGGGTGAGGTCTCTTGGCAGTCGGGTGACGGTGCAGTGCAGCCGGTGAGAATCCTGCGGGACACCGGAGCAGCACAGTCTCTCCTTGTAGGCGATGTGAGTAGATTGCCTGCTGATGGTTCAGCTTGTGCTAGCGCACTGATACAGGGTATTGAGGGAAGCTACATTTCTGTACCTTTGTATAGGATACACTTGAAGAGTGACTTAGTCACTGGAGTGGTTATGGTTGGTGTGGTTCCCGGTCTGCCCATGGATGGGGTTGATTTATTGATGGGGAACGATTTGGCTGGGGGAAAGGTCTCAGTCTCACCAATTGTGTCAAGTGATCCGGTTGTCGAACCTGAAACTGAAAAGTTGCAAGAAGAATTCCCGGGTATATTTCCTGCTTGTGTGGTGACGAGGTCACAATCCGGTCAGGTGAAGCACGACGAGGCAGATGATTTTGAGTCTGTGGATGACTCTGTTCGGTTGGCAGAAACTTTTTTGCTAACTTAGATGATGTTTCTGCTCAGTCTAATGAGGGCGAGTATTGCCGTTCTTCCCTGATTGCAGCGCAGCAGAAAGATTCGACGCTTCAACGCCTGCTGCTTACTGCTGTTTCCGAGGAGGAAGCTGCTAAGACGCCGGAGTGCTTCTACTTGAGATCTGGTGTTTTGATGAGGAAGTGGCGACCCCCTAACAGGCCAGCCAGTGAAAGTTGGTCAGTGGTTCACCAGATTGTGTTGCCAGTGAGCTATCGTAGGGAGATACTGAGAGTTGCTCATGAGATTCCCATGGGAGGCCACGTCGGCATTAGGAAAACTCAGTCAAGAGTAATGAAGCACTTCTACTGGCCTAAACTTCACAAGGACGTGGTAGACTTTTGTAAGACATGTCATACTTGTCAGGTTGTGGGCAAGCCCCAGCCCTCCATCAAACCTGCCCCCCTCATTCCTATCCCTGCTGTGGGAGAGCCTTTTAGTCGAGTCCTGATAGATTGTGTCGGTCCCTTGCCTCGAACCAAATCGGGTAATAAATACTTGCTGACCATTATGGATGTTTCGACTAGATTTCCCGAGGCCATCCCAATGAAAAAAGTCACGGCTAAGGCTGTGGTTGACTCACTGTTACAATTCTTCACACGCTATGGTCTGCCCAAGGAGATACAATCAGATCAGGGCTCCAATTTTATGTCTGGTCTCTTCCAAGAAGTGATGCACGAACTGGGCGTTCGTCAGTTGAAATCCACGGCGTACCATCCACAATCCCAAGGCGCCATAGAAAGATTTCACCAGACTTTCAAGACCATGCTCAAGGCTTATTGTGAAGAGCACTCAGAGGATTGGGATCGTGGGGTGTCTTTCCTACTCTTTGCTGTGAGGGATTCGCCAGGCGAGTCTACGGGGTATAGCCCTTTTGAGCTCGTATATGGGCACGAAGTCCGCGGCCCTCTGAAGTTGATTAAGGAGATGTTCTTGGAGGTAGAGGACGATGCTGGGAAGGTCAATGTCCTCGATTACGTGTCTGAGTTCAAGGGTAGGCTCTCGAGTGCATGCGATCTCGCTAAAGGACACTTGCAGGCCTCTCAGCAAAAGATGAAAAATTGGGCCGACCAGAAGGCGGAAAAGAGAAGCTTCAAACCTGGTGACGAGGTGTTAGTGTTGTTACCATTTCCTGGGGAGCCCTTGAAGGCAAAGTTCAGTGGGCCGTATGTTGTCTCAAGAAAGTTGAACGAGGTAAACTACATCATCAGTACGCCTGACAGACGTAAGAGACAACGTGTCTGTCATATCAACATGATCAAAATGTATCATGAGCGTGCTGATGAGCCGGTTGTGGGTGTCACCACTCTTGTAGGCAATCGGGAGGGCCCTCCGGGGGTGGGAGATTCAGAACCAGAAGACATGACACCTCCTATCACTGAACCCTTGACCCCAAAGTTGTCGAATTCACTGGTGCTAGAAAACTTGCAGTCGAAACTAGGTCACCTTACGGAGGAACAAAGTCGTGAGATAGGCAATCTCCTTAGAGAATACCCACAGATCTGTACTGACAAACCAGGTAGGACGACTCTAGTTACTCACCATGTTAACGTTGAGGGTGCCGACCCAATTAAACAACACCCTTATAGGTTGAGCCCAGAAAAGAGACATCAGGTTCGAGAAGAGGTCAGAAAAATGCTCGATGATGACATTATTGAACCCAGTAACAGTGCATGGAGTTCTCCCATAGTCATGGTACCCAAGCCTGATGGTAGTAACCGATTTTGCATCGATTACCGTAAGGTAAACAAGGTGACCAAAACTGACTCGTACCCACTGCCCCGACTTGAGGACTGCATAGACCAAATAGGGAATGCAAAATTTGTGACGAAAATTGATCTACTCAAGGGGTACTGGCAGGTGCCCCTGTCTGACGAAGCGCGAGAGATATCGGCATTTGTGACACCAGACGGACTTTTTCAGAGTAAGGTGATGCCATTTGGGCTTAAAAACGCCCCAGCCACCTTTCAACGGTTAATGAATGATGTGACACGGGATGTTGACGGTTGTGTTGTATACATAGACGACGTGGTAGTCTATAGCGACACCTGGGAGTCCCACATCAGACAGCTGAGGGCGCTTTTCGATAAATTGTCAGAAGCCAATCTGGTCATTAACCTCCAGAAAAGTGAGTTCACGAAGGCTCAGGTCACATATCTAGGTCACGTAGTAGGTCAAGGTCATGTCTCCCCGCGGGAAGCAAAAATCGAGGCCATACTGGCCTTTCCCCCGCCAAGAACGAAACGAGAGATACTGCGCTTTCTAGGCATGTGCGGGTTCTATCGCAGATTTGTACACAATTTCAGTACAATAGCTGCCCCTCTGACGAACCTGCTAAAGAAAGGAACGAAGTTCGTTTGGTCCTCTGACTGTCAAACGGCGTTTGAAAGTTTGAAGGCTATTTTGACACGTGACCCAGTGCTGGTTGCCCCCGACTTTGGGAAACCATTCAAGTTAGCCGTGGACGCTAGTGACGTAGGTGTAGGGGCCGTCTTGTTTCAGAGTGATGGAAATCAGGTGGATAGACCCGTGAGTTACTTTTCTAGGAAGCTAAATGGGCATCAGCAGAAGTATTCCACAGTAGAAAAAGAAACACTTGGCCTCGTACTAGCCCTACAGCACTTTAGTGTGTACACAGGGAGTGGTGGTGGCGATATACAGGTGTACACAGACCACAACCCACTCTCCTTTCTGGAGAAGTTCAAGAGCAAGAATGGCAGGCTTTTTCGGTGGAGTCTCCTCTTGCAACCTTTCTCACTCAAAATATCCCACATCTCTGGCAGAGCTAACATTATCCCAGATGCACTGTCGAGGGTGTAGTTTTGTTTACCCGAAAAGTAAGTAGGGAGTGTTCTTTCTAGATTTTGTATAACGTCTTAAGACGAGATGTTAGCTTCTCTCTTTTGTAAGATTGCATGCGACAGTTGAAACCATAAGAGATATTAGGCTGTGTTATATCTCTATAGCTGGAGGGGTTGAAATGAATCTGAAAGAATAGAAAGACAATGTTCAAAAGTTGTTTTTTTTTGCGACAGGACATATCAACGAGAGTATTTTGTAAAGGAGAAATAAAATGGCTCCTTTTGAAATATTATGGTGTTTCCCTTTAACAGGAAACGTTTACAGTAACTACTCCCCAAACTGTTACCGGTATTTGTATGGAAAACATTATGTACAAACATGAAAGAAGTTTATGATACAGGTCTGTCACAATACAGACAGAATGCCAAACTTATAGCAAAGCGAAGAGATGATGTTGTGAAACACATGCGATAATGTTCCCGTGTTATTATAATCTGAACTGGTTAAATAATGTGTATTTAGTGTGCATTTGAGCCATTCTGTGAGCAGTTGCCTTATATAGTGAGTGGATACCCTAAGAAGTTCAGAAATAGCCGATGTTTGTTATTTGTTACAAATTATGCAGGATGATGAAGTTGAAATTTGTAACGTGTTTTGATATATAACGAAAATATTACTTCAGAGTAATATTTTCTCTCTTAGGGGTGGGGGTGTTACGAATTTGCCCATGTTACGAATTTGCCCATGTAATCATTTTTAGAATATAGTTTCATGTTTTAGGATCATGTGTATGCGATCACACGTGCATGATCGCGAATGTTTGTAAACACCACCGGTTACGTAATCTCCTTTTGAGTCACTCGTTTTGAACCGCAGCCTTACACACTTCGCCCAGGTTGAGTTTAATGTTATGAATATATTAAGTTGGGCGTGCCTGACGGAATTTTCCATGTATGTAATAATGTTCATGTTAAGGATACATTGGTCGCGTCAGTCGACTATCGGACTCCGGTTAGAGAGGACCGTTATCACTTTCTCGGCGTTTTTGTCTACAATCTTGGGAGGAATTGCTTTCCCCAAGGAACGTGCTCTGCTAAGTGAATTTTAGGTGCTAAGAGGCGAGATGAACCAGGATATGCCTATTTGCCTCTAGCCCGTTTTCTTTCGACGACGACGGCGACAATAAGTTTTCGTCGATGTCCAGGTGAACCACCAGATGGTTTTGAGCCAACGCCCACCTGTGGTTGCTGCACGGTGACTAGTGGGAGCCGCGCCGAGGTCGATACAGGGCGCCGAGACGCTGTGAGGGACCACGCACACCCAGCGGCCAACGCCCTTCTGCCTGGCACAGTCACAGCGCTGCAAACTGTGCTGAGATAGCGTCGCCCGCTGACCCGACGACGTCCCGTGTATTGACGCGTCCTCCACGTGATAGCGTCTGACGTCGCCTCCCCGCCACGTCGCCGATGAGTTGGGCCCCGACGTTGACTCTCTTAGGGTGAAACCCTGGCCAGGTATTATACAATCTGAACTTATGTTTTCTTAGTTGAAACGATCCCGTCTATCTTTCATTGTTATGGTTGATTTCGCTGTAATGTGTTAAACAACAATTTTGTTATTCCGGTTGGAAACTGATTGTTAAATAATTTCCTAATAAAAACCCGGAAGATTTGTTCCTTTCAATTCACTGAGACCGCCTTGCATTCATTTGTGTGAACTTGACCGTAACAAAGTGGGGGCTTGTCCGGGAAGCCGAATTTCGCAAGCCTTATACAGTATATTACATTGTCCAATTAGGTCTAAATAAGCTTGTTTTTGTGCTGCTGTTCTACTGTTGCAAACTTTACAGTCAAGCTTTCATTGTTGTGTTAATTGCGGAGTAGACTGAACCATGTCTAGGGAATTTTCAGTACAGGATTTTGTGGACGGTGATGTTTCTCTGCCAAGGATTAAACAGTTGAGAAAGGCCGAATTGAAAGAAGTAGCAACCCATGTAGGTGTTGAACTAGACCCAAAATTTCGTAAAGATGAGTTGATTGATACTTTAGCAAAGCATTTCAACCTTGTTCCGGTTCATGAAGCTCACTCAAAGGCTGATGTTAGTCTAGAATTAGCACGCATCGAGTTAGAGAAGCTGAGGTTGGAAACGCAATCCAAACAGCTGGAGCTGCGCAAAGCCGAAATTGATCTAGAATCTAGGCAGCGTCAGACATATTATTTTGATGTAGCTAAGAACACCAGACTTGTGCCGAAATTCCATGAAGACGAAGTAGACTCGTTCTTCAGTGCGTTTGAGAAGATGGCCAAGCGACTTGATTGGCCCACCGAGTATTGGACCGTTCTTGTTCAGACAGCACTCACGGGCAAAGCACAAGAGGTGTTTTCGTCCCTATCAGAACTTGACTCGGAGGATTATGACGTAGTAAAAGCTGTCATCGTTTCTGCGTATGAGCTGGTACCGGAGGCGTATCGCCAGCGCTTCCGTGAGGCGAGAAAGAAACCTGGTCAAACGTATGTAGAGTTAGCGCGCGAAAAGAGTGCAAATTTTGATCGGTGGATTTCTTCTCTTAAAGTCCCACGCACGTATGATTCTCTTAGAGAGGTCATGACACTCGAGTCGTTTAAGGACTCTCTCCCGAGTCATGTTAGAGCTCACATTGAAGAACAGAAGGGTCTTGACTTGCGTAATGCTGCAATAGTAGCTGACGAATTTGACTTGCTACATAGGTCACAGAAAGGAGCTAATGGTGGCTTTGCTCCAAAGTGGAAACGCGCTGATGGGGGTGCGTATCCAGCAAAGCCCAATAGGAATTTTGGGAAAGGCATACAGTCCCAGCCAATGAACAAACCGGATTGTTCGAGTCAATCGGGTAGCTCGGATACGAAGTCGGATAGGCCAGCTTTTAGGCCGGATGATAATCCGAATCGCGTTGGTGGCAAGCGCGAGGTAACATGCCAGTATTGTTCCAAGAAGGGACATGTTAAAACACAATGTTGGAAGTTACAAAGGGATGGTAAAAAACAGGGCGCCAAACCTGTACTCGCAACTTCGGGCGAACGAACTCGTGTTGATGTTTCAGGGCATGGCCGTCCTGAAGACATGCGTAGAGCTAATAGCCCTGGAAGTGTAGATAACCTGTCGGAATGTTACCGCAGCTTCATGTCAAAGGGTGAGGTCTCTTGGCAGTCGGGTGACGGTGCAGTGCAGCCGGTGAGAATCCTGCGGGACACCGGAGCAGCACAGTCTCTCCTTGTAGGCGATGTGAGTAGATTGCCTGCTGATGGTTCAGCTTGTGCTAGCGCACTGATACAGGGTATTGAGGGAAGCTACATTTCTGTACCTTTGTATAGGATACACTTGAAGAGTGACTTAGTCACTGGAGTGGTTATGGTTGGTGTGGTTCCCGGTCTGCCCATGGATGGGGTTGATTTATTGATGGGGAACGATTTGGCTGGGGGAAAGGTCTCAGTCTCACCAATTGTGTCAAGTGATCCGGTTGTCGAACCTGAAACTGAAAAGTTGCAAGAAGAATTCCCGGGTATATTTCCTGCTTGTGTGGTGACGAGGTCACAATCCGGTCAGGTGAAGCACGACGAGGCAGATGATTTTGAGTCTGTGGATGACTCTGTTCGGTTGGCAGAAACTTTTTTGCTAACTTAGATGATGTTTCTGCTCAGTCTAATGAGGGCGAGTATTGCCGTTCTTCCCTGATTGCAGCGCAGCAGAAAGATTCGACGCTTCAACGCCTGCTGCTTACTGCTGTTTCCGAGGAGGAAGCTGCTAAGACGCCGGAGTGCTTCTACTTGAGATCTGGTGTTTTGATGAGGAAGTGGCGACCCCCTAACAGGCCAGCCAGTGAAAGTTGGTCAGTGGTTCACCAGATTGTGTTGCCAGTGAGCTATCGTAGGGAGATACTGAGAGTTGCTCATGAGATTCCCATGGGAGGCCACGTCGGCATTAGGAAAACTCAGTCAAGAGTAATGAAGCACTTCTACTGGCCTAAACTTCACAAGGACGTGGTAGACTTTTGTAAGACATGTCATACTTGTCAGGTTGTGGGCAAGCCCCAGCCCTCCATCAAACCTGCCCCCCTCATTCCTATCCCTGCTGTGGGAGAGCCTTTTAGTCGAGTCCTGATAGATTGTGTCGGTCCCTTGCCTCGAACCAAATCGGGTAATAAATACTTGCTGACCATTATGGATGTTTCGACTAGATTTCCCGAGGCCATCCCAATGAAAAAAGTCACGGCTAAGGCTGTGGTTGACTCACTGTTACAATTCTTCACACGCTATGGTCTGCCCAAGGAGATACAATCAGATCAGGGCTCCAATTTTATGTCTGGTCTCTTCCAAGAAGTGATGCACGAACTGGGCGTTCGTCAGTTGAAATCCACGGCGTACCATCCACAATCCCAAGGCGCCATAGAAAGATTTCACCAGACTTTCAAGACCATGCTCAAGGCTTATTGTGAAGAGCACTCAGAGGATTGGGATCGTGGGGTGTCTTTCCTACTCTTTGCTGTGAGGGATTCGCCAGGCGAGTCTACGGGGTATAGCCCTTTTGAGCTCGTATATGGGCACGAAGTCCGCGGCCCTCTGAAGTTGATTAAGGAGATGTTCTTGGAGGTAGAGGACGATGCTGGGAAGGTCAATGTCCTCGATTACGTGTCTGAGTTCAAGGGTAGGCTCTCGAGTGCATGCGATCTCGCTAAAGGACACTTGCAGGCCTCTCAGCAAAAGATGAAAAATTGGGCCGACCAGAAGGCGGAAAAGAGAAGCTTCAAACCTGGTGACGAGGTGTTAGTGTTGTTACCATTTCCTGGGGAGCCCTTGAAGGCAAAGTTCAGTGGGCCGTATGTTGTCTCAAGAAAGTTGAACGAGGTAAACTACATCATCAGTACGCCTGACAGACGTAAGAGACAACGTGTCTGTCATATCAACATGATCAAAATGTATCATGAGCGTGCTGATGAGCCGGTTGTGGGTGTCACCACTCTTGTAGGCAATCGGGAGGGCCCTCCGGGGGTGGGAGATTCAGAACCAGAAGACATGACACCTCCTATCACTGAACCCTTGACCCCAAAGTTGTCGAATTCACTGGTGCTAGAAAACTTGCAGTCGAAACTAGGTCACCTTACGGAGGAACAAAGTCGTGAGATAGGCAATCTCCTTAGAGAATACCCACAGATCTGTACTGACAAACCAGGTAGGACGACTCTAGTTACTCACCATGTTAACGTTGAGGGTGCCGACCCAATTAAACAACACCCTTATAGGTTGAGCCCAGAAAAGAGACATCAGGTTCGAGAAGAGGTCAGAAAAATGCTCGATGATGACATTATTGAACCCAGTAACAGTGCATGGAGTTCTCCCATAGTCATGGTACCCAAGCCTGATGGTAGTAACCGATTTTGCATCGATTACCGTAAGGTAAACAAGGTGACCAAAACTGACTCGTACCCACTGCCCCGACTTGAGGACTGCATAGACCAAATAGGGAATGCAAAATTTGTGACGAAAATTGATCTACTCAAGGGGTACTGGCAGGTGCCCCTGTCTGACGAAGCGCGAGAGATATCGGCATTTGTGACACCAGACGGACTTTTTCAGAGTAAGGTGATGCCATTTGGGCTTAAAAACGCCCCAGCCACCTTTCAACGGTTAATGAATGATGTGACACGGGATGTTGACGGTTGTGTTGTATACATAGACGACGTGGTAGTCTATAGCGACACCTGGGAGTCCCACATCAGACAGCTGAGGGCGCTTTTCGATAAATTGTCAGAAGCCAATCTGGTCATTAACCTCCAGAAAAGTGAGTTCACGAAGGCTCAGGTCACATATCTAGGTCACGTAGTAGGTCAAGGTCATGTCTCCCCGCGGGAAGCAAAAATCGAGGCCATACTGGCCTTTCCCCCGCCAAGAACGAAACGAGAGATACTGCGCTTTCTAGGCATGTGCGGGTTCTATCGCAGATTTGTACACAATTTCAGTACAATAGCTGCCCCTCTGACGAACCTGCTAAAGAAAGGAACGAAGTTCGTTTGGTCCTCTGACTGTCAAACGGCGTTTGAAAGTTTGAAGGCTATTTTGACACGTGACCCAGTGCTGGTTGCCCCCGACTTTGGGAAACCATTCAAGTTAGCCGTGGACGCTAGTGACGTAGGTGTAGGGGCCGTCTTGTTTCAGAGTGATGGAAATCAGGTGGATAGACCCGTGAGTTACTTTTCTAGGAAGCTAAATGGGCATCAGCAGAAGTATTCCACAGTAGAAAAAGAAACACTTGGCCTCGTACTAGCCCTACAGCACTTTAGTGTGTACACAGGGAGTGGTGGTGGCGATATACAGGTGTACACAGACCACAACCCACTCTCCTTTCTGGAGAAGTTCAAGAGCAAGAATGGCAGGCTTTTTCGGTGGAGTCTCCTCTTGCAACCTTTCTCACTCAAAATATCCCACATCTCTGGCAGAGCTAACATTATCCCAGATGCACTGTCGAGGGTGTAGTTTTGTTTACCCGAAAAGTAAGTAGGGAGTGTTCTTTCTAGATTTTGTATAACGTCTTAAGACGAGATGTTAGCTTCTCTCTTTTGTAAGATTGCATGCGACAGTTGAAACCATAAGAGATATTAGGCTGTGTTATATCTCTATAGCTGGAGGGGTTGAAATGAATCTGAAAGAATAGAAAGACAATGTTCAAAAGTTGTTTTTTTTTGCGACAGGACATATCAACGAGAGTATTTTGTAAAGGAGAAATAAAATGGCTCCTTTTGAAATATTATGGTGTTTCCCTTTAACAGGAAACGTTTACAGTAACTACTCCCCAAACTGTTACCGGTATTTGTATGGAAAACATTATGTACAAACATGAAAGAAGTTTATGATACAGGTCTGTCACAATACAGACAGAATGCCAAACTTATAGCAAAGCGAAGAGATGATGTTGTGAAACACATGCGATAATGTTCCCGTGTTATTATAATCTGAACTGGTTAAATAATGTGTATTTAGTGTGCATTTGAGCCATTCTGTGAGCAGTTGCCTTATATAGTGAGTGGATACCCTAAGAAGTTCAGAAATAGCCGATGTTTGTTATTTGTTACAAATTATGCAGGATGATGAAGTTGAAATTTGTAACGTGTTTTGATATATAACGAAAATATTACTTCAGAGTAATATTTTCTCTCTTAGGGGTGGGGGTGTTACGAATTTGCCCATGTTACGAATTTGCCCATGTAATCATTTTTAGAATATAGTTTCATGTTTTAGGATCATGTGTATGCGATCACACGTGCATGATCGCGAATGTTTGTAAACACCACCGGTTACGTAATCTCCTTTTGAGTCACTCGTTTTGAACCGCAGCCTTACACACTTCGCCCAGGTTGAGTTTAATGTTATGAATATATTAAGTTGGGCGTGCCTGACGGAATTTTCCATGTATGTAATAATGTTCATGTTAAGGATACATTGGTCGCGTCAGTCGACTATCGGACTCCGGTTAGAGAGGACCGTTATCACTTTCTCGGCGTTTTTGTCTACAATCTTGGGAGGAATTGCTTTCCCCAAGGAACGTGCTCTGCTAAGTGAATTTTAGGTGCTAAGAGGCGAGATGAACCAGGATATGCCTATTTGCCTCTAGCCCGTTTTCTTTCGACGACGACGGCGACAATAAGTTTTCGTCGATGTCCAGGTGAACCACCAGATGGTTTTGAGCCAACGCCCACCTGTGGTTGCTGCACGGTGACTAGTGGGAGCCGCGCCGAGGTCGATACAGGGCGCCGAGACGCTGTGAGGGACCACGCACACCCAGCGGCCAACGCCCTTCTGCCTGGCACAGTCACAGCGCTGCAAACTGTGCTGAGATAGCGTCGCCCGCTGACCCGACGACGTCCCGTGTATTGACGCGTCCTCCACGTGATAGCGTCTGACGTCGCCTCCCCGCCACGTCGCCGATGAGTTGGGCCCCGACGTTGACTCTCTTAGGGTGAAACCCTGGCCAGGTATTATACAATCTGAACTTATGTTTTCTTAGTTGAAACGATCCCGTCTATCTTTCATTGTTATGGTTGATTTCGCTGTAATGTGTTAAACAACAATTTTGTTATTCCGGTTGGAAACTGATTGTTAAATAATTTCCTAATAAAAACCCGGAAGATTTGTTCCTTTCAATTCACTGAGACCGCCTTGCATTCATTTGTGTGAACTTGACCGTAACACAATTTATTATAAAAAACATAAAAAATGACAAGATTGAGTGACATATTTATAACAAATTACTGTCAGTTCTTTTTTTTTTCACTATAGTCATCCCACTTCGTTCTTGTTGCTAAAGAATTAACATGAGAAAACTGTTTTTTTTTAATTAACGTTACTCATTAGATAAGGAAGGAAAGAATACACTAAACAAAAAACAAATAAGTAAAAACACAGAAGTTTAGTCAGCTTCCTGAATTTCTGATCACATTGCACCTTTAAAACCTTAAATATCCGAAATAATTGTTAATATTTAACGTGGTTGCCATGGAAATGCATTAATTTTTTTAGAAAAAAAAATCTTCAAGAAAAAAAAAATGTGAAATTATGGCCTAACTTTTGAAGTATTACAAATGAGCAAGACTATTAGCCATATATAATTCTGTTCACATCATTTCTGTTCCTATATCGCAACAACATGTTAAGGAATAGATTTTTTTTTTAAACTATAGATATACCCAGGAAACATAAATTACAAATAATAAGCAATATAAATGTCTAAAAACCTCCCAAAAGTTCCAATTTTCTCGTCATGATGTACTCTGTTTCAGCATTAATGTCTCTAAGACATTTGATAACCTTAAATGACTATGATACCCCCCTCTATAGTAATTTCCAACAGATTGCTATAGAACTTTAGTCCTTAAAAAAACATTTTTCTCATGTTATTGCTATGGCAACAGAAATGATGTGGAATGAACGTTGTGAAAAAAAAGCTGATAGTAATTTGTAATGAATATGGTACTCAATCTCGTCATTTTTTTTCATTAAAATATCAGTATTTTATTTTTAAGAATTGTTACTATGGCAACTGTCATTGCTATGAGGTATCAATGTAATTGAGAAAAAAAAAGGATTGTCATTTTAATTGAGGAAAAATGTATATATTGACATATTTTGGCCTTCTAATGTTTTTATGATGTTAATGAAAAACACATGTTCTTTTAAAGAAAATAATTTGTTGCAATGGTAACGGTTGAAAACATCAGTTAGAAAAGTGGCCATAGGTGGAGTCCTTTTCAGCCTTCCCAAAAAAGTAAAAAAAAAAAAAGGCCGAAAAATTAATCTGTACAAAAATTGATTATTTATTTCTCTAGTTTTTCTTTTACTGCGGTACTTCTCCTTTCTAGGAAAAAAAAAGTTGTTGCCATAGCAACGATAATAATGTGGCATGAACGTAGTGAAAAAAACTGATAATTATCACAGCAATTTGTAATGAGTATGCTACTCAAACTTTTCATCTTTTCATGCTTTTTGATGAAAAAATCATTTTCTTTTAAAAATTAGCTGTTACCATGGCAACCGTTATTCATATGAGGTTGCTGTGACAGTCGGAAATTGTGAGTTTTAATTTGATTGAAGCGTGATATGTTTATATTGACTTATTTTGGTGTTTTTAGCATGCTTTTGTGATGTTTAATGAAGAATACATGTTATTTCAAAGAAAATAATTTGTTGCCATGGCAACGGCTAAAGATGTCATTTAGAAATATGGCAACAGGTCGATTCGTGTTTGGCACCGACAAAATAAAGGAAATAGCTAAAAAATCTCACTATACAGAAATTTATCATCTATGGACGTATTCTTGCTTTTCTTTCAATCGCAATGCTTATTTTTCTTTAAAAGGCAGCTTTTGTCATGTTGTTGCTATAGCAACGAAAATGATGTGAAATTAACATACTGGTAGTGGAAAAATAAGCTGATAATCTAGATAGTAATTCATGATAAATATTCCACTCAATCTTGTCATGTTTTCTTGCTTTTTCATGAAAAATATGATTTTTTTCTGTATAAATAGTTGTTGCCATGGTAACCATCATTGCTATAAGGTAACCATGACACTATGAAAATTGTATTCTTTCTCAAGTCTGATTAAAAAGGATTTATAATGACATATTTTGGTGTTTACATCATGTTTTTATGATGTTTAATGAAGAATACATGTTCTTTTAAGGAAAATAAGGTGTTGCCATGGCAACGGGTAAAGACGTCAGTTAGAAAAATGGCAACAAGTGGATTCGTGTTCAGCACCCCCAAAATAGGGGAAATAGCACAAAAAATCAAAATCTACTGAAAATTTTAAGAACATTACAACTCGCCGTCTACTATATACCGTTGTACTCATATGACATCACAAGCTGTAATAGTCTCCTCGTCCAGCAGTTCCAATACGAAAATTTTAAAAATTCATAATTTTTGCATCGATTGTCCAATTTTCCTCAAACTTTCACTGATATGTTCTACTAATATTGCAGCATTCTCTCAATCCTTATGTTTATGAAGGTGAACTTGTCCTTTAAAGGGTATTATTTTGTACTTTATGACAGAGACCGTACTTCAAAATCTTCAAAAATGGACTTATCAGTTTTGCGAACAAACTCTTCATATTATATATATATATATATATATATATATATATATATATATATATATTATATGTTATTATGCCCCTTCTCTCTTCATCTTTTGTGAATTACTGAAAACCATCGGATTATAATACAATGACTCAGAAAATGGTATGTTCATTAAGTTGACGACATGGTAAGGTCTACCGTGCCGAGTGGGTTACTATGAGGCAATTTGTTCAGTATGATTCACCCTATATTTATCATTCGGCAAGTTTGAACTAAGGAACAAGATATAACATGAGGCGATTTAATAGTTATTTCTCATCTCATATAGCGGCATTCTTGTAAATAACCGGGTATAATGAAAATAGATACATAAGATGTTACAGTTTTCTCAATCCCTCCCCCCCCCCAAACAAAAAAGGTCCGTCAGATCAGCACAGCAGCATTTCATGATCACAAGGATGTTTTTTTATAGCAGTATACCTCTAGGTATATGTATCGTTGGGTGCTAACACGGTATTGTGATCTATCTGCTGAGCGTATGCAGACAGGAATGGGGGCAGTCCAGCTTGATTTCGCAGGGCTGTTCATTCGTAGCGTCCGAAGGACGAATTGTTTATACGGCAAGTCAAAATGTATTGCTCTATAGCCAGGCCAGGTGACTTTCGTCATTATTATGCTCAAAATAATCTTCTTAATTCTCAGTTATTTTTTCATATTAACTAGTTTACCAGTGGGATATGACTGGACAATAGATATCTAAGATGATCATCTCTAATAAGACATCGTACTGTAAGGCATAAAATACAAGTTGACCTTGGATTCACTCAAACTTGCATTAGATTTAGATCACATTATAATGTTCTCCGTGACGACTGCATACCTGGATAATGATCTTCCCTCTTAAACATTAATTTCACAGTGATGATGGTCACAAGAGGTATTTTAAAACATCTACGTTATTGTACAATATATCTTTGAATGTATTTTTAGATATAACTTTGATCCTCTGTTTGAGAACCTTTGCCTGCAGTGAAACAGCGTTTTTATTACTTCTCTTTATAATTCATAGTAGAATAACATTAAAACTTGCTTTTGCCTCTGTATAATACAAAGAGGCAAAGAAAAACAATTTCACTGCTTAGTATGTTATCATCCAATGATGCATTGCCTCTTTGAAATATCTTATCAACATTCCATCTACAATCTGTACATAAAAGCATACTTTTTTTGGGGGGGGGGGTCGTTGTGAAAAGCTCTTACCTCAGAGTTTGAAGCCTCATTGCTAAGGATCTTGAAAAAGTCCGGGTGAAATTGGGAGTACCATATTCGTACTTTACGCAGTACACTGCTCGAACACATGCTCTCCGCCAAGTCACGTGACACATCTCTTCCGCATTTCGAATGTACAATATGTAGGGATTGCTGATAGAACGAACATGAATTGACAGGAAAGGAAAGTAATTACCCACAGAAGAATGTGGTTGAGAAAAGTACACGCAGTTGATTGGAGATTTGAAACTCACAACAAAAAAGATTATTTTGATACACGTTCGATTCATATCATAATATCACTTATCACCACTCGTGAAGAGAAGAATTCATTCTCATTTTGACATCTTATGAGAAAGAGCAGAGGGACGATAAATATGACTTCATCCATGCTCATGTTTTGTGCCCTAAAGAGGTGTATGCCTAAAATACACAATCATGTACTCTACATGATACTCAGTTTGACGTCTCCCTTCGATACACGGCGTCTTCAGTATAATCAAAGTTGAACGATTACTACACTGGGCATTTTGACAACTGTAACTGTCACGAATCGATCTGATTTTATTCGACCATAAAACTGTTCTATTTTCTCCGTGGAGTCCAATCATTTTGCCATAAGAACGATTAAGAACATATTGCTTGACTTATCATAACTATTGGTTTTTTTTTAATGTCACAAGGAAAGAAATAAACTATATACAATTTACCTAAAGAAACGTTCTGATTGATTACATGATGCAAGTGCAAGAATTAAGTGAAAACACACACCAAGTCATTATGAAATTAACTTTATCATGCAAGGAGGACAATTATTTTACATTAACAATACTTTAGTCGATATCACACTTTTACAAGATTTTGTATTTCAGAACGATTTACCAAATCAAAACGACCTGGTTATGTCTTAAAACAAAATTTGAGTAAAACTGTTGGGGTTGTAGATTATACACTCAATTTCACACAGAGAAAGACGCACACATAAACACAGAATCTCATTGTTGCCCTACACATTTTGTTATGTATATTTCAAATCAATATTCAATCTGCGTCACTCACCACTTTATTCTTTCGCATCACGAACAGCACTCCTGACACGGTGTGTTCTGATGAATAGGACGATAGTGTGTATTCATCCCATCGTTCTCCCACTGCTCTGGTGGCCTCCTCAGTATGACATTCAAACGCAACGTCAACACAGAAATCACGTTTATCATCCTGTTTTAAAGATGACTTTATCAAACCTTCGATGATATCAAGGCCAAGCTCATTCCCTGAACTTGAGGCGAAATAGAGTACGTAGCGAAACTCCTCAGGTCGACGAAGAAGTTTCTTTTTCACCATTTTGTACTTGGTGCGATCGTTGGTGAACAAATACCCAATATATACCGCTGCAACGTATTCTTGAAACAGTTTGTGGGGAAAAGAAACAGTTGACTCAACCAAGGATGACATGTTTAAATTGCGTCGACGTTCCCTTGTGATGACATCTCTTTCTATAGTCAGAACTCCCACTCTGCAGCATGTTTTCATGGCTTTCAAACACTTTCTGAATTTGTTTTCAGGAAAGGAAAGATTTCTGTCCAGTAAACCGTTTAGCGCTATCTCACCTATTTCTTGAATTGCCATTCCAGCTTCATTCAAATGCTCAACAATGTTCTGATTCTGTAAATTTGCACAGGCCTTTGATGCGTAATGTTCTTTCAGAAAAGATATCATCTCAAAAAATATCATGGAGAAAGTTTGCAAATTTTGCATTTCTGTTCGTCTCTTTTCACTGAAATCTTTCCACATCAGACAAAGCATCGCACAGAAGATAGGATATGGAGCCATATTTGACCGGATGACATCATTTTCCTCCATAAAACTGATCAAGCTTTCTGCGAGATTGTCTTTCTCCGCAATCCGAAAGTACCTCCTAATGTAAGTTGATAAGTTCTCCTTGCTAAATCCATCGACGCTAAGAATAGTGTAAGCGTCAGCAATAGTCTTGTCCATCATGAACTCGTCTGTTCTCCATGGTCGTGTGGTCACAATTACTTTGCATGACTTATATTGCTCTATTCCCAAAATGCGAATGACCTCACTGCTGTCAGTTTCACCTAATTTTCCATTAAACTCATCGAACCCATCAAATATAATGAGGACTCTATTTTGATTTCTTGTAATGTAATCATGTATTTGGTTCATTTTTGCTGTATTTGAATCAGAGAGATATGTTTTTACAATACCACCAATACTTTTTTTGTCAGTGACATCTCGAAGAGGTATTAGGAGCACCATGTCCAGATCCTGAAGAATCCTATCCTGGCACCAATCCCAGGCAATCTTAGCGCAAAGTGTTGTTTTCCCAACACCTCCCTCACCTTGTATAGAAGCCGCTTTGAAAGATTTCTATTTTCATCGTTGGTCAGAAGATCGTCGTATGTTATTGGTGTTTTATGCTTGCTATTTAGGTCTATGATACTTATATTCGTATAAATTTTATCCAATTCAACACGTTCCATAAAGTTGAGTGGATCGACCGTGACCTTGCGTCGTGACACACGGTAATACTCCTTCAGGTCTTCCTTGCATTGCTGTACTTGTTCCTTAGTAAGCGATGATGGTTCTTGGAAGAGAAACCAAAAGGTAGAAAAAGTAAAGACACAAAAATCATTACTGTACATATGAATGTATATAGATACCCGCACACAAAAAGATAGGCCTATTTTTCATACATGGCAGATAGACAGAGAGAGAGAGAGAGAGAGAGAGAGAGGGGGGGGGGAGATGAAAAAATATGGCCTGGAATATAATGAATCGATTGATACAAAAGTGTAAACGATAATTGCTAATAGAGGATAACGTTACAAGGCACTCAATCCTGCAAAGTGAAACGAAATCATATAATTATTTCTTTCTAACTGCATTACATGACACAACTGTATTATGTAAAATAAAATGGCGAATGTGGTTAAAAGTATGAGATGTAATCTTGAAAATAAAAAAAATTACTGTGCATAACGTAATAATGCACATCACATATAAAAAACAACACACGAATAAGATTGTGGTTATCTGCATATATACATTCTGTATTTCTTACCCAACATTAATTCTTCTTCCTCCTCGTGAAATATTTCTAGTAAGTTTGGTCTTCGCCAGCAGGGGTTCCAGCCACATCCTGAAATATGTCATCAACAACAGAGCATCACTATCAATGATCGTTTTCATATAGAATTATATTCTGGGCGCGATATTTTCCACAACGTTTTCGTTTCTCCTCTTTTCATACCAACATTTTCAGGCCATCATCATGTCAAGAATATGCTTATGACATACCGTTCGTTTTTCCCTTTACGAATATTTCTTTTATTTGGCGTAGATTAATCATCCTCGGTTTTAGATTTGCAGCTGCAAGTCATGTGTACACGTCGGGATATTCGGTGGTCTGTACTTATGTTATTTTGGTATTAGAATGATGAAAAATGCAAAGAATAAAACCAAAGAAATACAAACCCAAGCACACACACACACACACACACACACGCATTCACTAATAAATACAAATAGAAAACCTTACAAAAATAGACAGACACCTTTTCGCGGTAGGTAGTCCGGATGTTTGTGTTGAAGATACTTTCCAACAAGGAGAAATAGGATGACTATGGCAACAGGCACACAAATGGTGAGTCCGATGATGAGACCCAAATTACTATGTTTCCCTGAAATTTGATAAATACACAAATTAAACACTCATTCACTTAAAACTCCATTATCAAGAGATTACATATGAATGTATATACATATTTTTATGTCATGTTCAAAATTATTCATACCCCTGTCAATTTCTCATCATGAATGGCCTTTTTCGACTGTGCACATTGTTGTGCATTCCTGTGAATGTGCTAATCTTTTTCCAGAAGATGTTTCAAGATGTTTCAATTGAATAAATACCCCATTTTCTTGGTCAGATGTTAAAAAAACAACCAAAATAAGATCTTTCAATAAAAGTTTGAATAGAAGGAAAGCATGCAAGTCAGTCTTAATTTCTGATCATTCATGGCCAAGAAGAATGAGCTTGGGGAAGACCTCCGGCAACGTCTTTCGCTTGCGCACATAAAAGGGAAGGGGTACAGGGTCATTTCAAAGCAGTATGATGTCCCTGTGGCAATCGTCTATAGTGTAATCAACAAGCACATGAGGCTAAACACTGTTAAAAACCTCTGCGGGCGTGGAAAAAAGCGTAAAATGTCGTCCAAACTTGTGAGGAAACTTTGCCAAGAGGTCAACAACAACCCCGGGACCACAACCAAGGCCCTCCTTGAAATGCTTGACCAGGCAGGGACGAAGGTATCAAGGTCCACCATCGAGCGAATCTTGCACAGAGGAGGTCTCCATGGGTGTAGTCCCAGTAAAACACTATTGCTCTAGAAGAAACATCTGGAGAATCTGCTGATGACCTTTGCTATAGGTCATCTGAGGCAAGATCCCAGCTTGTAGTCAGCCATCCTGTGGTAACCGTAAGATGAAATGAAGTTGGAGTTATTTGGCCATGGGGATGCTGCATATGTCTGGAGGAAGAAGCAGGAAGCATGCAAGCCAAATAACACTGTGCCAACCATCAAACATGGTGGTAGAAACATGACGTGGGGCTGCTTTCTTTTCTATTGGCACGGGATACCTCCCAAAAGGTTCTGCGCCAACCATCAAGCATGGTGGTGGAGGCATGCTGCTTTAGGGACACTTCTCTTCCAGTGACACAGGGAAGCTCGTCAAGGTCCAAGGAATCTTGAGAAAGGAGGATTATGTCAGGATCCTTGATGAAAATGTGAAGGGGTCCATTCAGAAACACCACCTTTGGCACACCTGGACGTACCAGCACTAGACAATGACCGATACATACCGCCCAGGCAGTGAAGAAATGGTTCATGCACAATGATGTCAATGTCCCGGAATGACCAATGCAAAGTCCCGATGGAATCTGATCAAGAACTTGTGGCGAGACTTGAAGAGTCCTGATGGAATCCGATCAAGAACGCTGTGGCGAGACTCAAAGATCAGAGTGATGGCTAGGAACCTGACATACCTGACTCACCTTGAGGCTTTTGCCACATAAGAGTGAGCCAGCACCCACAGAAGACATGCAGGAAGCTTGTAGACTTGTACAAGAATCATCTAAAAGTAGCCGTAAAGAACAAGGACTACGATATTGACTGCAAAAGAAAGACATTGGACTCAGTAAGACTAGGGTATGAATAATTTTGAACATGGCAATTCTTGAAAATCCATGATTAGAAGATTCCTGAAGTGAAGAATTTCCGGAACTGTGTATTGTTTTTATTCTGTCACTTGTTGGTCACATATAACTCATGATCAAACTTGGCAAAATGCATTCATTTCATTACCCCCCCCCCAAAAAAAAAAAAAAAGAAAATTACAAGGGTGTGAATAATTTTGACAACTGAATATATATATATATATATATATATATACATATCTGTGTATTGATTGAGTCATCCTACGAGACCGACATCCACGAGCCAAACGGCTTACTAACTCGACATTAAAAAACGGTCCATGAGTCATAAATTACACGGTTCACGAGTCATACGGCCTGCCAGGTCGTTAGGCAGAAAAAAAAAAACCGGTTCACGAGTCCGACACTATGCATGCAAGACCTACAAGTCTGAAGGGCACAAGGCCGAACAAAAACAAGTGCAAAAAAAAAAAAAACATGACACAGACGCTGCACGTATCAAGACAAGCGAGGGCTGGACTAAACTCATTGACCTTACTTGCCTAGAAGTGTCGATTACACATGACTCGTGGGCTATAACAGATGATCGTTGCATGATGTCGGACTTGGACGCGAAGCCCTACCATTAGTGACAATTGACGTGACGTGTTTTTCTTTTTTCACTTTTTCAAATTGATTGAACAGGGTTAACATTTTTTTTCTTTTTTTTTAACGAGTAAATTAGAGACTAGCATAATGGACATCTGGTTTTTAGGGTTTTTTGTTTTTGGGTGGGGGGAAGGTTACTAACTTGCTCAAAATATGAATTAACGAATGGTACTTCTCCGTGACCAATCTCAATCAGAACATTGGTTTTAAATATCAATTGTATACCAGTGACTATTTAGACACATATAATTGACAACATTTTACGAAACCTGTTGGAGGCAGAATGGTGATTTCTACGGTCGACGTTCCATCCAGCGAGTCACCGGTAGCCACGCACATGAAGGTTTGCTCTGTCCCATGTATAGCTGAAACGGTGATTGTCTCGAACCTCTCGTATGTGCCATCAGAAGTGTGCTCTGTTGTGAAACCACGGAATTCAGTCTCTTTCCCGACTCCTCTGTCCATAGCATGGAAACGTTAGGTTTGAATCCACTCACGACACACGTAAGATTAAAAGAAGGGGTGTTGGAGGTATATTGGTATGTGCATCGGCTTTGACGAGATTGACTCTTATCAACGCATTCCTCGATTGTATGTCCGGTTGCCATCGCTAGAGCAATACAAAAATTATTTTGAATTGACGTATCATTATATTTTGTATTCCAATCCAGATTTCATTCAGCATTTCCAAATATCTAAAAAGACTTTTGCAGTTTTATTCATGGAAAACAAAACCTTTTTTATTTTATCTTACGGGATTTGCATAATTACAAATGAAACTAGAACCCAAGATTGTTCATTTTGAAGAAAAATGAGAAGTGGCTATCATGAATAGGAAAAAAAGAGAAAGAACTGTCATGTTTGTTTGTTTTATTTCTAATCTGTACGTTATTAGGATGGAATTACTGATATTTAACATGGAAATGTAATATCGAATCACTTTTACCATAGAAAATCAATGAAGTGACAAAGAGTAAGGTAATTAGAAGAAGAGTGACAAAATTAACTTATTTTAATTACCAGAAAAATATTGATAATTAGGCGAATAACGCATTACCTTTTTAATTACATTTTCAATCACACATTATCAAAATATCCATATTAAGTGACTCAGTGCAAGGACTAAAGCAATCAAGTTAAGCAATCAAATTCACGTGATTTCCTGCTTATTTAGGGATCACTTGAATGCTCGAATATTGGTAATTTCTATAGGAACTCCAGAAAGTACAGAAATTAACATAATATTATATCTAAATGAAACAATGTAAAAAACATGCTGAAAGTGCCTCCGTATGTTCCTTTCAAACATTGTTGCTGCATTTTGTCGCCTTTCTACAAATCGCTGCTTAAGGGGAAAATCGAGCATATCTTTATCACAACATTATAACTGACTATTGCTGCGTGTTCACCATGTTTCCGGCGCCCATGGCAGTCAGGTTTCTGGCCACCGTGGACAAAACGTGATGGATGTGTGACAACACGATGGGACGGGATGAACACACGACGGGATGGACACACGTAACAGGCCGTGATTTCCGTGAATGCCGTGTCAAATATTGAAACTGTCAGAAATCTGCCATGGCAGTACCGGTGCTAATGAGAAACCTTTTAAAGTCTCAGTTATCCAACATCATGGCTACAATAGAAATTGTCTGTACTGATTATATCATAAGATACCTGTGACCCCGTGCATGACAGATGATTTAAATTATATTGACAAGGCATTATTTTATCACTTTTGGATTCATTTAGCATGCGTGTGTACGATATATACATGTATATATATTTTTTTTCTATTTAAACTAAATCAGTGGGAGGACTTTCATCTTGTCCAGTCTAGGATCGTCCCCCATTAATATATGACATGGCGAAAAAAGAAAACATTACTTACAACTAATTGTGATGATCGTGGTATTTTCGAAAATTTGGTCATTCTTCAGCAGCACCTGGCAATAGTAACGACCCTCATCTGCCACCTCCAAGTCGGTGAGGACAAGGCTGAAGTTCTTGTCGATATCAAACCGTTCCTCCCTACTCTGAAATTCCCCATCGATGAATGTTGCCTTGGTTGTCCTCTGTTGCTGACCTGAGATTCCCTCCTTGACCCAGAACACTGCGAGAGGGTCCTCCTGGATATTACATGGCAATCGGATGTCTTCTCCTTTCCATCCTTGAACGTTGGGGGCAGTGGCTACCACAAGATACAAATATTAGCAAAGTAGGTTCATGTCCTGCATGCATGACTTACCAAGCTACATACACTAAACTGTCTTCCCAGAGTCACCTCCTCATTGATGCATCCTAGTACCGATCATGGAGCTTCCCTTTCTCTAGAATGACCACTGGAAAACTCAAAGTATTTTGTTGCGCTTTCATTGAGAGTTGTTGCACTATTCTTCCACATACGATTTCTGTGGGTTGAGGCTTTGGATGAGTTCAGTGAAAGATTCAAGGTCGAGCATAGCTTTTTATCCAAGATAATTAACTGGAAATTGTAAACTTGTGACGTTACCTTATTATAGCAACCACCAGTTTAAAATCTATTATACTGGGAATATTCTCTCCATATTTCGAAGTTCATCACAAAACCACGGATTTTACTTATATAACAAACTAGGATGTTGCACTTGCACAATTTTAAATTAACCAACAATAACCTCGATGAGTATTAAACAAATATTGCTGATAAAAATGTACGTGAGCACAAAGTGGAATTGGCATGTAACCCCAACGAGAATCAACGACGTCGTGATTCTCCTTTGAAGCACCACAATAATTGCTGACCAGATAAAATAGAAAGAAAGAAAGAAAGCTTGTATTTATGTGGCTGTTGGAAAGAGAACAGTATTCCATAGTGAGTTCACAATATTATTATGTTCACATAGTCAATTGTTTCACACTGTGGTGTAGTTTTTCACAGAGTGCGTGCATATAGTAATATTTTATAAACTGATGATTCCCAATGTGTTCACAATGCTGAAAATTTGTGTAATTTAACAATGTGCAGAGATTCCACATCTTGTTCACGATTTGTTTCATAACATTCTGTTCTACACTAAGGGACACATTGTCCTTTCCAGCGGGCATGGGCATTGGCACGGGCAATTCATTTATTGGCAGGGGCAATTCGTTCATACAACCTACGTGTAAAATAATTCTCTTTTGTCAAAGGCAGTCTGATGTTCCAATGAAATGATCATGTGAATTAAAAAAAAAAACATTGTGAGTTCATGCCTAGTGGTGACTTTTTTGGAATTGAAAAGTACCGAAGTTAACACACTTAATGTTCATACTACACTGCAAAAAGTCCGGTGTTAAATAGTGAACACCGAGCTGGTGTTAAATTTTCGGTGCTCATTTACGGTGTTAAATTAACACATCCGGGTGTCATTTCCTAATATAAAACTGTTTTTTGAAGAGTTTCTTAGTAACTGCACTTCTTGTTGACTTTTAATTTAAACAAGACGATCAAGTATTTTACATTAAAATACTAGATTTTCGACCAAAATGTGAAAATAAATTTACACCACAGTAACACCAGCTAGTGTGGTCTCTTATTGAAGCTGGACGGGTGTTAAACCATTGATATTAACACCAACAAATATCAAATCAGCACCATGTGGTGTCATTTTTGAATTAACACCAGTACAGTGTCAAAATAACACCAGGTACACTGTCAAATTGACACCACGAAGTGTCAGGTGAACACTTTTCAGCACCATCACAGTGCATTTTCTACACCTGTGGGTGTGGTCCTCTATTGAAGTTTGATCGGTGTTAGATTTAACACCCATGGTGTTAAATCTAACAGCGATGTTTTTACAGTGTACTTTTGTATATTGAGCTGAGAAAACCCCAACTCGGTCTTATTTATGACATGTGTTGACTGTAGACTAATATTTAAAAGGTGTCTAAGAAAATAGCGAACAGTAAACAGAGTTCCTTCGTACACAGGGAATCCAGATATTTTCTAAAATCAGTAATTTGTTGGTAGCTTTGTGGTTTTGAACACATTTTATTTGCATCACTCCCCTGGGACTCGACAGTGCTATATTCACTGACTGCACGATCGGGAAATAAAGTTGCGCTTACCTTCTCCAACATGGCCACAGAGCACAGTAATAGCCAATCTTAACAAGAGAACGAGGTCGTATCTTCTATTCATCACACGTAGTCAAAGACTGAGATAGTTCACAAAGAATAAGTTGAACACACTTTTTCGACAGGAATATCCCGAGAGACTGCCAAGTAATCTAGATACAAAATATCACGTCTTTTTTTTAGTGATAGCCGAACACACCCCATGTCTTGCACCCTTCCGAGACCAACGGAATTCGTTCGTTGAGTGGGCGCATGGAAATAATGGCGACGCAGCCGTTTGCTAGCTATCAATTGGCAAGATATATCGCATAGCCTAGAGCATTATTGTCGACACAGTTCATAGCCCACATTATAGTCCAAGTTCAATGTGAAATGCATTTACCCATTTGCTCGTAATGTTGCATGACAATAACTTCATACAACCCATACTGAGTAAACATTCTCTTCCCGCGCCCAAAGGCAGACCTGAAACGAAACTAGTGTTATTACCTTTAGAATTGGATTATGTGCAGTCCTCAATGGAGGGCATGGTACTGCAGCACACATTGTTATGATGAATGAAATGATGAAGGTTCAAAATTTTATATGCTTACAATTTAAATTCTCATGAATCTGCTTTATACTCTGCTGTTTACATCCTCTGAACCTGAATGAAAAAGTGATATACCAATGATTCTTGAGGAAAAAAAAATCATATTGCGCTTCGTTTTGGGGCACTGTGTGACCTATTATGTAGAAGATGGTATTGACAATCACTCCAAATGGCTTAAAAATGTTAAGTGGTTAACTGCTCAACTGCTGTCGTATTATTGATATTGTTTGATCTACAAGAAGAAAAGAAAATAAGTGAAGTTCCGCTTATAATGGTAAAGATAATTGTATTTTTAAAAGAGTTTTATCCGAATTTGTAGATCCGTTGACTCATATTTTCAATTTATCAATTTCCAGTGGTATGTTTTCAGGCTAAAGTAATTCCAATTATTAATCTAATCGACCAATTTCTCTATTATCTCCATTGTCTTTTTTGTTTGTTTGTTTGTTTGTTTGTTTGTTTGATTTTCCGTACCATAAAATCAACATATTCCATACATAAAGGTCAAGAAAAGAAAAACATACGGAGGTTGGCCATTTTCAGTAGTGACAATGATAGTCACTTCTGGACCCCAATTTTCATAAAAGATGCTAGCATGGCAACTCTTGTTGGAATAGCAACTCTCAATAGCAGTAGCCAATCAGGAAGCTGGATTCTTGTCGTTACTATGACAATTGCCATTCCAGCAAGAGTTGCTATCATATCAACTTTTTATTAAAAGGGGCTCAGGTCTTCCATAGGGCCCTGTTCACAAAAATGTCACACAATCAGGGACGTATAATAGAATAAAATATAACAAAAACAGAGATAGAACGGTAGATACATTACTACATTGTGACCACATAATATACCATATCATTATATATTGTTCATAGGTTTGGAACATATAAAAAAAGATCAAGTGGAAAGGAAATCGGTTCTGTCTAAAATGAACTTAGAAAGTGGTAAAAAGTCTAATGTCTTGAAAGAAATATTTCATATCAGAATTATTATCTTTTTTAATCGACATAAATATTTACGATTTCTCAATTACTCAGAAAAAACATAGCAGTATTCATGCAGTTGATCATTTCGCTGACAAAGTAGCTAATGTAATTGACAATCACACTCGCATCTAATTAGGATTTTTTTTAATCCTCCAAGGCCTTCGATATGATTAATAATAACGTTTTACTTTACGTACTATCGCATTGTGAAATACGTGGGAATGCTTTGAAGTGGTTTAAGAGTTAATTATGTAATAGGAAACAATTCGTTCAAAATAAAGATAACAATTCAGTTGTAAGACATGTTAAGTGTGGTGTCATTTAGCCTTTTAGGACCGTTGTTATTCATAATAAAATTATCAATGATTTTTCTTCTGTGTCTGAAGTACTTTCCTTTATACAATTTGCAGATGATACGACTGTTTTTTATTTTTCTCATGATGATGTTGAAGTTCTTGTCCGACTAACTAAGTCACGGCTAATGGATTATCACTGAATGTTCAAACATGAAATATACGTTTTTCAGTAACACTGTTGATCTACTGAATTGTAACATAGTTTTTTGGAAGATTGTGATTTAGAAAGTGTATCAAATTTTACATTTCTTGGCATTATTGTTGACAACATTGGCGTAAATCGGGGGGGGGGGGGGGGGGGGAGGTGGCTGGTATGCATTCCCCCCACCCAGAAATGGAGGAGGGTGTGGGAGTAGCCACAATCACCCAACTCCCCACATCTTAATTCTTCTTCATCTTAATTCTAATGTAAATACTTCCTCGCATGCAGGGGTGTGGATCCTAGGAGACGGGGGCGGAAGGGATGCAAATATATCATTTTGCTCCCCAATGACACTCAAAATGAGGAAATGTTTATTTGTTTGTTTGTTTGTTTGTTTTTTTTTTTTTTGGTTTTTGATAAAAAAACTGTCCAAATATCTTATCAAAAGTGTGCACCAGATTGTTGAATATTATTTCCGAAAATGCAGATATTTGATACCTGTAAAGTGGGGGGGGGGGGGGAGGGAGAACCCTCCACCAAGCTCCCCCCCCCCCAAAAAAAAAAGAAAAAAAAAGAAAAAAGAAAAAAGAAAGAAAGGCTGCGCCGGTCCGGTTGTGGGCTTTTTATCTTGATTGTATGTATATCTACGCAAATCAAATGTCAGAGAACAATTAAGATGCTAAACTCAGTGATTACGAAGCAGTTCAGTACCGTATCTCATTGATTTGTTGAATTCATTTTAGTCAGGTTGATAATACGATATCATTTGTATGGTATATTGTAAGAATTAAGTTGCAGATTGGCTGTATGTTACATAATTTACATTTTATTGTTCGGTTGGACTATCTATAGAGGCATTATATCAATGGGCTTTTATACCTATCTCGCTCTCTCCTATCTCTCTCTCCCTCTCTTTCTCTCTCTCTCTCTCCATCTCTCTCTCTCTCTCTCTCGTTCTCTCTTCTTTCTTCCTATCTATCTGTCTCTCCCCCTCTCTTCAAACTACTTTTATGCGAAACAGTGCAACGTTTTGTAATCACCATCCAAATATGGTTCTCAGGGGTGTTCAATGTTTATTGGTTATCATTTGAGATTCACTTTCAATATTCATGCCTGTACATTGAAAGATTTCACCAAGCAACATGTCTGTTTGATGCGGTTTCATGGGGCGCCCTTCCAGTCCAGCAGTGGCCATAATATGTGATTGGAACTTTAGCCACACTTCTGCAATACTCCTGTTGTGCAATAATTATTCCTGAATGTAATGATATTGCAATATTTTCTGTGATTTATTTTTGGAATATTTCTTTTTTTCTGATCCACATATACATTCATAAAATTGGTATTTTATATTCATCATACGATTTATATTGACAATTTTGTATTTTTTTTTCAAGACGGTGCATATTATTTTCTTTTATAATAATGATAATGAGTTGAATTGAGATTGTTGTGTGATATTGATTGATTGAGTTTAATAGCAGTATTCAGATTAATATTAGACAATAATTTTAATTGTTATGAGAATAATAGAAATGTGAAATATAAAGTGAATGTTATGTTTGTAAACTTATTGCATATGCGTGGGTAGCCCCCTTCCCCCTTATATGTATGAGGTATTTCGGTTTTTGTATAACTTTTACCATTTATGATATTATTGTTAAAAAGATAGTAATGTTAAACGTTTATATGGATTAAAATGATGATTCTAATAAGATGAAAAAGAAATAGATTCCTTATCTTATATCTCTTTGCATATCTTATTCCAATTATTCTCTTCTGTCTCTTTATTTCTCTCTTGCTATCTCCTTCCTACCCCTTCTGTGTTTCTCTCTCTCTCCGTCTCCATACACGTGTTTAATATCTCCTATGTCATCACTGCCCGCCTTATTTTTTTTTTAGTATGTGTATAAACAAAATTTGAAAGTTGCTGGAGAAGTATAATGATTTGTGTATATTATAATATACTTTTGTCTACAGGTTTGTGTATGTATATATGATGGTGACATGAAGATTATGTTTTTTTTCCTCGCAGCTTTTTTAGATGATTGTGTATGTACAAGTGTGTTTGTTTAATTTTGATATTTTGGTTATCAGGTGTCTTATATATATATATATATATATATATATATATATATATGCAACCCCCACACCCCTTTTTGTCTCAAGGGGGCGACCAATGTTGTACAGAGGCGGATAAATATTGGTCTGGTCTGTTAGCTTCTCTCTGTACTGGTCGGGGGTTAGCTAATCACATAGACACCAATCATCAACAGATTTCCAAAAGTTAGGAAGAAACTAAATATTGCTTCACAACAACAGTGAATATAAAATGCGGGAGAAGGGATGAAATTTATATGGATAATGTCAATGCTGCTCACAGCATATTTATTCACCGACCTGCCTTCTCGTAGGTCTGAAATATAGACACTTGATTACAAACACCAATTACCTTCCTTACAACACAATAGAACACATCATTTATCACTCTTCTCTTCTACACCTGTGGAGACCTTTACTTCTTTAACACTTCTTAAGGGAAGGGGAGGGGTTTTGTTAGTAGGGATATAATGATGTTAATGGGTGTGGCCACTTATCTCGACGTCGGCATGGTCGCGGGGTGAGGTTCTCGCCTGCATGTCGATCGAGCTCGTCCAAGGGCTGGGGCGTCTGTTAACCGGTCTGCTTTCACTGCTTCCTTAAACGATTCGTCACCACTGCCGTCCACGTTGTGGCAACCTGACAGGATGCAACATCTCTAATGACACGTACCAGTCGACTATTTGGAGTTCATTACACCCCAGATTGGTGTAAACCAAAGTTCTGTCTTGTCGTGGTGTAAAGTTTCTCAACTTGTCGTTGTCCACCAGTTAACTCTTGGGCAGTCCAACCATGATCCTCGTCTCATTCACAGCGTCGATAGAGTTTAGTTGATTAATATGGAGGGGAGCATGATGGATAGGGAAGGGGATCTTCTGACTCTATCTCTGTGGTCTCTGTAATCACGCAGCTCCTCTGTTGTGTCCCCTCTTTTCTATAAATCATCTAACTCTCCTCAAACATGGTCTTTTATAACAAATTTACTATTGGCATCCTTTCTCTAAAAGTATTTCATTGGCTAAATCTTATTTTGGGGGTGTGATCTTCACTGGAAATTAATTTCTTATTGGTCAGATCTTCCATTAGCTCCTCCCATTCGTTTCTGTGAAACTCCGTTTTCTCTGATTCATCTCAGTTTCTGATTAACTCGCCCACTGTCTTTTAGTTTCTTTATTTCCTTGTTCTCTGTAAATACTGGTCAAGACTTATTGTTTCTTGGATAACAAAATCATAAAACAAATGAATGTTAGTGTCCTTATGACGTCCAACGTCACCGTCATCGTTTTTCTGGGTTGTTGTCCCTGAATTTGTCTTTGGAATTCCTGTCTGACCTACTGCACTAAAGTACATCAAAATAAAGGAGAAGGTTCTGGCTGGAGAATGACCTTGTAGCCCAGCGAGTCATTCATGTTTAGGGATCAGAGGGCAAAAACACGTCATTCCAGTAATTCGGATTGGGGCTTTGGGGATGGAGAGTGCGGAGAACTGATCACTGGCTGGAGAAAGTAGTCAATGTCAAACTCATAAATTCCTGAGACCAATAACGTTTCTTGGGAGAGGAGAATTGACAAAAAAAAAAAGGAAGTCTAGCTGGAAGCAAAATAAAGGGTTTCAAAAACTCCAAGAAGGGGAAAAGACTGATTCATATTGACGTCACCGGGTGACTTGGAAAACAACTGTAATGCTTCTGTTTTCTTTAACTTTCTATCCTCTTCTATTCTTTTCTTTATTATATGTGCTAGTAGCCATCTGGGCTACATCTACCCCACCTCCGAAAAATTTCGTCCTCGAAATTGGGTTGAACGTGTGTCGTATTTACATACTATTTACAAGCAAGCATATCAAATCACCTTGTCAACCTGGCTTTGACTGATCTTGATACTCATCAAAGCTAAGGATACACATACAATACTCCCAATGGTCAATATCAAGATAACATGTCACTACCATCGTTAGACATGAATATCATAAACACAATCATAACAAAGTATCTAGCTTCCAACAAAAATATATCTGCACCTCTCAAATCTGAGACTCATAAACTTCGAGAACTAATAACAAAACTCGTAAAACATCAACGCAGATTTAATTGCAGGGCTTGCTTAATCTGCACTCCCGACATCCGGAGAATCGTCCTCGACAGAATGAAAATGTAATTAATAATAACTCTTTCGCAAAATTCTTAAACATATGTAATGACATTAGCCTCACATTAAACCATTCAAACATGATTATATCACAATACTCGTCCTGGGGTAGCTCTTCCCCATAACAGAAACACATCATATACGAATTAATGATAACATCAGAGTGTCCATCATTACATGACAATAGTTCAAAAAAAAATACGCAGGATGGGTGGTTATTCCTCATCTCTAAAGTATAAGGCAGGTTCGGAGAGCCTAACAATCTCCTGAACTCGATAGTCCTTATTCCTTTCCTAAGCCTTTATATGTTGCTTTTTCTTTCTTAGGCAATAGCCCTTCACCATGGCCTTGCTGCCATGAAACATACAACACAAAATAATCAGGCTGTTGAATACATCCTATCCAGACTATTCAACTCTAGTAAATCAAAGCACATACACAACAATTTAAATCGAGATGGTCATGGTTAGATGACGCAAAACTGATAAAGTAACAATAGCAAAATTCAACAAGTTATCGACACTCTCTTTCTAATGCCCTAATTCACAGATCGTTTGATCTGCATTCATGTACGTCAGCTGTACATAAACATCTCATCAAATTTTGAGATGCACCTTGAAAATTCCTGACCTTCCTTTGTCAGTCACACACAAATCGCTATCCGACACATATTATACAACTTACACTATAACTTTATCTAGCATACATTCCTCAGCTAGAATTGCATAACAATACAGTTTCACAACGATACTTTATATACAAACGTAAGTAACAAACAATATGGCAAATTCAATGGCGACTGCCTACACTATAAGAAAAAGGTAGCGAGGGGGCTAATTGAAAACAACACGCTGACCACGTAAGTTTATTAAAAAAAAAAAACATCTTCCTTGATTTGGAAAGGAGGTACAATGTCAAGTGCCTGCCTGAATTGGACCATAATCCAAACAGAAAATAATCTTCAAAATGAACAAGCGCGTTTCAATATTTGACGCAACACAATTATACTACCATCACTTCTGGGGTTTGTAGGGTGTTTCTACCTGCAAATGCATTCCAAAGAAAGTTTCCAATTTCAAACAATGAATTGTTACACGTTGAATCGGCAGGCAAATCATTCTCCACGTTAGGGTAATTAGCACTCAGTGAATGAGAATATCCCAGCCTGTCTGGGGGCTTGGAGGTTCTACGAGATCGTCGAACTTGACTATCCTCTTCAGAAACTTCTTGGGGAACTGGAATAGGGTCCTGAACCTCAAGTTCAACATTAACTTCTTCAGCCTCAATATTTACCTCTACATCATCCCTCTCCTGAACATTGTCTGCTTCATTTTCGGGGGTGACAGGTTCATTATCCTCAACATTCCTAGTCACATCATTATCATTGCTTTCGCGATCTACCTCAGCATCATTGTTCCCTAGGGGCGTGGTCTCATCTACTACGATAGGGCATGGCGTCACCCACAGAGACACTTCTCCATTATCGCTAACGTCTTCGTCATTAATTTCTTCTACTTCTACCAGAGGCACCTGTCTTTGGGGACGTTCAGGTTGCTGCTTGGGTTTCAACACACTGGGAGCGGGGTCCTCAACTTCGGGGAGGAAATTACAGGGAAGGAGAAGGTTGCGATGGAGTGTTCTGACTCTCCCTACTCCATTTTCAGGGCGGACTCTGTACACAGGGATATCGGGGTTCGGTTGTGAGACTACTACATAGGGGTACTTTCCCCACTTGTCTCCAAGTTTATGTTTCCCAATGATACCCACGTTTCTTACCAAAACTCTGTCACCTGGCTCGATTGTGTTCTCACGTAGTCTAGTGTCATACTTCGCTTTGTTCCTAGCGCCTAGCTTACTAGTCCTCTCAGATACTAGCTTATACGCATAACCCATGCGTTTCCTTAGGTCCTCTACATATTTGCCAGCATCAGCTCTCCCTTCATCTCTGGGATCTAGCCCTAGGTAAACATCCACGGGTAGGCGGGGGTGGCGTCCATACATGAGGTAGTACGGTGAATACCCCGTAGCATCATTCCGGGTACAGTTATACGCATGGACGAGAGGGGCTAGATGCGACTTCCAGTCGGCTTTGTGATCATCTCCTAGGGTGCCTAGCATACCGAGAATGGTCCTGTTCATACGCTCACACATGCCATTCCCTTGGGGGTGGTATGGGGTAGTGCGGGATTTCTCAATACCAGCTAGCTTACACAGTTGTCTTATCACTTCCGATTCAAAGTTTCTGCCCTGATCGGAGTGAAGGCGGGAGGGGAAACCGTAGTGCACGAGAAAATGGTCAAACAGCACCTTGGCAGTAGTGTGTGCGGTTTGATTTCGGGTCGGGACAGCTACTGTGTAGTGTGTGAAATGGTCAGTTATCACCAAAATATTGGAGTACCCTCCTTTGGAGTCTTCCAAAGTGAGATAATCCATACACACTAGTTCTAGGGGCCGGGTAGTCCTAATGTTTACTAGTGGGGCAGTCACGTGAGACTCGGGGACTCCTTTTCTTCTCACACATCTCCCACACGTCTTCACATACTGAGTGATATCATTGGCCATGTGGGGCCAATAAAACCGCCCTCTCACCAAATCAGTGGTACGCTCTATCCCCAGGTGCCCTGTGTCGTCATGGAGACTCTTGAGCACTTCTCTCTTGTACTTTTCAGGGAGGACTAGTTGCCTTGTCTTCCCTCCTTCCATACACTCTTTCACTCTGTATAGCACACCGTCATGTACCTCTAATTTCTTCCACTCTCGCAAGAGCACTCTCACTCTCTCACTCTCCGCATTCCGCTGGTCAGCAGACGGGGGAAGCCCCTTTTCTACGTAGTGGAGCACACGTTTGATTACATCATCATCCCGCTGCTCCTTTGCCCAGTCAGGGGGGTTCACCTGGGAGCTAGGATTCGGGAAGGGTGGGGACTGGAGTTCGGGGGGCACTACATTACCTGCATGAGCTACTACCTCAGCATACGGGTCCTCGTCAACATTAACATGTATGGCATAACTACAAATAGCCTCAAATGAATCGGGCTGAATGTGGCCACACTCGTTCACATCATCCTCACTTTCACCATTTCGTCCATCATGCAAACGGGAGAGTAGGTCAGCATCTGTGTTGGACTTCCCTGATCGATATTTAATGGAGATGTCATAATTCGCCAGCGCAGCTAACCACCTGTGTTGGGTTGCGTCTAGCTTTGCTGTCGAATTCACGTAGGTCAGTGGGTTGTTGTCGGTCAGTACTTGTACTTTGTTGCCGTACAAGTAGTCATGAAATTTGTCAGTTACGGCCCACTTCAGCGCCAGAAATTCGAGCTTATGCGCTGGAGCATGGCTCTCACTCTTGCTGAGGGACCTACTTGCATACGCTATGACTCTTTCTTTTCCGAAGTCATCTAGTTGGTACAGTGCCGCGCCAAGGCCTGAAGTGCTGGCATCTGTGTGGAGGATGAATGGTTTCTCAAAATCGGCATAGGCCAGAACAGGGGGACTCATCAACTTTTCTTTGATTGTTTGAAATGCCGATTCACATTCGGAGGTCCATTTGAAGGGAGGGGGCTTGTGTTGGGGGGTCTTACCTTTTCTCTTACGGGGGCCGCCGAGAAGCTCATTGAGGGGCTTCGCAATTTGTGAGAAATTACGGATGAATTTCCGGTAATAACTCGCAAATCCGAGGAACGATCGCACATCGCGCGTGCGCGCGGGTCTGGGCCACGTCCTGACAGTTTCGATCTTGTCTGGGTCAGTCTCGATACCGTCTTTCGATACCACATGTCCTAGATACTTAATTCTACTCTGGAGGAGTTTACACTTGCTGGGTTTAAGTTTGAATCCATGCATGGTTAGTCGGTCAAGTACTTGTCGTAGTCTGTCCTTGTGTTCTTCAATTGTCTTGGAAAAGATAATTATGTCATCTAAGTAAACGACACATATCTTGTGATTCAGGTCGCCAAGGCAACGCTCCATCGCTCGTTGGAACGTACCAGGGGCATTGCACAATCCAAAGGGGAGACGGTTGCACTCCCATAGTCCTAGGGGAGGGGGCAAGACGAAGGCAGTTTTATGCTTGACTTTCTCTGCGACTCCTATTTGCCAGTAGCCAGAGCGCAGATCCAGGGAGCTAAACCACTTCGCGCCATTGAGAGCCTGTAAAGTCTCGTCAATGCGGGGGAGGGCATAGGAGTCACGAATTGTCTTTGAATTAAGCTTACGAAAATCTACACAAAATCTTAGAGAACCATCTTTCTTTCGCACTAAGACTATGGGACTGGCATATGGGGAAAAGGATTCTCTGATCACTCCTGAATGCTTCATCGTCTCTAAATGGGCCCTAACTTCGTCATACAGGGAAGGCGGTATCGGGCGGTATCGTTCACGGAAGGGTCTGTCATCAGTCAGTTCAATGTTATGTTCGACTATGGTACTATGTCCTAGGTCAAACTCATCCGTACTGAATGCAGAGGGGTATTCTCTCAAAACATGTCTCACATCATCAATCTCATCATTTGAGGCTGGGGACTGGGAAAAATCTAGGGAACCTAACACTTCATCCGCGCTGGGAGGGGATTTCCCGTTCCCATGGTTACTACCACTGGAAGTCTGGCTATTGCACATTACGGGACCTTGTACGGAGCACAAATATGCATCCCCCACAGCTGTCTTCCTAGGGATCCAAACTGGGTATGGGGCATGATTCTTCAGGGCTATTGCTACATTACGTCCCTCTCTCTTACCTACTGTCACCACGGCAGACTCGACTAGTATCTCCCTAGCAAGTTGTCGCTTAGATGTAGTTTCTACAAGCACATTGCACTCAAAATGAATGGGGGCAGACACCAATTCACACTGTACGACAATCATCTCATTTGCAGGCACACACACAGCTTTGCCACTATACAGTCTGAACGTGCCTACTTTCCCACTCCGGTCAGGCGTGACATGTACGCTATGTGATAGACTACGATATGCAGCCTGCCAGGTTGGGTTCACACTGCCACTGTTTACGCTCCTACCTCGAGTTGCTCTACCTTCTTCCATACAAACTAGGATTACATTAGTGCCAATGGTTAGGGGTACGCGTTTGTTGTAAGGAGTATCTCTTACAATCAAAATAGGGGCAGTCATTCTAGCATCACCAGGTAGAGAGCCGGGGAGTTCAATGTCAACTTCAATGTATCCTGCGTAAGGGACTGGCTGACCATTTGCAGCCTCAATTCTCAACTTCTCATCCAAATCCTGTAACTTGATATGTCGAAGGCGTGATCTATAGTACGACAAGGGGAGGGTGGTCACTTGGGAGCCGGTATCAATCAAACATCTACATGGTCTCCCGTTAACAACTGCATTAGTCTCCATTGGATTTCCGACAAGCTTAGGCATTTTATGGGCATTTGTTCTGGGCCCTTGCGGCTTCTGACCCTGACTTTGACCTACTGTCCGCCCCGCGACAGAGGTCCTATTCCGTTTAAATACGGATCTACTGGCTGGGACATGAGTGGGGAAATGTATTGGGACTGAGATGAGGGAAAGGGAGCCGGGGCATTGACTGGGCCATGGGGGTACCTGGGGAAGGAATGGGCATGTGACTGCACTGGATTGATAGGGGGACGAGTGGGGCAATTTCGTTTATAATGTCCTACATTTCCACAGCTATAGCACCTATTCTGCCAGGAAATTTGAGGGGGACTTGTGGGGACATGGGTGGGGCAGTTACGTTTCAAGTGCCCCGCTTTGCCGCATGTGTGGCACCTATTGTGCCATGGGTTTTGTGGGGGCGCGTGGAGGTTACCTGTGTTAATTGGAGTTTGGGTCGTGAACTGGGCCTGTGGTTGGGGTATCTTACGAGCTCCCTTTTCCAAACTGGCTACCTTTTCAGTCAGCTCCCCAATTTTCGTTAACAGTTCAGACTCTTTGTTGGACACATTTGTGGCAGAGAATGAGCTAGCTACCCGGGTGTTCTGAGTGGGGCGGGATTTTGTTACAGGACTCGGGGCTGTGGCATGAAAACTAGCAAAATCTATGGCCTCTTGTTCAGCCGCACGCGCCGCTCTAATCAACTCATCGAATGCATTCACGACTTCAAACTTGTGCTGGATTGCCTGCTTCACCTTTTGGTTCGACAGTCCCCTCCAGAACACAACTTTCAGGGTTTGATCTCGTGCCTGCGCGGGAATTCCCCCTCTCTTTTCTGCCTTATCAAATGAGAGTTGCAAGCGGGCACTAAAGCTTGCAATGCTCTCATCTTCCCGTTGTTTCGAGTCATACAACTTCTGCAAGAGGACCGCACCGGACTCGACTGTCCCGTAGAGCCCCTCTAGTTTTGCTATGATTTCATCCACTGAGGCATCCGGCCCCATGTGGAGGACGATCTGGCCTGCTTCCCCACGCAGTGACTTTCTAACAATCAACCCTAGTGACATATTATCATGGTCTTTCTGGAGGCACTCAACCTCATACCTCCACATCTCAAATGTGACGTCAGATCCTCCCCTTTTTGTATCTCCCGAAAAATTTGGTAGCCGTGCACTGTTTTGGAGAATTACGGGGGCAGTGCTAGGACTAGGGGACGGGGCATTTTGGGGGGCTGGTGGGGATGTTGCTCTTAAGAATAGAGCGGAACGGGGTATCTCACATACTTCTATTTTTCTTCCTTTGAATTCTTTGCCGTTTTGGGCGAGTGCCTTGGTTGCATCCTCCGCAGTTTTAAAGCTGCAGTATGCAGACCCAGTCATCTCACCCGTCAACGAATCTTTCCCAAAGGAAATCTCAACTACGTCCATTTTAAAGAAATCATTCAGATCTTTGTCACATTTCTCTGGGAGATTTTAACGTACACAGTACAGTCACCCTTCATGTTTGCCATATTGCCACAATGAATAAAAACTAAATCAAAATATCTGGATAAAACAACAATGATTTAAGAACTTAACATACACTGTACCAATTCAGAGGTGCACTCTACGTATATTTGTTACACTTAAAACAAAGTACTAAAGAGCATCGTGCTGATAAACGGGAAAGAAGGTCGGTGAGTTCCGTGCAACCCCCACACCCCTTTTTGTCTCAAGGGGGCGACCAATGTTGTACAGAGGCGGATAAATATTGGTCTGGTCTGTTAGCTTCTCTCTGTACTGGTCGGGGGTTAGCTAATCACATAGACACCAATCATCAACAGATTTCCAAAAGTTAGGAAGAAACTAAATATTGCTTCACAACAACAGTGAATATAAAATGCGGGAGAAGGGATGAAATTTATATGGATAATGTCAATGCTGCTCACAGCATATTTATTCACCGACCTGCCTTCTCGTAGGTCTGAAATATAGACACTTGATTACAAACACCAATTACCTTCCTTACAACACAATAGAACACATCATTTATCACTCTTCTCTTCTACACCTGTGGAGACCTTTACTTCTTTAACACTTCTTAAGGGAAGGGGAGGGGTTTTGTTAGTAGGGATATAATGATGTTAATGGGTGTGGCCACTTATCTCGACGTCGGCATGGTCGCGGGGTGAGGTTCTCGCCTGCATGTCGATCGAGCTCGTCCAAGGGCTGGGGCGTCTGTTAACCGGTCTGCTTTCACTGCTTCCTTAAACGATTCGTCACCACTGCCGTCCACGTTGTGGCAACCTGACAGGATGCAACATCTCTAATGACACGTACCAGTCGACTATTTGGAGTTCATTACACCCCAGATTGGTGTAAACCAAAGTTCTGTCTTGTCGTGGTGTAAAGTTTCTCAACTTGTCGTTGTCCACCAGTTAACTCTTGGGCAGTCCAACCATGATCCTCGTCTCATTCACAGCGTCGATAGAGTTTAGTTGATTAATATGGAGGGGAGCATGATGGATAGGGAAGGGGATCTTCTGACTCTATCTCTGTGGTCTCTGTAATCACGCAGCTCCTCTGTTGTGTCCCCTCTTTTCTATAAATCATCTAACTCTCCTCAAACATGGTCTTTTATAACAAATTTACTATTGGCATCCTTTCTCTAAAAGTATTTCATTGGCTAAATCTTATTTTGGGGGTGTGATCTTCACTGGAAATTAATTTCTTATTGGTCAGATCTTCCATTAGCTCCTCCCATTCGTTTCTGTGAAACTCCGTTTTCTCTGATTCATCTCAGTTTCTGATTAACTCGCCCACTGTCTTTTAGTTTCTTTATTTCCTTGTTCTCTGTAACTACTGGTCAAGACTTATTGTTTCTTGGATAACAAAATCATAAAACAAATGAATGTTAGTGTCCTTATGACGTCCAACGTCACCGTCATCGTTTTTCTGGGTTGTTGTCCCTGAATTTGTCTTTGGAATTCCTGTCTGACCTACTGCACTAAAGTACATCAAAATAAAGGAGAAGGTTCTGGCTGGAGAATGACCTTGTAGCCCAGCGAGTCATTCATGTTTAGGGATCAGAGGGCAAAAACACGTCATTCCAGTAATTCGGATTGGGGCTTTGGGGAAGGAGAGTGCGGAGAACTGATCACTGGCTGGAGAAAGTAGTCAATGTCAAACTCATAAATTCCTGAGACCAATAACGTTTCTTGGGAGAGGAGAATTGACAAAAAAAAAAAGGAAGTCTAGCTGGAAGCAAAATAAAGGGTTTCAAAAACTCCAAGAAGGGGAAAAGACTGATTCATATTGACGTCACCGGGTGACTTGGAAAACAACTGTAATGCTTCTGTTTTCTTTAACTTTCTATCCTCTTCTATTCTTTTCTTTATTATATGTGCTAGTAGCCATCTGGGCTACATCTATATATATATGTGTGTGTGTGTGTGTGTGTGTGTGTAACCGTGCACCACAAAACAAACAATAAGTCGCTTACCTTGATTTTACGAAAGCACTCAAAGCAGGTGAAATGGTTCAAATATAAAGTCAATCTTGAGTTTTTTATATCTTTTGAAAAATCTATCTTTCTTCTACATGATCCTTTTAGTTTTGAATCATAACCTGAATGTGAAAGTGTGTTTCCAACAGTTTTTCTACAACCCTTTTAGGGGAGAGAATAGAATGATCAGTTATGTATTAGAGGCCCCTTTTCATTCCTTTGTACACTCTTCACTTTCAAGTCTGATAACTTTTGAAAGAATAGTGCTACTGCTTTTTAAGTTGACAATAATCATGGACAGAATGTGTTTATAGAACATATTTAATTTCAGCTTAATCTGATAATCCCTTCATTGTTGTTGCTCCGGTGGTTGACATCCTGTGTTTTGTCCCTTTCATCGCACAGCTAGCGCGGCTTGGTGAAAAATTAAGCGCTTCAATAGACCCTCTACTTCAAAGCCTCTATTCTCAGTTCACGCTTTTCCAGAGTGTGTGGCTCCTTTCCAGTATTTAGGTAGGTTAGGGACGTCCGTTTGACTTGAGTTATACATCATTTTAAAGCTTAGAGTCTGCTCTTCCAGAATCTGTCCTTAACTAAAAATCCATGTCTGGCCACGTTTTGTTGGTTTTGTGATGCAGGGTCATATATGTATATACAGGGTGGCCAAGAAAAAAACGGAACACCTAAGATATTTAATTTCAGCAATATTGTTGCAGATATGTCATTATTTTGCATGCTGTTGGAAAGGTTATTCTTTTTCCAATAGAATGACACGACGTGCTGTAATTTTGGTGAATGCGTTATGATTTTAGGACTTTTTTGTCAACCCTTGCAATTTTCAAAATGTGGTCATTTTGCACTCTCAGAGATACTGAAACTAGCGAGAATTCGGCTTGCCGTAGAACCGGTTACGTTTACAATGTGTGGAATGCAGTTGTCATTGTCCGTTACCATTGTGAATGAGTCGACCTGACGACAATAACACCGTCCGCCCCACATTCCGCACACTGTGAATGCTGCTGGTTCTATGGGAAGCCGAATTCTCGCTAGTTTGATACTACAAATACGTCGATTTTAATTTTGCTCCCAGGTACAGATCTACGAAATTT
Source organism: Diadema antillarum (assembly GCF_040938485.1). NCBI lineage: Eukaryota > Metazoa > Echinodermata > Echinoidea > Diadematoida > Diadematidae > Diadema > Diadema antillarum. The sequence goes on from NW_027271426.1 coordinate 2,138,910, forward strand.
GATTTAATTTATTGGTTTCTGTATTATCATCGTACATGCATGTACATATATATATATATATATATATATATATATATACATACATTTACATAAATTTTTCATAAAATTTTCTTCATTGCCTTTACACAATGTACAGCAAAACGTACGAGGAATACAACAATGAATAATAGAGTGGGGCTACGGCATGAGCGTGGCTTGATTTGCATGCAGCCCCCGTACATGACTACTACACATCGGAAAGAGAATAGGAGTGAGGGATGACTTGCATAGAGATAGGATAGTAGAATTGAGAAAGGAAAAGGAGAGATCTGTCTGCTTTCATTAATGGTTTACACAAAGTTAGTTAACCTGGATCACTGATCAGCACGGCATAACAAAATATTTTCTCACCGAGGTACAGGTGAACAGTTAATACAGTTCATGGTCGGTTACATGATTATATCACGTAATAGAATAAATGCACTAACAAAGACAATGAAATTATTGATATCCAGAAAGCATTATTGTTTTTACAGCCTTCCTAAAAGACTACATGGACTTTAAACTTCGAATGTCAGAAGGAAGTTTATGAGAAATTGTTTATATGAAATTTATAAGATTGTCTTGTGGGATAAGAATGTAATAAAAATGAAATTATGTCTAGTGACGTGAACTTTCCACAATTGACTATTAATAAGCCTATAGTCTATGAACGTACTTAATAGGAGTAGGGGGACATGGATCCTGTGATATAAAGTGGTTCTTGTACGTACGGTAATGCTAATCCAAACACTGAACTTGAAGTCTCTAATTTGATTTTTAATCTCATTGGGATTGATGTTTAGTAGGTGGGTCCAAAAGTTTGCCTTATACGTAAATCACGTAATGCAAATGGAAATAAAGAGAGAAAGAGAGAGAGAGAGAGAGAGAGAGAGAGAGAGAGGTAAATACTATGGAGACAGGGCCTGCAGATGTTAATCGGGAAGTAGTTGTGCAGTGTGCTTTTGAATATGCGGAAGAAAAGGAAGATGAAGCAATTTCGGAAATACATTGAAGAGATGAGACAACGATACATTCGGGAATACGATTGTAGCAACAAAGGGACACTGTATAAGTTTTCGCACGTGATAACAGTTTGACAGGTTATCTCGATTGCATGGAATTATACAAATCCCATTAAATAACAAACATACACACTCACATAAAACGTCTACACGAATTTTTATTTCCTGTACATTTTAAACAACAAAACTATACAAAACAGACAAAGTTACTATTACCATCTCATAAACGGTATAAATTCCACAAACGTGGACGTCCCATAGCAGGTATTCTCGAAACAAGTTATTCAAAGCTTAATTCAACAACGCATAATATAATTAATTACTGCATTCTGATCGGAATGGCGAACCGTTACTGCAATACTGAGATATTATTAAGATTGTGTATTTTATCTTTTTTTATGAGTGACGGGTATTAGAATTAGTTTTCACAAGAGGAATATTATCCACATATTCGATAAAGGCTCGAAGCCAACTTCATTTTCTAAGCAGGGTGCAAACCTAATTTCATTAATCGGCCAAGGCCCAAAACTCAAATTCATGAAGCGAGAAAGGTACCAACTCAATATCACTTTCTCGATGAGAGTGTGTATAACCCCAATTCCACTGCTCGAGCAGACTGCACAATGCAGGAGTGTTCCGTGAATCCAGTTTCGTGTACCGTGTAGATATGATCGGGTTGATTCGATTCGATTCGAGTTCGTACAAGTCACAGTTTTTTAATATAGTAGTGTCAACCCACTCTTAAAAGAGCGAGTTTATAAATCCCGAAGCAGGACTAACAGCTCATTACAACGGAAACCATCCTTACGACCATCCAAACGTAGTAGTAGAGCAGATAAGCCCTCAAAATCACGTGAATTGTGCAAAATTTGACTAAAGCATGAAACTTTCACCAGTGTTAGTACATACCATAATATTTTTTTTAAGATTGGGAGGTAAGTCTGATTTGACCTCTGATGACCTCCAGAGGTCAATGTACTTTAGATATCAGAAAATCGATGTTTTTAGACATTTGCGAATGATATATGTGGTTATGTTGCACTAAACATGCATTTATACCACAGAGAAATCATTTCCAGATTCAACAGAGCACTGACAGGTTTTTACCTTTGACCTCTGATGACCTCCAGAGGTCAATGAACTTTAAATATCAAAATATCGATGTTTTTAGACATTTGTGAATGATATATGTGGTTATGATTCACTAAACATGCATCTATACTTCAGGGAAACCATTTTCTGATTCCACAGAGCATTGACAGGTTTAACCTTTGACCTCTGATGACCTTTGGAGGTCAATGACCTCAAAATATTCTGTGATGTCATTGGTTAATGGTAACCATTGTTAAGATGTACAAAACAAGCATATCTGTCTTACAATGAAATTGTCTTCATATTCTAAAGAGCAGACAGGTTTCTACCTTTGACCTCTGATGACCTTGAGATGTCAATGACCTCAGAATATCAGAATATTGAAGTATGACATCATTGGTGAAAGGTCAAACATGGTAAAGATGTACAAAACAAGCATATCTGTGTACAATGACATCGTCTTCATATTCCAAGGCACACAGACGAGTTTCTGCCTTTGACCTCTGATGATCTCGAGAGGTCAGTGACCTCAAAGTATCAGAATAGTTTGGCATCATCAATGGTAAACATGATGATGTTCTAGAGAGCACTCGTAGGCCCTGTTTATTAACGAGCCATTACCGTTCACCTATGAAAATCACACAAGGTCAAATACCTCGAATGAAATGTGAGGATGTTGATATTGATATTGCGATAGTTAATAGTTAATAATTGTTTATGATGTAGGGCTTACAAACCATGCATTTCTGTTACCAAAAAAGTGGCTACTCATTCCGCAGAACTTTTCAGGTAATTATCTAAGTCGGGTATGTGCATCTGTAGGGCTTTTTACACTTGTAAATTTTTGCTTAGCCCCGGACCAACGGTGGGGCTAAGGGGGGGGGGGGGGCCTTAGCCCCACCGTTGGTACGGGACTATCCTTAGCCCACTTTCTGTTTACACTCGTTTTTGCCAAAGTGGGCTAGCCCCACCGATAGTACGGTACTATCTGGCCCTGCAAAATAGCAGGGGTTAGCACCGCAATTGCGGTGCTAGCACCGCAATTGCGGTGCCAAGCAAGTGAGTGTAAACAGAACGAAAAAATAATCCTGGGCTAAGCGACGGAGACGAAGTCCGACCCTCACTGACCAATCAGAAACGAGGTAATCAAGTGCTGCCGGTGCGTGCGTGTACGTGTACAGTACACAGCGTTGTGTGGTTTGGAAAGTCTGGGGCTAAGAAATACGAGTGTAAAAAGGTCAGTTTTCTCCTTAGCCCCGGACAAGAGATAGTACGGGACTAATTGGCGAGTGTAAAAAGCTGAAAAAATTGGTACGGGACTAACGATAGTCCTGGGTCAGAGAAAGTCCGGGGTTAAGAAACACAAGTGTAAAAAGCCCTTATGTGTATCTCACCTACCCTCCTCCCAAAGACAAAGTTTTTTTTTTTTTTTTTTTTAAGAATCTGATGGATACGTTTTGGGGAATATTTGGAAAATTATGGATCACCAAGGTGTACCAAGTCTATATGGATGGGAACCCAGCAAGCGCAGCGTTGGCGAGGGTAGGGTATTCCACTCCCATTCAAGAGAGCTCTTGTATTTTGAGAAATGAGATTCAACGACCTGGCACACAGGCACTTTTGAAGGAATACCTCGAAATTTGTATCAAAAAGGTGTAGTAAGTCAGCCATCTATGGAGGGAGACCAATCGACAGAAGGATGTGGGTGGAGGTATCCCCCTCCCACATTATGGAGCTTTTGCATTCTTTTGTTTGCAATTCAATGATCTCGTGCCACTCTTGGTTGAACTACCATTTTGAAAAAAAAAAGAAGTCCATACCCAAATGTGTAGCCATAATCAATGCATGGAGGAGAGGTTGATACAGCGAGAGGAGGGTATGAAAGGGGCTGTCCCCCAATCCTTCCCCTGCGAGGGAGCCTTTGCAGTAAGAATAGAAATGTAAAAAAATAATCTAGTATACACATTTATGATGGAATATTTGGGAAATTATCAGTAAAAGGAGTGTACCAAATCTAAGGGTAGAAACCGAGGAGGGATTGTTAATTGAAAGATACACTACCCCCTCCAACAAGAGGGATTTTCTTTAATATGTCGGAACTGAAATTAAAGATCTAGTACATACTTTGTGATGATATAGAACAAAAATGGGACAAAAGCACTGAGCGTATGTGGAAGGGGACATAACGAAAGATAGTGTGGGGGAGGGGGTATGCAAAGGAGATTCTGCCTTTTAATCTGGTGCATACTATAGCTGAAATGTTCAGTGACAATTCATTTTCTGTCAAAAAAGTGAAGAAAAAAAATCTCCATCTCAGGAAATACTTGGAGGCAAAGTTTTATGTCCCCACCATTCCCCCTCCCATATTTTCTCGGGAGGCGGGGCAAATGCCTCTTGCCCTCCAAAATGAACAATCGTGCATATATAGGAAAGCCTTTTCATCTTTGGAATTCAAATAAAAATATCTCTTAAAAACATTTTTCATAGAATAAGGGAAATTATCATTCCCCAAAGTATGTTATATCTGTGGAAGGAACCAAGCAGGGGGAAGGAGTCTATCGAAAGGAGATATCCCCTCTCACAGAAGGGAGATTTTGCATTTCAGAATTAAATTTTAACAATCCGATGCACACTTAAAGTGAAAAACTTGGGCAGTTTTCTGTCTAAAAAGCAAAAAACAACAAACAACAACAAAACATAGTCCACATCTCAGAATTTAATGGGGTGGGGGTCAACTATCCCTGCCACCACCCCACCCCTCTTCCAAACTGATGCCCCGGCATGTGCATGTGTTTTATTCCACTTGTTGAAAAGAAGAGAGAGTTTTAAGAAACAATATTGTTCAGTGGTCGCTATCCCAGTCAAGTAAATTGTTTATCAATTTAAGGTGATTTCCTTCACCTGTATAACTTAAGATGATGTAGGCCTGGTATTTGCCTTGCACGTTATTACATCTATTTCTTTTTTAGTATTCTCGTTTATATTTTGATGTGAAAGTTGTTTACTTTGCCACGATTTTATTTGTACATAGAAAAAATAATCCAAGACTGAAAATGAAACTGATACAATATTTAATGATTGACATGATGCACATATTGTGTATTTCTATAGCAATAAAAGTGAGCAATTCAAAAGGCGTGTACTCATTTCACATGAATATTAGCGATGATCCTCTGACCTCTCGAGGATATTGAAAGATATGCATCAAAATGTAAGAATATTGATGTCTGGTCTCATTGGTTTGTAATGGCCAGCTGCTTATGAAATAATAATTATATTTAAAAAAATGCATTTTGTGTGTGTGTGTGTGTGTGTGTGTCCAAAATTGTATGCAGAGTATTCCACACACAGTTCAATTTTGACTTCCATCTAGGACGATGAGCGGTTACTTTTTTCTCAACTACACTGTAATATCAAAATTTATTGAAAAAATACGGTGGCAGCTGGGTCTAACACATTATCATTCCTTTTCGTTGGAGATCCATGCGGGATGGTCAAAACAAACATAAAAAACAGATATCTCAGACCTAATTGTTATAACAAAGCATCATATCCTCATATACCCAACCCAACCCTCTATGCCCAGACAATGTAAACCACCCCATGGACTTACTTGGAGCTTTAGAATATCCTTTGTCAACAGAGAGAGACATCCAAACCTTTGCAGTGCCGACTAAGATCTGCCATGGAACTGATTGGTATTGGTTCTGCATCATTGACAGCAGATCTCGTTTCCTATTCTCCTTCTTCTTCTTCTTCTTCTTCTTCTTCTTCTTCTTCTTCATTATACTGTGTAATCTTGTAATATTCTGCCATGGGGCCTTTTCTTAATTGGTTAAAGAAGGTATCCAAAGAGCTATATGAAGCAAAAAACAACAAATAAATGCAAAAACAAAAAGAGAGACATATGTATCTTTAATAACAGAGCTGAATATTGAGTATCTCTCTCCTGAAGTGTTTCAAAGAGATACAAGAGACAGTGGCCGAGAGTAGCCGTCACCTTTTTTGGGAGTAGGCCTACTTTGTGTTCTTGCAAATGATGCCTGACATTTTTGGTCATTTGCCCTTTATGAAGAATGCAGCAATAGAGCCACAACTTCCTGCGGAGTGGATATTGTGGGGTTCTTGATGCAGAACATCATCGCTGAATTTGCCTGTGCTGTACTTTCTTACAGGGATTGCCATTGTAGTTTTGTTTTGTTTTGTTTTGTTTTGTTTTTCAAGTGTGGCTGTAACACTGCTTGTTTTGCATATGATGGTCATTGCAGCTAAAGAGTGAATATCTTCTCTGGATCATTCCAAACTTCATGATGTTTCACCTGGGTGAATGGATCCCAGATGATGCATGCATATTCCAGGACAGTCCTGAGCGGCATGGAGTAGCAAAACACCTGAACTTTATGATACTCGTATCTTTGTCTGGAGAGAGTCTTTGGTTGAAGTATAACCTTTTTAAGCTGCTGTGGCGATTTGATTCCAGCTGAGCCTCCTATTGGAACTCCAAAATATTTTGCACAATCCGCTTTCTCCATGGTTTGCCATGAATGCTTATCTATTCCCTGGGTAGGTCTCGGATGGCAATAGCTAGTTGCAATACACAGGATTGCTTCATGTGGAATGCATGTTGGGCCTCACAGTATGTCGAAGTTTTCAAGATGGTCCATGATGTCGCAGCTGTGGACTGTATACTCCAGGACCATGAGTCATTCATCGCAGTCATACTGTAACAACCCACCAGCTTTACACTCGCCAATACAGGCCCACCAGCTGGAAACTATGCAAATATTGCCCATGAGCTTGACACTTAGGCAAACCAGTCCCATAATGAGTCCGACAAATGGGGGAAAAGATCTATGAGACTTACACTGAATAGATTAAACACTCTGTATATCAGTCTCGTGGGCCTTGTTTTCCCCGAGTGTCGAGATAATGGCCATATTTGCATTTACTAGTCTACATAACTAACCCAAACATAACAGTTATATTTGAGGTCACTGCCATCACTCAAGAAACTTAAGCTTTATTTCTGAAGTAATTGACCTCTCACATTTCAGAGACCTGTTACTATAAACCAATGCTCTGTGGAATATGCATACATACTTTGATCAAAACGTCAATGCGTGATTTGTACATGATTAAGCATTTACGATTACACCAATGAAGCCAAACATCAATACAGGTAAGCCTACACATGTGACCTCAGTGACCTCTCATTGTCCTGAGAGGTCAAAGTTGGATATAATGCACAGGCTAATGACCAATGTTCCATGGAATGACAAGATTCTTCTATTATAGCATAAATGATTGTACATCGGGTATTACAAAGTTGACCATTGACTATACATAGAATATCAATATTCTGATATTTTGAGGTCATTGACCTGTCACCTTCCTCAGAGGTCAAAGGTAGAGACACGTGAGTAATTTCTCTTGCTCTGTGGAATAGGAAAACAATTCAATTGTAATACAAATGAATATAACATCTAAATCATGTTTGTCATCAACCAATTGCACCAAATATCAATGTTCTGACATTTTGAGGTCATTGGCCTCATCATAGGTCATCTGAGGTCATCAGAGGTCAAAGGTAGAAATCTGACTCGAAAGGCTCAGTTGAACATTGAGGCAATTCCTCTTACAAAAATTAGTTTTTAGTACATAATTATCGTGTTTCAGTTATGAGTGACGCATTAAAATATAAATTTTCTGACATTTTGAGGTCATTGACCTCTGGAGGTCATCAGAGGTCAAAGATACAATAAACCTGACAGGGCTCTGTGGAATATAAAGACAATTTCACTGTGACAAAAATTAAGTTTTAGTACATCATTACTGTGTTTTATCATTAACCAATGATGCAAAATATCAATTTTCTGACATTTTGAGGTCATTGACCTCTGGAGGTCATCAGAGGTCAAAGGTAGAAACCTGTCAGGGCTCTGTGGAACATAAAGACAATTTCACTGTGACAAAAATTAAGTTTTAGTACATCATTACTGTGTTTATCATTAACCAATGACGCAAAATATCAATTTTCTTAGATTTTGAGGTCATTGACCTCTAGAGGTCATCAGAGGTCAATTCAGACTTACCTCCCGATCTTAAAATTAATCTTATAGCATGTACTAACAATGGTGAAAGTTTCATGCTTTAGTCAAATTTTGCACAATTCTTCCGCTTATCTGCTCTACTATAGTCAGTTTCCATCAAATGCATAATGAGTCTTAATATAAGTAGATAAACTGATAAAAATGAGATAGACAAAAGAGCGACAATATCTTATGAGCTTTATATATACAATGATAATGAAGAGTCACATTGCAAGACACTTTGCAGTTTCCGAGGACTATGTTTATCCTTACAATGAACATCTGTTAATGTAATTATACTGTACACACAATATTCGGTCATCTATAAAAACAACAACACTACTTATTTTTTTTTATAATGTATACATGCATTATATTTTGTAGGTAACTCAATTACAAATGCCTCTATAAAAAATATAAAACTGTCTTGCCACGTAATGTAGCGTAACTGAATATTATTCGTATATAGTTCAATGTCAATCCATTTACTATGAGAGCGACAATAATAAGTGACAAGCAAATTTCAAAATAATCTACCGGTATGCATTAATGTTGATAAGACGAATATTATTCATGAGTTGGCTTTGACTGGAGTATAATGATGATTTTATATTCCTATTTTTTATGTGCCAAACGAATGTTGCGCTGAAACTCCACGTGCAATGTAGTATAATCATCTTTGTTTCACGTCCTCGTTCTTCATCTCCATTCGAGGGTCTATGACGTATTGTATTTTTTGTTGTTGTTTTTAAACACAATATTCGTCTCATCAGAAGTAATGCGAAGATTGCTTTAAAATCAAAATCAAATTATTGTACAAAATGCACGATACAAATTCATGACTCAACGATAACATAAAACTTTATTAGCGTTCTTACAACTTTGGGAGAGTATTGACATCGCTTCTTGACGTCAATGTAGAAAGTTTTACTGTGAATCTTGTATTCACAGGTGAACACGTGTGAACATAATGAAATCAGGACAGTCTTCTAAATTCATTGCTCTTCGTCACAATATTGTTAAGCACGTTGCCTGTGTATGTGTGAGCGTGTGTGCATGAGTGCATGCGTTGTTTTTTTGCGTTTTTTCAGTATAATGTATGCTTACACTCTTGCTAGCTGTTCGTAATCCTGCTCCTCAGGAGCCAATGAAATGTACTGTGCATGAGTCAAGTACGAACGTCTTTGAAAACAAACACAATTGTATCTATATACAAGACCACAAGACCGGTCAACAAGGTATATCTTTCAGCCATAAAAGAGAATCTTCACAAGTTACTGCCACAGTGTTGGAGCAGGAACTCAAGAGGGTATCCGTCGAGTTTAAGTTTTGGGCGTTTTCTAATTCTATTTTTTTTTTAAACTTTGGTCGGTATACAGGCACATGCCTCCGGTAAAAAGCATGTATAACGAAATTCCGGTTACACAAATAAGAAGAATTCACACCCAAATATCATCCACTCTATGGTTTTTATTCTAATATTGTTTATTTGTTCGATTGTAACAAAATTTCCAAAAAAAAAAAAAAAAAAACCGAAAGAAAACTGCCGGTCCCGAGGACTTCGGTCTAACGGGGGTCTACTGTATTTCAGCTCAGCTCACTGAGGCTCTCTGAGTCCTGGTTGTGGGGTTGTCCAGCATTCATCACTAGAATTACTTTTTGCAATGTTTCACTATGATTATGCCAGTCCTCCGTTCTTATCTATTCTTGTCACTTCTCGATTTTTTTTTTTTCACGGAAATCATATATCAAAAAATTACAACGCGTGTATCTAACAACAGACTAGAAAAAAACACAATATTACATTCATAGTATCGTAACCCCAATAGTTCAAAGTATAAACATAAAAACATATGAGGGTGTGCATAACCCCAATTCCACTGCTCGAGCAGACTGCACAATGCAGGAGTGTTCCGTAAATCGTGTTCCGTGTACCATGTAGATAATCTTGATCGGGTTGATCCAATTCGATTCGAGTCTGAAGTTACAGTTTTTGATAGTAGTGTCAACCCACTCTTAAAAGAGCGAGTCTAATCCCGAAGCAGGACTAGCTGCTCATCACAACTGAAACCGTCCCTATGACCCTCCAAAACGTAGTCAGTCTCCATCAAATACATAATGAGAGCAAGAAAATATAAGTAGATAAACTGATCAAAAATTATTGTGGAAATAGACAAAAAGCGACAATATCTTAAGAGCTATAGAATGATAATGAAGAGTCACGTTGCAAGACACTTAAGATACAATGCAATTTCCAAGAATTATTAGGTAATATCCTCACAATGAACATCTGTTTATAATGTAATTATACTGTACACACAGTATTAGGTCGTCTATAAACAACTCTTCGTTTTTCTATACATGCATTATAGGTAGCTCAATTACAAATGCTTCTACACATGTAAAACTGTCCGGCCAAGAAATGTACACCGTTACTGAATATTAATCATAATAGATGTAGTTCAATGTCAATAAATTAACTATGAGAGCGACAATTGTGACAAGCAAATTTTAAAATAATCTCCCGGTATGCATTAATGTTGATAAGACGAATATCATTCATGAGTCGGCTTTGACTGGAGTAGAATGATGATTTTATATTCCTATTTTTTATGTGCCAAACGAATGTTGTGCTAAAACTCCATGTGTAATGTAATATAATCATATTTGTGTCACGTCCTCGTTCTTCATCTCCATCGAGGGTTTATGACGTATTGCATTTTTGGTTGTTGTTTTTAAACACAATATTCGTCTCATCAGAAGTAATTCGAAGATTGCTTTCAAATCAAAGTCAAATTATTGTACAAAATGCACGATACAAATTCATTACTCAATGATAATATAAATCTTTGTTAACGTTCTTACAACTTTATAGGAGAGTAGTGACATCGCTTCTTGATGTCAGTGTAGAAAGTTTTACTAAGGATCTTGTATCCACAGGTGGACACGTGTGAACATAATGAAATCAGGACAGTCTTCTAAATTCATTGCTCTTCTTCCAATATCTTCGTTATCTTTGTTGTATCAATATCTTTGTTGAGCACGTTGCCTGTGTATGTGTGAGCGTGTGTGAGTGCATGCGGTTTTGTGTGTGTGTGTTTTCAGTACAATGTATGCTTACACTCTTGCTAGCTTTTCGTTATCCTGTTCCTCAGGAGCCCATAAAATGTATTGTGCATGAGTCAAATACAGCGTCTTTGAAAACAGAACACAACAATTGTATCTACAAGACCGGTCAACAAGGTATATCTTTCAGCCATAAAAGAGAATCTTCACAAGTTAATATCACAATGTTGGAGCAGGGACTCAAGATGATATCAATCGTGTTTAACTTTTGAGCGTTTTCTGAATGTGTGTGTGTTTTTTTTTTTACTTTGGTAGGTATACAGGCACATGCCTCCGGTAAAAAGCCTTTATAACGAAATTTCGGTTACAAATAAGAAAAATTCAGGCCCCAATATTATCCGCTCTGTGGTTTTTCTTCTAATTGTTTATTTGTTCGATTATAACAAAATTTCGAAAAAAACAACGAAAGAAAACTGCCGGTCCCGAGGAATTCGGTATAACGGGAATCTACTGTATTTCAGCTCAGCTCACTGAAGCTCTCTGAGTCCTGGCTGTGGGGTTGTCCTGCATTCCTAACTAGAATGATTTTTTTTGCAATGTTTCACTATACCGTGTCCCGTCCTCCGTTCTTACTCATTCTTGTCCCTTCTCGATTTCTTTTAAGATTCGAATGTTGCTTCAATGTCATTCTGCTAGTGTCCTTTCCTTCTGATCCATGTTCTCATTCTCTTCCTTCCCTCACTTTCTTTCTTTACTTTTTTGCCCCCCCCCCTCCCACCCCACCCTTCGGTTCTTCAGTTCAGTTCGACTTTATTTCTGCATTTTTTTCAAGGAAATCATATATTGAAAAATAATAACGTGTGTATCTGACGTAGTGACAATAGAATCATAATCACAATCTTTAAAGTATAAACATAACAACGAGATCAAAGGAATCGAGGATACATTTGCTTCAGAATGAAAAGGAAGAAAACACGTGCAGGAGCCTGCCTTCTATAGGCCTAAGCACATGCTTGATAGTGATGACAGCCTCAGAATTTCAAAAAGGAAATAAGAAACAGTATAATACATTTTATACAAAATGGACAATTTTCCACTGGAATGCTTTGTGCTAATTTTGTGGCTTCTTGTCTATCAATGTCTAAGAACTTTCTCCAGCATTTATTTTGTTCTCCTGCTTTTTCTCTTTCTCCTCTTTCACGAGTCCTTTCTTTTCCTGGTCCTCTCAAGAAACACACTCCTCGAATAGTAACATACTTCCACCATGGCCGTTTGTCTAAGAGTCGTCAAGAGCTTGTGTTCTTGAGCACAACCTTGTCCTGTTCCGTGGCTGCTCTAGCCTTCTTAATCGCTGTCATTAAGTGGGTTTCTATTGGAGAGTGAGAGGAGATCAGCAAAATAACCAAGTTTTGTCAGATAGTTATAGAGATGACATGAGAATTCTTGTCGGATCCAAATAAGTTACGGCGGTTACGACAACCCTTATTGTCAGTATTGCCCGTTTCACTCTCAGCTTACGGGACAATATTTTAGTTTGGCCAGTCTTTCTCCTCTGCACCTTCGATCTACACATTTTACGCGAAGATTTGCCTGGAATTGTATTTTCTGTACTTTAAAATTCACTGTAAATACGGTTTGAATAACGATGATGTATCACTTATTTGTCATTTTTTGAGTGATCCATGTATTACACCCTTCAGTTTTCATTTCGTACCTTCTTCTCTTTGATTGGAATTGATCAAGCTATGTGATTGTTTTTCGCCTGCTTTGTTTCACTCCTTGCCGGATGGAAAAATAAAAACAGAACTGAACTGAGCTGAAAAAAGTGGCGTTGTATGTATTCACTCAAAATAGCTAAAGCTTTGCGCCGTGCTCGTGACTGTCTAGAAAATCTTAAATTGAAGTAAGCAACCTAATTTTGCCCAAGTCTGAGTGCAACAAAAGTAGAAAGCTAACTTTACATATTGCGCAAGCAGCAGCGTGCGTTGCGAAAAGTTTTTTTTTTCTTTTTTTTTATGAGCGACGACGTGCTATTGGACGTCGGTATCAACACTTCCCAACAGCCTACGCCAAACCATCGACATGCATCAGTGATGTAGGAGGTGCTTTGCTCCCCTCTATGTCAAGTTATAATGTCTAAATCTACTCCAATCCATGGTAACAAAATACTAGCTAATGTTGAAATTCAACTCATTTTTCTGACTGAAATATGACTATACCAATCTTTTTTTTTTTCATCTCAAAAGTTACTGGCATTATCTTGGTAAAAACATGAAGGTATCAGAGATTTTTTTCCCCACTTTATTACTATCTCAATGTAAAGTTGAAAGCACATCAACGATGTACCTTCACTTCTTTTTCCATTTTTCTCACCATTTATTATCCTTCTTCTTTCTCTTCACGAATGACCATTATAGTATTCATGAAAATTATTTTAATTCTTATTGGAATTTCATAAATCATCTTCAACAAGTGGAAGGAATGCGACTTATTATACTGTCATAATTCTTTGGGGAACGTGCTATTCGTAAGAGATTTATTATCAGACTATTTTCCAATGCTGACTAAAGCTTGAGGATGTGTTTGGTAGCGATTTAGAATAAATGATATCACTCCTTCCAAACGTCATAATTATGGTCGTGCGCATTGTGACTTGTGGTCGAAACATTTTCAAAGTTGCCTTGACAGTATTAGCAAGGAGTGCCCTGACATGAAAATCTCAAAGGTGCATAGATAGCCACCGGCCATTCTAGTTACTGTCTTCGTGCCCTATGTAATGACAGACAGATAATCAAAGTTGTGAACGAAAGAGGGCGGGCTCTATTATTGTGACAGTAACATAAAGTACATCAAGTGAAACTGAAGTGGCGAGGTCTTCAAGATGTACTGTTATAGTGTAAGAAACAAAAAGATATATGTTGCCATCACAAGATGATATAATGCAAAATCCTTGCTGCAAAAATATGGCTTTAAAAATGTGGAAATTTGCTTATGTATAATACGTAAAGGGCGCTGCTAATGATGGAATACATGTTTCCAGTTTGTGCAGTTTTCAATGGGGCATTTGATTTCCTCTCCTTCTTTTTTATTGTTTCCACCAGCTTTCCCACTGATTTAGGTTATGCTAGCTTATCCTTTAATAAGCTACAATGCTTTACTACAATTTCATGCGTTATAATTGATGAGGTGAAAATCACAAGTATTATGTATACCTCTGTGCCTCCTTCATAGTCACCCAGCAACTCGCTCAGCGGCTTGAAATTGATGGTGATGCACTCCATCTAGAGCATGATTAACAATGATATAGAAAAAGGAACACATTCTATATCAATACAATCAATTTTGATTTCCTCTGAAAAAAAAATGTTTCATGGCAGCATACCGAATATGAATTTAATCACGCATTATTGCTAATTATGGACTGCCACGTCCACCTTCGATGCCGAAAGTTCTCATTTTAATTTTCTTTAACAAAAACTTCAATTGATTATCGGGTGTCGGGACGGATTGCGAATACACATGATTACAATGCCAACGCTTAGAATATTCAGATTTTTTTTTTCATTTTTACTTTCAAATCTCACCATATCTGCCATTGGCATTGGGGAAGTATACGAATACTTCTATCTGGATTGATAGACTTTGGAAACTGTTGCCACCACGAAGACATAATTGTTGCAATGATAAGTCACGACATCAATGTCTTGATGTTAGATGTTGCCCCTCCATCCCCCCCCCCCCCCCTCTGTTTTGAACAAGACAGTGCTGGACGGATGAAAATGACTAATTCTTACTTTACAGCGTGAAGCCTGTGAGGCAATTGTCTTAAAGAATGTCCTTGGAAGGTTCACCCGTAGGAGACCGGCACGTGTAAGATGGGGCAGACGACAAAGAAATTCAGCCAAATTTGCTGCTGCTGACTCTGAGACGAATCGTTCTTCTGACGATAATTTATATATTTTCAATTCGCTGATCTGTAACAGTAAGAGAGAACAAATAATCAGTTATGAACTTTTAAGCACAGACCTCAATACTCATTTTCTTTTGTCTGTTTCTGATTCTCGACGTTTTCGTAATGTTCTTTTATAGCATGGATAATGTTATTAATTTGTACATGTAGCTATACTACATAATCATCAAATAATGACGTAGTGATATATTAATACAATAATATCGTCCTTATAGATATTGAGTAACTCAATGAAGCCTGGATATTAGACATAATAGCTGTGATAAAGGTGACCTGTCATTCTCTATGAATGGTCAATGACTGGAACATCAAACATTACAGTAAATCCAGGAGAGAATAAACCGTCTGATAAAAGGAGGGCGTCACATTGCTTTCTCGATTATCATTAAGACTGTATGACTCGACGTCCTCGAGTAGCATTTATGTTATAAGGTGTAAGTGTATCCTTCTATGCACTCATACATGTCCTATATACTTTGGAAACAAAATGATAGCTTGGTCACAATTATGGTTTGCGTTATAGTTTTCTGTCTCTTTCATTTCTTAATTATATAGGCATACCCCTCTTCCCTTGTTTGGTTCCATTCAATTACCTGGTCTGAACTTTTATCTGTGTGCAGCCCATCCGGATAAAGTTTATTTATTTTGGAATTGATTATGTTTACATTTCAGTATATTTTTCATTGCATGAAAAGTGTCCATACCATTGCTTTCGTTCATACATTAAATACCCTAATGGTAAGGAGGTACTATAAGAGTAACAATCATTGTTTAATCAATGTAAAAAAAAAAGATTTATTTGCAAAGGAATTAAATTCCGACATAATTATAAATCACACATACCCGGTTCGTTCTCCTTTTCGAAGAAGAATTTACGTAACCCTCCAAACACTTTATTATCATTCTTTTTCACATAATCAACACACTTATATGATGTGATGACACCAATAACGATTATTAAAAGTAGCAAAAAGGTACTCTCCTTTTATACATATGAATACGATGAGCACATTATGACATGACCTGGTCTTCCAAGAGTTTGCGAGATGATTGCCATGTTTATGCTAATGCTTAACACAGATCAAATCCTGCTGTAAATTTCGTGTATGTTTCGCCATGGATATCCAGCAAAGACAGTTATGTTTTGAGGTTATCGCTTTTGGTTGCAAAAACAGAAAAATATTATTCAAATAAATTCAATAATAATATCATGTCACTGTGATTTGAAAAACAAACAAATAAACAAACACTTTGTGAACTTATACCGTATGTCCTCCCACCCCCCCCCAAAAAAAAAATACAATGGGACCCTCCGCAATGACATCTTTAAAAATAGTTAATCAATCCAAATAAAAATTCAGGGTATGAAACTATAACTCATTGTCCACATCTTATGAGGAATTTTGTAGAGATTGCCGAGAATGTCTTCCCTCCAAGTTCTGTCTATTGTATTCACACACAAAAGCATCGGAATGCTAAACTTGGAAGAATCAGACTCATGACATGCTTTACAACTTTTTCACATTTCTCTGTGACCGCTTAATTGAATGATTTTTTTTTTTTTTTTTTTTGCAAAATAGAGCTAAGATGTTATATTTTAAGACCCTGAAGTAGCATTTAGACAGTTTAATCATATTGGGTGTTATCAATGCGAAAATTTGATTGTATTTTTTTTTTTTTTTTGGGGGGGGGGGGGGGACATACTGTATAGCACATTGATATCGTGGACTTGCACTCACGTACCTCCACGGAATGTGTTATCCCCCAAAGTATGCGAACATTGACATCTCTGAAGACAATTGTATTTGACTTCCTTCCACTCAAATAAACGTTAACCCCGGGTAACTTGTTAATTTTAGTGAAGCAATTAACCTAGATTTGCTTATTTACAGCTAAGATTAACATGTCATCATTTGTTTAGTCTTTTCTTTTATTTATCAGTCATTGTTTATTGGCCCGCCACACGTACGTATGTGTCGGTGCCTCTGTTGTGTTACGATGCCCTAGCAGTCCTTTTTCTACTCCCTTCCTGAAGAAAAATAAATAAATATGAAATAAATACTAAAATAGATAAATAAATAAATAAATGAATAAATAAAATGTGAACAATGTTCATTTCCTGGTAATAATAGAACAGCGGCACTACCACATCACCCCATCTATAGGGATCTTATCCCACCCCACATTCTCTTCTCTCTCTCTCTCTCTCTCTCTCACTCTCTCTCTCTCTCCCTCTCTCTCTCCCCCCGCTCTCTCTCACTACGCTTGCGCACCGTTTGTGTCAAAGCAGAAATTTAATACCGATAATCAAACTTATCGTATGGAAACGTGTGTATCATCAGAAATTTGGGAATGGTAACCCGTCTTCTTTCTCATTGGTGCATGATGGCAGTCACGTGGTCATTGTTGATTATCATAATTTATTTACCATACTCAAATGATTATATGTTACATAACACTAAATGACATTATCATAGGTTATTGAAAGTACCAGAAATATGATATTCTCCTTTATACATAGAGCATAAGGAGTGAGCAGACTCAGTCAATCTAGATTGATATGATATGATTTCTGAGTTTCTTTTCCATACATAAAAGACATACAAAGTCAATTGAACGAACTAGGGTAGATTGATCACAGTATAATTTGAATCTGACAGTTAAAGCAAATAAATGATAATTTCAGATATAAAACATTTGTTCTAACACAATGCAAAACGAAAACAAACAAGCATTATTTTATGTATATATCATATTTATGCAAACATGATATGATCTCGTATATCTGTCGTTCAAAGAAAAATTAAGCAACTCTTGATGTACAGAAATTCAGGAGACCATCACCATAAGCAAACGCTTGACGAGGACAATGGCCTGAGAAATGATAGTCCAAACAATACAACATTGTAAGAATAATCATAAAAGTCACCACTCACTGAGTGACGATAAAAAGAAAAGGAGGGAAGAATTTCCCTGAAAGAAAATAAATTAATAAACAAATAAATAAATAAATAAATAAATAAATAAATAAATAAAATGTGCACAATGTTAATTTCCTGGGAATAATAGTACAGCGACCCTACCACATCACCGTATCTATGGGGATCTTATCCCTCCTCCCTCCCCCCACATTCTCTTCTCTCTCTCTCTCTCTCTCTCTCCCTCTCTCTCTCTCTCTGTCTATCTCTCTCTCTCTCTCTCTCTCTCTCCACGTTGCGCAGTGTTTGTGTCATAGCAGAAATTTAATACCGGTAATCAAACTTATCGTAGAGAAACGTGTGTATCACCAGAAAAGTAAAGACTGTGTAAAACCCATCCGGCCAAGGATTGTATTTCGGAAGTGATTATCTTTATCTTTTAATACATTTTCTCTGGCAAGAAAAGTGTCTAAACCTATTCTTTTGTTAATACATTGAGTGTCATAATGCTGAGGAGGACTAGAGTTGCAAACATTGTTTAATCAATGTTAAACAGAATGAGGTTAATTTGCAAAGGAATTACAGCCGACAAATAAATCGCACATACCAGGTTCTTTTTCATTTTCTAAAGAAGAAATTATACATCCTTCCCACACTAAATGACTCATATCAACTATAGTCAAAGACTACGTTACCTGGCACGATGATGCTGAGGTGACAGCTGTTGAGAGGAAACTATCTGGTAAGTAGGAACATCCCAGACTGAACTTCGAAAGACGTGGCAGAGCAAACACCCATTGGGCCAAGTCTCCTCCCACCGAGGGCTGCTTTTCAAAATCCTTATCACTGTCGCAAAAAACTAAGGTCAGATCTTCAATCTGAGGGAGGAAAGCAAATTAAGATATTGTGAAGACTTACAGGCGAAGAAATAATGAAATCATGTGAAAATCAAAGAGGAAGCGAAGAGACCAATGTAAAGGTGGATAGAAGGCCGATGTATCCCATTCTAAAGGAACGGATGCTGGTGGCAGTGGGAATGGTAACCCGACTTCTTTCATATTGGTGCATGGTGGCAGTCACGTGGTCATTATTGATCATCATACTTACCATACTCACATGATTATATGTTACGATATCACTAAATGACATTATCAGGTTATTGAAAGTACCAAAAATACATACTCTCCTTTATACATAGAGCAAGAGGAGTGTACAGACTCAGTCAATTTTGATTGATTTGATTTGATTTCTGAATTTCTTTTTCATACATAAATGTAATACAAATTCAATTGAACGAATTGATCACAGTATAAATTGAATCTGACAGTTAAAACAAATAAATGATTAATTCATTTTTTCTTACACAATGTAAAATGATAATAAACAGGCAATATCTAATGCTATATGCAAACATAGGATTCTGTATATCTGTAGTTCAAAGAAAAATTGAACAACTCTTGATGTACAGAAATTCAGGAGACCATCACCATAAGCAAACGCTTGACGAGGACAATGGCCTGAGAAATGATAGTCCAAACAATACAACATTGTAAGAATAATCATAAAAGTCACCACTCACTGAGTGACGATAAAAAGAAAAGGAGGGAAGAATTTCCCTGAAAGAAAATAAATGAATAAACAAATAAATAAATAAATAAATAAATAAATAAATAAAATGTGCACAATGTTAATTTCCTGGGAATAATAGTACAGCGACCCTACCACATCACCGTATCTATGGGGATCTTATCCCTCCTCCCTCCCCCCACATTCTCTTCTCTCTCTCTCTCTCTCTCTCCCTCTCTCTCTCTCTGTGTCTATCTCTCTCTCTCTCTCTCTCTCTCTCTCTCTCTCCACGTTGCGCAGTGTTTGTGTCATAGCAGAAATTTAATACCGGTAATCAAACTTATCGTAGAGAAACGTGTGTATCACCAGAAAAGTAAAGACTGTGTAAAACCCATCCGGCCAAGGATCGTATTTCGGAAGTGATTATCTTTATCTTTTAATACATTTTCTCTGGCAAGAAAAGTGTCTAAACCTATTCTTTTGTTAATACATTGAGTGTCATAATGCTGAGGAGGACTAGAGTTGCAAACATTGTTTAATCAATGTTAAACAGAATGAGGTTAATTTGCAAAGGAATTACAGCCGACAAATAAATCACACATACCAGGTTCTTTTTCATTTTCTAAAGAAGAAATTATACATCCTTCCCACACTAAATGACTCATATCAACTATAGTCAAAGACTACGTTACCTGGCACGATGATGCTGAGGTGACAGCTGTTGAGAGGAAACTATCTGGTAAGTAGGAACATCCCAGACTGAACTTCGAAAGACGTGGCAGAGCAAACACCCATTGGGCCAAGTCTCCTCCCACCGAGGGCTGCTTTTCAAAATCCTTATCACTGTCGTAAAAAACTAAGGTCAGATCTTCAATCTGAGGGAGGAAAGCAAATTAAGATATTGTGAAGACTTACAGGCGAAGAAATAATGAAATCATGTGAAAATCAAAGAGGAAGCGAAGAGACCAATGTAAAGGTGGATAGAAGGCCGATGTATCCCATTCTAAAGGAACGGATGCTGGTGGCAGTGGGAATGGTAACCCGACTTCTTTCATATTGGTGCATGGTGGCAGTCACGTGGTCATTATTGATCATCATACTTACCATACTCACATGATTATATGTTACGATATCACTAAATGACATTATCAGGTTATTGAAAGTACCAAAAATACATACTCTCCTTTATACATAGAGCAAGAGGAGTGAACAGACTCAGTCAATTTTGCTTGATTTGATTTGATTTCTGAATTTCTTTTTCATACATAAATGTAATACAAATTCAATTGAACGAATTGATCACAGTATAAATTGAATCTGACAGTTAAAACAAATAAATGATTAATTCATTTTTTCTTACACAATGTAAAATGACAATAAACAGGCAATATCTAATGCTATATGCAAACATAGGATTCTGTATATCTGTAGTTCAAAGAAAAATTGAACAACTCTTGATGTACAGAAATTCAGGAGACCATCACCATAAGCAAACGCTTGACGAGGACAATGGCCTGAGAAATGATAGTCCAAACAATACAACATTGTAAGAATAATCATAAAAGTCACCACTCACTGAGTGACGATAAAAAGAAAAGGAGGGAAGAATTTCCCTGAAAGAAAATAAATGAATAAACAAATAAATAAATAAATAAATAAATAAATAAATAAATAAAATGTGCACAATGTTAATTTCCTGGGAATAATAGTACAGCGACCCTACCACATCACCGTATCTATGGGGATCTTATCCCTCCTCCCTCCCCCCACATTCTCTTCTCTCTCTCTCTCTCTCTCTCCCCCTCTCTCTCTCTGTCTATCTCTCTCTCTCTCTCTCCCCCCCTCTCTCTCTCTATCTCTCTCTCTCTCTCTCTCTCTCTCTCCACGTTGCGCAGTGCTTGTGTCATAGCAGAAATTTAATACCGGTAATCAAACTTATCGTAGAGAAACGTGTGTATCACCAGAAAAGTAAAGACTGTGTAAAACCCATCCGGCCAAGGATTGTATTTCGGAAGTGATTATCTTTATCTTTTAATACATTTTCTCTGGCAAGAAAAGTGTCTAAACCTATTCTTTTGTTAATACATTGAGTGTCATAATGCTGAGGAGGACTAGAGTTGCAAACATTGTTTAATCAATGTTAAACAGAATGAGGTTAATTTGCAAAGGAATTACAGCCGACAAATAAATCACACATACCAGGTTCTTTTTCATTTTCTAAAGAAGAAATTATACATCCTTCCCACACTAAATGACTCATATCAACTATAGTCAAAGACTACGTTACCTGGCACGATGATGCTGAGGTGACAGCTGTTGAGAGGAAACTATCTGGTAAGTAGGAACATCCCAGACTGAACTTCGAAAGACGTGGCAGAGCAAACACCCATTGGGCCAAGTCTCCTCCCACCGAGGGCTGCTTTTCAAAATCCTTATCACTGTCGTAAAAAACTAAGGTCAGATCTTCAATCTGAGGGAGGAAAGCAAATTAAGATATTGTGAAGACTTACAGGCGAAGAAATAATGAAATCATGTGAAAATCAAAGAGGAAGCGAAGAGACCAATGTAAAGGTGGATAGAAGGCCGATGTATCCCATTCTAAAGGAACGGATGCTGGTGGCAGTGGGAATGGTAACCCGACTTCTTTCATATTGGTGCATGGTGGCAGTCACGTGGTCATTATTGATCATCATACTTACCATACTCACATGATTATATGTTACGATATCACTAAATGACATTATCAGGTTATTGAAAGTACCAAAAATACATACTCTCCTTTATACATAGAGCAAGAGGAGTGTACAGACTCAGTCAATTTTGATTGATTTGATTTGATTTCTGAATTTCTTTTTCATACATAAATGTAATACAAATTCAATTGAACGAATTGATCACAGTATAAATTGAATCTGACAGTTAAAACAAATAAATGATTAATTCATTTTTTCTTACACAATGTAAAATGATAATAAACAGGCAATATCTAATGCTATATGCAAACATAGGATTCTGTATATCTGTAGTTCAAAGAAAAATTGAACAACTCTTGATGTACAGAAATTCAGGAGACATTAACATAAGCAATCGCTTTACGAGGACAATGGACTCAGAAACGATTGTCTATACAATACGAAATTGTAAGAATAATTATAAAGTCACCACTCACTGAGTGGCGATAAAGACAGAGGGAGGAAAGAATGACGGGGAAAAGAAAAAGGAAAAAATTGCAAATGTGAAGTGTTTGCGTAGAGATGAGTTGAGTCAGTGGCTCACTTTTTCTGGTTATCCCCTCCCTGGTCATTATAGCTAGACAGTCCTTACTTTTGTTTGGATTCTTTTTTTTTGGGGGGGGGGGGGGGGGAGGGGGTTTCGTCTTGATTTTTTTTTTTCAGGTTCTCACCAATAGTGTCAGATTTATATAAACAGCATGGGCAGGATAAAATTGGTAAATGAGTAAAGATGGCCCTGGTGGACCAACAAGGGCAGGACCCAACGGGACGAAATGGTTGTGCAAAATCTTCTTTCACAGTCACAAGAGGACTTAGTAAAATCAAGTGATATTGTATTAAGACGTTAATAAAAGTATTAAACAGAGTTAACAGTTGCCCCAAAACGACAAAAGTGATGCGAATTGGTCCTTCACATACTGCACCCAAAACGGACGTGCACCAATTTAGAAATGTAGAATCTTGTATCTACTCTCACTGTTTTAGGAATAGATATTTCGTACTCTTTTCACGACTGGAAGGTGCCATTATCATAATTTTGATGAGTATCAAGTCACAACTGTATATTTGGACACCTATAGAGACCTATCTCTTTATGGGAAAATACAGATTGTTAAGACTTATGCATTATAACAAACGCAAACAAAAAACTGATCAAAATGAAAATTATTTATCAGTAAAAAATTGATTCCATCGGGATTCCATCGGAATTAGAACCCAAAGTTGAATTATTGGGAAACTTATTTCGTCGGAAAATTTACATTAACAAATCTGACCCAACTATACTGATTATTTCTTTGAAGAAACTCTAGATATCGCACATTGAGAAACGTAATATAGCGACTATTCTAAAGCGTATTTCGGGTAGAATTGGTTTTGTTACCGTAATATTTTATTTAAAACTTTTTCTTGTATTCAAAACGCACGTTCAGACGTTCAGAACCGCAACATACAATCACATAGATCTCATGTCGCGTAGACAACAAAATGGTAGAGTTTATTACTATCGCATATTGAGATTGGTGCAATTCTGACAAAAGTGTCAATAATATTATTCTGGATGAAACTGACCTCGTCACGCTATCAGCCTATTTTAAGGATTTGAGTTCAAAAAAGGGTTATGTCTCGGTGATGGTGATTTTTTTTTTAATGCTTCCCTCAAGGAGTGATTCAGGCTAAAAATAAGTCACCCGCTAGACTATGGGAACGGTAGCCCGACCTGATTATGTTACGATGATAATGATTTAATTGAAAGCAGCAAAAGGTACTCTCATTTATACAAAGCTATATAGAGCGAAAGGAGTATACAGACCCTGTTAGCTGAGTCAGTGGCTCAAGGAAATTATCAATCTTACCCATTATTATTTATATTATTTTTTTATTTTTATTTTTTTATTTTTTTATTTTATTTTATTTTTTTTTTGGGGGGGGGGGTCAAGTTGTGATCAATATTGTCATGGTCATATCAACAGCATGCTCATGGAATGAGTAAAATTCGTCAAAGAGCAAGATTCCCACCACACACAATTGTATTTATTAGTTATGAATGTAATGTAATCGTGATTTCATTTGATTTTGTGCCATGATTTTGTATATGGCCATTTTTACAATCAGTGGTGTAAAACACGGTTTTGGCACTAATTGGTGTATAACTTTCTTATACACTGACAGATATGCATTATTTTTTCTCATAAACTTACCACCCACAGTGTCTACCTTGGGTACCTTAATGAACTTTCCTCTCTTTTCCTTTCAGATGTGGCATGCACTTACATGCTTGGAATCCAACACTTTTGGTGTATGCACTCTGACATGGCTTTTTTGTCAGACCTAGCATATTAAATTGTTTATTCCTTTTCATTATTTTTGTTGTTGTGGTGATAGACAGGTATCCAACATTAAGAACTATTATGTTTACCAGGTTCTGCTTTGTCTTCTTTAAGGACTGAAATTGTCCAAACTTTATGTTTCGGAGGTGACATTTTCCGTTAACAATTAACCCCTCTTTTGAGTTAGCTCTTGCTCACAATTATAAAATTCAACTTTGCTAATTTCCTTCAAAACAGAATAGTAATCAATCTGACTTAACTTTGATCCAAAGATTATTTGATTCAAATAACTTATCATTTTTTGGTGAGTGTTTATAAATTTATGCAACTTTTCCGTTTACTTTTCTGTCACCTCCGAGACAAGAGATTTATGTATTTGATTTTTTTATTCTTGACATCAGTTATACATTACATCTACAAAAATGTAACATATCCCCTCACATTATCTCTGAAGGAAGGTAGTAGAAATATAGCCTGTTGTTTTCATTTCGGAGCAATTTACAATTTTCCGTTAACACTTGTCACCTCCGAAACAATCGTCACCTCCGAAACAACAAGCGTATTATATTTGATAATTTCTCAAAGACAAAGCAATTTTGTTTGATTCTGTCCAATTGACAGGAATCTCTTTTGGATGAAAATAGTAATATGGCAACAGGAAGTAAGAATTTTCTAGATATTAATAAAAGATCTAATAAAAACTAAAAATTACTGTTTCGGAGGTGACAAAACACTGTTAACAAGAGTTTTTGCTCATTTCTATTGAAGAGAAACCATATTATGTACACCAATGGTTTCATTTATTTTAGTAACATAAGTCTCAAAGCGGAGAAATCAACTAACACACTCTCACTCTTATTTCTATTACTATACTGTAGGTTTTAGGGCAAATTTACATTTTTTCACTTTTTTAACAAAGAGAATGCACAAAATACACCGATCTGTTGTATATATAATATTGTAATCAAGATCAATTCTCCTGCTTTAGTTAAGTAAACATATAGATGCTTTCATCTTAGAAGCTTGATTTCCAATTTAAGCAATTTAGTTGTGAAGATTTACCAATCACAGCTTTCCATGTAGGTTGCTTTTTCTTGTGTTTCGGAGGTGACATTGTTTGTTAACACCATATTGTTATGTGATAGTGAAAGGCAAGACTTCAGTTCCTTTTCACTATCTATCAACATTTTCAAATACATTTAATATCTACAAAATCATCACAATAGAAG
The DNA here is from genome assembly GCF_040938485.1 of Diadema antillarum. Lineage (NCBI taxonomy): Eukaryota > Metazoa > Echinodermata > Echinoidea > Diadematoida > Diadematidae > Diadema > Diadema antillarum. The sequence goes on from NW_027271426.1 coordinate 2,164,942, forward strand.
TGACTTTTGTATACCTAGCTGACCAGAATTCCCTTGATACCAAAGTGATACAGGTGGCAGTTCATGCATGCCCTAATCCACAATCTTAAAAAAATCATAAAATAATCAAACTCCACAAAAAGGCCACATGCCTATAGCTGGTGCACAACTTGTTCTTGAATTCTTAGTTGTTGTTTTTCCATGTACAACGGGGTAATCATAAACAAAATTATGTGATTTTTTTTTTAATATGACAATACTTATTACATTTTCCAAGTTGAGCCAACTGTTTATGACATTGTATTTTTTAAGATTATTGAAGTTATCTGACAACTAAAGTGAACAGAGGAACAAGTCACCAGGACTGGAAAGGGAAAGATCCAAAAACAAGATTTGTAGTTCTATCTCAATATAATTTTGATGACGTGTTTACCTTGTTTTGTTATTATGTTTTATCTTAGAATTTGGCTTTAAGTACTGGAATTTCAAGGAAAAGAAAATGGTTTCTTAAAGGACAAGTCCACCTTTATATACATGTGGATTGAGTGAATGCAACAACATTAGTAGAACACATCATTGAAAGTTTGGGAAATTGGACAAGCCATTCAAAAGTTATGGGCTTTTTTAAAGTATCTATGCAATCACTGCTGGATGAGACGACTACGACAGTGTATGATGTCACATGCATACAACGATATAAAGAAAATATAAGTGAATTTCACAAAACTTTACTTTTTGAAAAAAGTGCACATTTCTTCAACTTGCTACTGATGTATGTTAGGGCAATATTATTCACCCTGCCTTCCAAAAGAGAGAAGTCAAGTGTTCTTTTGTTATGCAAGAAAAGTGAAAATATGTTGAATTTTCTTGATACTTTCTCTATATCCTTGTACACGTGTGACATCACAAGCTGTAGAAGTCTTCTCATTCAGCTTTGACTGAGCAGAAACTTCAAAAATCCATAACTCTGGAACGGATTGCCTTATTTTCCTCAAACTCTCACTGATGTGTTTTACTAATATTGCTGTATTTACTCAACCCTCGTGTCTATTGAGGTGAACTTGTCCTTTTTCGGTCCCTTATAGGGTTATTTGAGACCAGTTTGTGTCCGGGACCTTCTGTGAAGTTGATGGGGAAAATTACTGAACAAAAAAAAAAAAAATCCCCATAAGTTCACACAAAAGCATTATGCTGCTCTCTTCAGCTGGGAAACACAAATGTGACCGTGCACCTCAAAACGAACATAAAGTCGCACACACTGATTTTGCGTGAGGACTGAAAATAAGTGAAATGGGTCAACCTAGCCGAACTTGATTTTTTCATATTTTCTGAAAGAGCGGGTCTTCTTTTACATTATGCTAAAATTTGGTATCATAAAACGGGCAGGAAAGTGTGTTTTTTTTAGCAGTTTATCTCGAGCATTTTTGGTAGAATAGTGTGATTAGGTGTTTCTTTAGAATCCCTTTTTCATTTCTGATAAACCCTGTCCACAGTCTTCACTTTCAACTCTAATAACTTTTGAAAGGATAGTACTACTGCTTTGAAAATTGGCGTTAATTATGGACAGAAGGTGTTAATGAGGCATACTAATTTCAGTTTAATCTGATAATCCATTCATTGTTGTCACTCTGGTGGTTTACTTCCTGTTTTTTGTCCCATTCATCGCACAGCCAGCACTGTTTGGTAAAGATTAAGCGCTTGAATAGACACTGTACTTCAGAGCCTCTTTTCTCATTTCACACTTTTCCTGAGTTTGTGCTTTCTTTCCAATATTTAGATAGGTTAGGAGAGTCCATTTGATTTGGGTTATACATCATTTTAAAGCTTAAAGTCTGCTCTTTCAGAATATGGTCTTAACTAAAAATTCATGTCTGGCGACTTTTTGTTTGTTTTGAGGTGCAGTGTCACAAATTGTTGTCTTAACCAAACTGTAAAAACTTGCTAAAGATTAGTATTATGAATTACAATCTAAAACAAAATATGAGCTGGTATCCACTATCATGAAAGAGAATAACTAAACAAAATAACAAGTAAGAACTGAAAGAAAGAGCTTATATTTGAAAGTTAAAGCCATGAGGAAAGACATGAATGTTCACAATATATTATTAGTTAACACCTGAGAAGTTGGGTTGTCTCTGTGTTGTGTCACCTCCAAAACAATAAAATGATTTTTTCGTATCTTATACTTTTTACTCTCAAAAGTGACTAATATATATGATTTGCAGGTAATTTTCAAGCAATTCAGAAAGATACATAAAATATATTTTAGTAATGTCAACAGTTTAAATGAATCTGGTATATAGAAAATTTATCCCAGATGAACCAAACACCTTTCACCAGTATTATAACATTTGTATGGTGGCTATCAAGAATGATGAAGAATACATGAACATCCTTGAATTAATCTATTTACAATACTATGTGCAAACAAAAACATAATACAAGTCAAATAAGAATTTTTGCTTTTGGCATTCATAACCTATGTCCCCGCCAAAAAATTACAATGGTACCCTCCGCAACGATAACTTTAAAGATAGTGAATCAATCTAAAATACAATTTGAGGGATTGAAACTATAACTCATTGCCCACACCTTACAGAAAACCCCATTCAATTTGCTTCAGAGGTCAAAGAGAAATGAGGATTTTTGTAGAGCATGTCAGGAATCCCTTCCCTCCAAGTTCTGTATATTGTGTTTACACATTGATATGCAGTTCCAAGAGCATCCAAGTGCTAAACTTGGAAGAATCAGACTCCTGACATCCTTTATAACAATCCACATTTCTTTGAGACCACTTAACCAAATTGACTGGGGCTTTCTGCAAAATAGAGCTAAGATGTTATGATTTAAGACCCCAAAGTAGATTTTAGCTGATTTAATCATATTTGGTGCTATCAATGAAAAAGTCTAATTGTAAATTTGGGGGGGGGGGGGACATACTATATGAATACTTGAACACAATGTTAACATTGAATGTCACCTCCGAAACAAAGTTATTCTTCCCTGGTGTTGTGGAATAAAATGTTCTGAGAGCAAAGAAACATTACTAAAATGATCTTACACCCTCATTTCAGTTTAAGGTAGGAAATGGAATGCCATGTTTCTTCAGGTTACAATATCTAACTATGTCCATCATATTCTTACTGTAAATGAATATTTCAACACAATGTTAATATTGAATGTCACCTCTGAAACGAAGTGATTCTTCCCTGGTGTTGTGGAATAAAATGTTCTGAGAGCAAAGAAACATTACTAAAATGATCTCACACCCTTATCTCAATTTAAGGTAGAAAATGGAATGCCATGTTTCTTCAGATTACAATATTTAGCTTACAACCTTCGTCCAAATGGATGGCAAACTACCGGTACCCATGCTAATTAATGAAGTGTAAAAAAACACTTGTTCTGTGTGGTTTATCTGCTTGAAACAGGAGTTAATTTCTTGTTCTCGAGTTATAATTATTAAAAACATTGATAAAAAGAAGAAGTTTTGTGTTATTGTCACTAATTCTACAAAAAACTGAGTATTAATATTAATGTCACCTCCGAAACATTCTATTATGTTAACTGTCACCTCCGAAACATCCATGTGTGAAAAATCCAAGATTCAAAGAAATGATTGGAATTTCATTTAACCTACATAGGAAGGTAGCCCTTCTTAAAGACTTGTTATAGTATAGAGTTTGACCTGGCTTGCCCTCCAATAAAATAGTTAAAATCTTCAAAATTGCATGTCAATTGGTATTTTTACCAAAAATTTATAAATCTCATGTATTTTTTTAAAAATTCACTTTATATTCAACCCCCAAATAGTTTTGATTCACAAACTATATATTGTTGTTAACCATATAAACTTTGCATGGTGAAGTTTGACTACAGAGTTTTGTCATTGTGGTGCAATTCATGAAAACAAAATTTTGCTTAAATTTACTTCAGGTGCCAGGGTTTTCCTTAGATTACACCAATAACTCTTCAGCTTTAAGGTCTGAAATGTTATTTTTTCAAAAATTTGAATACTTTCCAGCAGGAATCAAACAGAATAATGAAAAAAACATTTTGTTTGAAATTTTGACCCTCCGCATACAAAAGTTACACCACTGATCGTAAAAAAGGCCATATACTTTGTTTGTCATGGATGGATGTTGTAGACACAATGGTTTGTGTGGAAACTTAATAAATGAAGTGAAATGGAATGAAATGAAAAATGACCTTTTAGTGGACTGACAAGGGCAAGACCCAATGGGACGAAATGATGGTTCAATTCTTCGTCCACACTCACAAAAATATAGTAAAATAAAAATGTTGTATGAAGACATTCAAAAAAAAAAAGATAATGTAAAGAACAGAGTTATTGGTTGCCCAACCTGTTGTCTAGGTGAAGATGTGTATGTTCGTAGCAGTAAATGACCATTAACATGACAGCATTAGAATGTAGCCATAATGTCAGATAAAGATAGAATACTACCTGATGTACTGTGTAGCGTCATGGAAAGCATAACCAATTATGCAGTGCCCCGATTGAGTTGATAACAGAAAGAAAAAAAAATGGATGCATACAATAAGTAGATCAATAGTGTTTTTCAAAAGAAAATGGTATAAACTCCCAAAGTAAGTAACAGATGCATCCCAGGAATAAAGCAATCATGAGGTAATACTCATAATTTTTCTCCTAGCACTACATCCGCACAAGTGGTCTCTACAGAACATTCCTCCACACAATGGTGACCTTACGTTTCACATTGATCACTTCTATGAGTATGGTTCATTGCTCTTATAACACCCAAACTTGGAAAAAGTGCAATTTGTCATTGTTGACTTTAAGTTCATGTGCTCAGTCATGCATGATGTTTGTGAAAATAATCAGGTATCAAAGGAAAGACGACGAGTTTCCCTATCCTCACAACCAACATCGCGCTCTCCATTACTGACAATTAGAAAATAGAAGCCCTTCAAAGTTGGATTACCTTTTTTTTATTTATACGGACTGTGGAGGAAAACAAGAAATTACTTAAGTGATTTCAATACCAAGCTTATAGTTGACGGTTGAAGACGTAAGGATGCCATGTGCGACTTTTAATTG